>NC_054712.1:40156253-40503753 GCF_016097555.1 Gigantopelta aegis | reverse complement strand
TTAACTATACGTCACAATGTAATCGATTTCCATCGTGTAGTTTTTCATTGGATGTATGGCAGTGGAGATCTGGCTCCGTATTCATAAACATACTTAAGTCAATGTATGCTACCTAAATACATACTTAAAGTACATAGATAAGTATCATACATTCACTTAAGTCAATGTATGCTACCTAAATACATACTTAAAGTACATAGATAAAGTATCATACATTCACTTAAGTCGATGTATGCTACCTAAATACATACTTAAAGTACATAGATAAGTATCATACATTCACTTAAGTCGATGTATGCTACCTAAATACATACTTAAAGTACATAGATAAGTATCATACATTCACTTAAGTACGTTTATGAATATGGAGCCTGGGCCCCGTTCCACGAAGCGATCTTAGCCCTAAGATTACCTTAAGCGCATAGCTACCCTATGCATTTAAGTTGATCTTAGGGCTAAGATCGCTTCGTGGCACGGTGCCCGGGCCATCATCTAGGAGCAGCCAGTTGTATGTTTTGAAATTGTTAACACACGTACATGTGTAAACAACCACGTGTTATAAAAAAAAAAGTAAAGCATGGTGTTACTCACCAACGGGTGTGTAAGAAGTTACATTTATAGCAGGTGCATCTGCCAGTGCAGTTATTATTATTTTTGCAGGCACATTTTACAAGTTTACGGTACATCTTGGGTACCTATGACAGTACAATCATGTCAGGAGCCAACTATACTCTCTCACCCAGCCCCGATGCTCAGAAGAAAGAAGGAAGGAAATGTTTTATTTAACGACGCACTCAACACATTTTATTTACTGTTATATGGCGTCAGACATATGGTTAAGGACCACGCAGATTTAGAGAGAAAAAAACCGCTATCGCCATTTCATGGGCTACTCTTTTCGAATAGCAGCAAGGGGTATTTTATATGCACCATCCCACAGACAGGATAGTACATATCACGGCCTTTGTTACACCAGTCGTAGAGCACTGGCTTGCTTAGAAGAGGGCACTTCAGACATTGCAAGTAATGTCTGTTCTGCCTGAAATGATGCACGTTTAGGATTCTGTAGTGGAGAAATCCTGGTTGGGATGATGTTTTCAATTTTACGATTTCAAAAAGCGAATAGTCGTTTTCTTATCTTGCTAAGTTTTTGCTTTGGTGATGTGCCTTCTTTGTACAACAACAATACAAAACGTTTTTAATGTATCATTGTCGTCAGTAGTCAGCTGGTTTGGTGAAACAGACATTACCTAAAGAAAGTAAAGCTAAAGTTTGTTTTGTTTAACGACATCACTAGTGTCCATTGATTTATAAATACTCGGCTATGGATTTCAAACAATTAATAATTTTGATATGTAGTCTCAGAAAGGAAACCAGCTACATTTTGTTTCCATTAGTAGATAGGGATATTTTATATGCACCATCCCACTTTTGATATACCAGTATAAAGAAGTTTGACAACTTACGAGGTCCTCGTGATATACCAGTCGTGATACACTGGTTGGAACGAGAAATAGCCCAATGGTAGGGATACATAACAGTGTAGTATCTAGTGCAACGCCGCCACCACCACCCACTCACTTACCCACCCCGCAATATTTTCATGAACATGTCATTTCTTTTTATCTCCTGTATGAGTACGAGGACAGGGACTTTTTTTGTAGCATTCTCTAACTATATAAAAACTACACCAACTAAACCCAATATTTACTCAATTAACAGACACTGAGAAACTATTCTTTCTACTTCTCTGCCCAGCACATATTGCCCCAATCATAGGGCAGTATTGTTATGAGATGTTTCAACAAAGACGTCTTCTACTTTCATTTGCTAGAACTCTTACCTAATGACATTGTCACTTGTTAAATTGTGTTACTAGTATATAAATTAAGATTGTGTTAGGATATTGTAACAATTGTAACATGTCTTGGCTTTCTTTTCTTGCTCTTGCTATTGTTGTTCATTATCTGTATAATTCATATATGGAAATAAATGATTGATTGATTTAAGATTTTGCTTCAGTAAAATATATATTTATAAGAGAAACAGACTACTGTTAAAGTTTGTTTTGTTTAACGACACCACTAGAGCACATTGATTAGGCCTATTAATCATTGGCTATTTTATGTTAAATATTTGGTAATTTTGATATATAGTCTTAGATAGGAAACCCGCTACATTTTTTCCATTAGTAGCAAGGTATATTTTAAATGTAGCATCCCACAGACAGGATAGCATATATCACGGCCTTTGATATACCAGTCATGGTGCGCTGGCTGAAACGAGAAATAGCTCTATGGGCCCACCGACTGGGATCGATCCCAAACCGACCGCGCATCAAGCGAGCGCTTTACCACTGGGCTACGGGATTGACTACTGATATGAGAGTGTAACTTTTAAACAAGATATCCTTTCTTGAATGACAGCATCATTACGTACATTTATTGTTAATAGAATGAGGCTATCAACAATTATAAACAGCTAGTAACCTCAATTTGCGGTGTGCTGTAATCGCTATAGCAATAGCAGTAAGCACAATATTCTTTACAAAACATGACGTAATTAGAAACCTTATTTTATGTCCAATTGTGCATGTGCAATACCGACTCGTGAACGTAATGTACTGATTAATCGAAAGAGGTTATCTGGTGTCAGAAATATTAAGTGTTGATTTGAACAATAAACTAGTGTGTTGCGTCAAATGATGTCACTAGCATCTATGGACTTCAAATGCGCGAACGACGATTCACATATTGCATATATGGGGAAAAAAATATACGAGTTTCGGCACAGATTTCAGTCGATTTTTCTGTCGTCTCGAACGGAAAATACCGAAGTATGCCGAAGCAAAAAGTCAGATATTCGTTCACGATAACAGATTTTTTATTTACGCTTGTAGACATATATCCGCATTGTATAGTATTTTAAAAACAAAACAAAAAACAACGAGAAAAGATACACCAGGCAGTCAAAACAATAATTATTCAAAATAATATCTTTAACAATATAATAATTTTAAAACAATAACAACAACAACAACCACGAATTCAATTAATATCTTATCTGAAAGATGTGCTTATGTAATGACTTCCTGTCAAAAAAAAATTTGTTTTTTTTCTAATGTATAGATTATGTCTTCAAATTGCATGTCCATTAAAACTATCAGTCTAAAAATGTCTTTATTAGTGCGAAAAAGAAAATCGGAGTCTAAAATACAAAATAGATGGAATCTGTTGACAAAATAATGCTAACATAAACTATCACAAAATACAGTTAAGACCATAACTAGTCTTAATACATATTAAAGGAATTTATAAAGTCAATTTATTTAAAAACTATATAACAAAGTGTGATTATAATAAAATGTAAATTAATACTAACTAATCTCAACAAATAATACTAAAATATATTTTAAATATTTAAAATGAAATACTACTTACTATTATACTTAAAAGTCAATCCTTAATGCATAATAAACAAATGCAATAAATGAATGGAATAAAATAAATGCATAAATGTTTAATGACACCGCAGCAAACAAATACACATCGACTCTGGGTGTCAAACAAAGGTAAGTATTTATATGAATATGATTACTGAATGGAAGGAACTTTTGTGAACTAAATTATTAGTCTGATAACAAACCCTAAAGCTAAGACTGTTTGAGTGAGTTATCAAAATACCCCAATATATGATTAATATCTAAAGCTATGCAGTAACTATTGTATATGAACATACTTATTACATCACTGAAAGATAATACGGCCTTCTAGTTATAAATATACAATGGAAATGAATGAATGAATGAATGAATGATATATTATGATATGATTGAATAAAAAAGAATGAATATTTAACGACGCCCAAGCATAAAAAAAAGAAGAAAAAGCCATCGCTTAAATGATGTTTGAAACAAAATCATTGCAAAATTATAAAATTAACAATAAAATACAGTGTACACAGATGTGAGGGGGTCACATTGTTATTGATGAAAAACACAATGAATAATATTCGCATGACAACAAATATAAAATCTTTAAAGGACAAACACAGATTTTATGGTCAGACCATGGAAACAGAACACATTTCCGTATAAAAATAATGCTGTTTTTACGAGATACAGAAGGTTGTGCCGTACTGGCCTCTCTCAGGAATAGCCATGCAAATGTTGACACCCCTGCGACATTAAATAAAAATTAGTCATATCGGGCAAAATAAATAAATAGATGGATAGATAGATAGATAGATAGATAGATAGATAGATAGATAGATAGATAGATAGATAGATAGATAGATAGACAGACAGACACATATAGGTTGATAGATATTAGTAGATAGATAAACCGACAGACAGACAGACAGACAGCAGGCAGGCGGGCAGGCGGGCAGGCGGACAGGCAGCCAGGCAGCCAGCCAGACAAATTAAATAGGTAGACAGATAGATACATAATAGAATAGAATAGAATAGAATAGAATAGAATAGAATAGATAGAGATAGGCGTGCAGATTGAGGCTCATTGTGGGGGTCAAGTGGCAACTACCGTACTATCAGCTAATTTTGGTATTTCTTGATAGTATATGTCCTAACTATCTCACAGGTGAAAATTACCCAGAATACCTGTGGGGGAACATGCTAAAATTACGTCATCAAAATGGCGACCATATTTAGTATATTTTTCAAGCAGCCCAGTAAAATGATGTAGACGTTCCAGATAAAAGCATCAAATCCCGTCCACAAGTTGCCAGTGCTACAATTTTCAACTTTTAATATGAACCACTTGCCCAAATAATATTATGGTGGCTAAATTGGATTTTCAAGATGGCCGCCATAACAAACTCTATTAGGACCAATATCTCAGCATCCATTTGTACATATGTTTATTGCCATATATGTATTTTCTATTTGTTCATAAATGTATGCATTGTAATTCTGTATTGTTTGTACCTGAGGGCCTCAGGGAAGATTAGCTTTTGCTAACTGTGTTACCCTCACTAAATAAAGAATTTATTATTATTATTATTATTATGCCACATAGGATCGCAATTATTTGGTCTAAACTAACGAAATATAGAGAAATAGTATTGAGGAAAACAAATGTCTATTGTGCATTGCCAGCTTCTTGCTGTATTATCGTTGTGTTTTAGATAGTCTTTAAGAAGAAACTGTACTAAGAAAAAAAAAATTGTTTAACGACGCACAAAACATTATGGCTTTGAAAATATGGTTACGGATCACAGAGATAATTAGAGAGGAAACCCGCTGCCGGCTCTCCATGGATTACCATTTTTGATATGCAATCAATGAATTCACGAGAACGTACTGGAAAATACATACGGTAATATATTGTAGTCATGGCACAGATTAACACAATTAACAATTGCAATATGTAAAGGTATATATTAATGAAGATGCTTTGCTGATATCATACGCCACTGCACAGGCGTTGATTTATTATTATTATTATTAAAACTATAATTATCACAGTCACAAATACATTTCAGTACACTCCAGTGCAGCACATCTGTTACCGTATCACCTCAGACTTGAAACTACACTTAACGGTTCACTTCCATTTGGTTGAAATGCCTTTTGGTCGAACAAGAAAATAAATTATAAAAAATAACGAGTAAATCGCTAATCATCTAAAGGTCGCATCCATTTGAATCAGTCAACATTTCTTTAACAGAATAACAAGAAAGACATAACAATAACATGTTATAAAACTATCACATTTTAATGAATATTTCAGTAAATAATACTCGAGGAATAGTTTGAAAGTTTGAATGTCATTGTGTGATTAGTGTTATTGTTATCCGAGTTTAATATTAATATGAGTTAAAATAGTACTGGAATACACCTTGCTTAACATTATTAATCAGTCACAAGGTATTTTAAACAAATGCAAAACAAAATAGAGACATCTCATTTAATATATTAGTTAATATAATTAAAAACTTTACCTATTTTACTATTATTATTAACAGACCCAAAAGAATAGAAGCTTGGTCGTGTCATTTTAAGCAAATCCATTTATTAAGCACCCAAACGTCCCCAGTAAAGATTGTACCGACTTGTCCATTATTATGACGGTAATGCTATGACTTTATCTTTAAGACCATTTGCAATGGAGACGTAGACGTAATGGGATGACACCCATTTAACTTACTGCAGGTCTTGGAAGCCTCAAATAGAAAGGCTGTCTTTATCAAAAGTCCATGCTCACCCCTCCACCGAGTGGGTGCATTTTGGTAACTGTTCACTGGTGATCCATAATTTATCTTGGTAGGCAACCTGTTTTGAGTGCTGCAATCGGACATCCTGGTGTACATGAAATGGTTTCTATCGTCTTCCCCTTGCTTCGTTGACCATTTTCAGGTCACTGAATTTATCATACAAGATAACTGTAATGCGTTTCAGTAGCTGGACATATGGACCATCTGTATCTGCTTTGGTGTAAGAGTTGAGTGCCATATTGGTAAAGACACAGGTCACATCAGGGTAGCCCCTGCGCGTACTGTAACCTCACCGTGGTGCAGGGGTGTAACATTATCTTTGAGAATGGCCAATACAGCACAATTTGAAATTTTGATTAAAAGTCAGTACCTATATGTGATATTTGTATTTTTGCACAGTTCTTTGCACTGTTTTTATTTAAATCTAGAATTTTTATATTGATGTTGATCATCATCTTATTGGTTTGCATTACCATAGTCTGACACCCAATAGCCGATGTATTTTTCGTGCTAGGGTGTCGTTAAACATTCATTCATTCATCAGGGTAGCAGTTCCGTACACACCAGACTGGCCATCTAATTGTTTTCCGAAAATAACAACAAAGTAGTGTTAACATCCTCTGAAGATGTTTGATGATCAGCAAGGCCAGGGATTTCACTTTAGCCAGGATGCCTGCTTCCTTGGATATCTTTTCTTTGCTTTTCTCTCGTGGATACTTTGATTACTGTCCATGATGTATATGTCCTATACCAAGGCAAGGAGGTCGGTATTGGATGCAATTATGGGTTTCCATCGAATATTGGACCCGACATGGGAAATGATTACTCGACAAACACTGTCCATATCACCAAATAACCATCCATATAATTATGTTTATGTCAAAAAAAAGAAAAAAGAAAAAGACGTGGCTAGCATACTTATGAAATGTCAGGTTACTGGTAAAAACAAGGTTCTATGAACCTGGCCTGACATTTTACGTGATCTAACCAACAAAGAGGAACTATTTGTATTCCACACTACCAATATTGCCACCGTAGACTGCCACGAACAGAAATAACCAATACATTTGGTGCCACAGGTATTCTTCAAGCAAATGTTCGTTCAATGCCACCATGTGACTACGAGGAATCAGACATCACCCTTTTAATTTATGTGCAGAACGTTATTATGAACGACTGTACAAGCTATCTTGTGCGCACTGCTAACACAAATATATACTAGTATGTCGTCCCAATCGGCAAGAAAGAAATGTGAGAATATGGTTTGCCTGTGGTACATGTAAATACTTTACATCACGTCAATGGTATATATGACGTCCTGGGAAAAGAGAAATACATGTCCCTGCTTCTTTTCCATGTGTGTGTGTGTGTGTGTGTGTGTGTGTGTGTGTGTATTTGTGTGTGTATGGTAATAATATATGCTTGCATGAGTGGGAGTGTTTGAAAGAAAGTTATTTATGTTCATAGCTAGATATAATCAAAAAGACAATTAACACTAGGCATATTTTGAGGATACAATCGGACACTAAATATCAGGCTCCAAAATATAATGCAATGTTTTTTAAATCGCTAAGAAGCAGCATTATTGGCCTGGAGACAACCATATTGGAAGCGCTCTTTGCTGTTTAAACATTTATTAATACTTTAAAAAAATGAATAAATGTTGTTTTTAAACTATATTATAACATTTCCAAACTTAGTAAAGGCTTGAAATGCCAAGCAATTAAAGTGAATGAAGACTATCGGAACTAGATGCAAAAATATCAAAATCGAGGCGGCCATATTTATGACGTCATTTGATCATGTTTCCCCCACAGGTATTCTGAGTACTTTTTACCCAGGAGCTAGTCAGAACCCATACTTTCATAAAATAAACGAAATTAGCTGGTAGTACGATAGTTGCCACTTCGGTCATTTTTAAAGAGACAGATGGACGGACAGACAGACATGTAGATAGACAGAGATATAATAAAAGAATAATAATGAAAAATAAGAAATAGTAAATATAAAATAAATAATAATAACAAGTATTCTGAGACTACCTGGTCTATCACATTTTCGTATCTCTTAAGTTCAAGGGCTGTAAATCTGTTAAAATGAGTTTACAAATCGTCATGAACATCAAACGTGATCTCTAACTGCACATAATAAAGTTATACCCAAACTTACAGCTCAGTATCTTGAGGCATTGCAAACAAAAATCCGGTAAACTATATGTGCGTCAGAAAGACAGACAGACGGACGGAGACAAAACACAGTCCCCTTCGGTTTGACTTGCAGGGGACTAATAATAATAATAATAATAATAATAATATTATTATTATTATTATTGTTATTGTTATTGTTATTATTATTATTATTATTACTATTATTATTATTATATTGTTGTTGTTGTTGTTATTATTATTATTAACAACAACAACAATAACAACGACAATAGTAATGATAATGATGATGAAAACAACATGATACATCAGCAACAACAAACAACAATTTTAATAAATGAATGTTTTCGTCATCAACGAATATGGCCTTGATATAACATATGTGTATGTTTGTTGCCATTTGTTTTAACTAAACAGCAGCAAATCACGGAGAATAACGTCTTGCAGAGAGAAAAGAGATAATTATATAACTCCAGATTGCATCTTCAATGACAATGTGAGACAAGTGTCACTAAATAGACTGCATCTGTAAAGGTTATTAAAGTAGGTCGTCGCAAGCGCTCGCAAGCGCCTTTTCCTACAGAACGAATAGCAGTTATACAATTTTCCCGGCATTCCAAACACTAGCCCCACCCAGCACATGCCTGTCAAAGCGATGTTGAGTGTGGTATGTAGTTATCAATGTCGGCACGGGATTGTATACAGTTTTCATGATATACCTGGAGAGAAACCGTGAGGGCCGGGAAGTTACGCCCTCTAGCCCTGGACACCAGGTCTAGAAGGGAAGTGGGGGATATATCTTACTGTTCTGACATTGGATACCTAGACTTTTTATCATTCTGCGGCACGAGAAGGAAACTGGCCGACGTCGAGCCAGTATTCGAGGCAGTATGGGGTGCTTTCGCCAGTTCAGAAGTCAAGAGGACGAGGACGATAAAATGCGGAAGGAAGCAAACAGAAAGATCGAAAAACAGTTACAAAAAGACAAACAAATATACCGGGCGACCCATCGGTTGTTATTGCTAGGTATGTGGTTGAAATGGCGGCGTTTAAACGTTGTTGGAACGGTAGGATGTCGGTACTCCGTTAGATTATTCTAATACAGTCATCTAATGTGTGTTCATTCTGTATTTTTTGTTTATTCAAGGTGCGGGGGAGTCAGGAAAATCAACTATCGTGAAGCAAATGAAGATATTGCACGTGAATGGATTCGATCCAGAGTAAGTTAACGTTCTGTTTATGGCCTTGATTTCGTTTATTTATTGTGGTCATGTTCAATGGCCGCTTCTGATTATGCATGCATGATCGTTTCTAACGCCGACAATTAGGGGAGGCAGGTCGATCACTCATTTGTTGTTAACTGTATTTTATTGTTCCCCGTATCCGTATTTAACAAATTTTGACTTTTTCTTGCAGAGAAAGAAGGCGGAAAATAGAGGACATCAAAAGAAATATCAGAGATGCAATATTGGTAAGTAGATATTTTGCCGACACTGCATGCACCCCCAAAATTTGTTTAACGTTCCAATATGGCGGATATCATAACTGCAGTATCTTGTTAACTGGCATGATAGATATTCTAAGAAATTTGCTTGTCGTATGACATAGAGGTTTTCCATAATCATATTCCAGCTGACAAATAAATGTAGTCATATATTTTATGCAGTTCCAAAACATTTCGTAGTTGTGGCTGTTAATATAGAAAGTTGCAGTTTTGAAAATGCACTAAAATATGGCACTGTTACATGGTTGCTATAGTCTGTTTTGGCACAGCTAAAATAATTTTGTCAGTTCATTTGTCAGTTCATTCAGTTTACCTTCATACAAGTGAAAGATGATCACATTTTTAAATAACAAAATTAGTCATATATAAATTAAATTCATGGATGTTAAATCATAAATACTACGATACCTGATCATGAATGACAAACTTTGGCCCTTGATTTACATAACAGTAAATACATAATTTCTGACGGAATGTATTCTGTGAAAAATAAAACATTATTAAAAGGCATGTAAAACAGTTGCCATGATTAAAATGGTACAAGATAGGGGTATGGAATGTTTCACAGACAGGATGAAATGTACCACGTCCTTTAATATTCCAGTTGTAATGAAGGTATAACAAATGAGGTGGTTGGCAAATTTGATACCGGTCAAAAATACAAGGCTCAAATTTGACGGGTTAGGCAGGAAATACTGCTAAAAATGCTTAATATGGTTTTTGATAATCTGTTTCACAGGCAGCTTTTGCTTTCCATCATGTTTTTGATGGTATTCTGGAATTTTTATAAGTGATAATATAAAGCATAATCTTTTATCTATGTTTGACTGTTTTTTTCTGCATTGCTATTCAAAAAAGTTAAACTGTAAGCAATGCAGTTTGAACTTTTTGTGCATTCAGGTCAGGGATTCAAACCAACAGCTGACTGAACTTGTACATTGTAAACAAGTTTAGCCAACAAGGTCACACATCTGCATCATTGGATGACCATGTAGTTTAAGGCTTATAAACCTGATACTAGTGATAGTAATGTCTTCAGATGGAATACAACAAAGGTTGTATACTAAATCAAACATCATAGATGACACATTTAGCCCACCCATCCACCTTTGAGTATTTACATACATTTATACTAGTTGAATTGTTCATGTTAGATCTGAAAAGATCCTGTCATTCTTGGTTATTAGTTAAATTGTAAATATTTGTTACCTTTTTTTTTTACTTTGGCAGTCACATTGAAAAGTAATGAATAATAAAGTAAGTTGGATATTGCACTCATAAGTGTAGATTCATGAAAGCCAATTAATTCGTCCCTATGGGGCTGGTAAATTATTTTTCATGAATCCACACTTCCTTGAACATTCTCCATTACTCCGATGAAACATTATGTTAAACACGCATGTATGATTCAGCACGCAATCTGTGTTTGGTGTCCAAATTTTGACAAATTGTACATATCTTATGGATTGACAGTGATGTTTGAACCATCTTCGGGACTCACACCTAAAAGAATTTAGTTTTTACCAGTTTCAGATAGTGATGTCAGGGCTTGAAATTATGTATTTGTCTCCCACAGCAATTTCAAAACAAAATTGCTGTGGGTGAAACGGCTCACCGACAGCAATTTAATGTTATATACTGGCAGTTAATGTACACCAGTTGTAAACATTTTACTGTCATTGAGGAGCTTTAACGACAGCACTTTTGTGCCATCAGTGATGCTCCCGACTTACAGCAATTTTTATTTCGACGACGGCAATTAGTTCGAGCCCTGTGATGTTCCAATGACAGATTATGATCAAATTTGATTGGCTTGGCTTTACCGTAATTGTTCCTTCAGTTTACATGATGGAATTGATGTAAATATGTTGGAGATGGTGTTTGTTTTCATGTGTTCATGAAGAAAAATTATAATAAATAGTTAAAATTAGCAATTTGTACGGTCTGTTTCCATTAGACAGAACAATAGGTGCAGGGTGCTTATAATTCAACTCCTTCTTATGTTCTTATAACTGTAACCGATTGTGTAATCGAAAGTTGATCAGTTGGTGGAACCGATTACCGTATATTGCTGTGGATAAGCCAGCCCCTTTGTTTGCCCATTAGTTCTGACCATTTAAATCTGCAATTGAGGACAATATATCAGTGGTAATAAAAAATACTTGATGACCGTTTCAATTATGTGACAAATTTGGTACTACTTATCGGTTTCTACCGGAAATGTCAACTCAATAAAAATAAAATAAATTTCATTTCTGAAATGAAATATTTATTTACTTTGACTTAATAGAGGCTGTTAAATAATGCAACGGTAAGGTTTTGAAGCCTAGCATGACTAGTTTGTTAGTATCATATATTGTACTTTTTAAAACATTTTTCTTTGTTGACTGTGTGTATTGGCCAACCCGTCTTCTTATGATGGTTTTTAGAGGCTTAAAAAATCGACACATGGTTATGTACAGTTAAATAGATGATCGATGATGAAATTCTAACCAATTCCAAACATTAATGTAAATTACCAAAAAGTGGCACTTTTGTTTTCATTACGTGCAGAAATATATCCAAGATTTTTCAATTTGGTCCCATGTCTTGATGAGTTTGGGGAAATTAGCAGTTTAATCACAAAGTCACTGAATGATGCAAAACACCACTGTTAAAATTAATTTATTAGAACAGACATATATTTTATATATATTGGGGATTTTTAGTGCCACTTTCTTTTGGGAAGGGGTCTATGTTTGGACCCACTGGATAAATCCCTGACGTAACCTCAAATTGTTTTTTCTGGCAGAAAGCCTGGTATTGTAAGTCACTGAGCAATTTCAAGTTTAGTCTTATTTCAAGATGGTTTGAGGGTCATTTTCCAAGACTTGAAATAGTGGCCTGTGAAAAGTGCTCCGTCTAATTTTTAGACAAAGCAGATAAATAAAATTGCCACGTTATTAGCAGTAGTGAGAAATTGAAGTTGCCAGAATATTTTGGACCTATGTCACCTAATCTGATTACAAAAATAAAATCACCTGACTGACATCCAGTTGTTTAGTCATAAGACACTTGTCACTTTGTCCATCAGTGTTTTGACTTGGCTCCAGAATGTACATTAACGCATGTAGCACTGTTTGCAGTGACCAATCAAGCATTATTTTAGTAATGCCAGAAAATACTCATTATTACTTTAATTTTAACAGGACAGTGGCACAGTAATTATCATCTATTTAACTTACTTAATACTTTTAAGGTTTTAATGTAAAGTTCAAAACATACAATTGTTTTGCATAAATTTTATTACCGGGAGTAGTAGTATTTTATATAAATATATTATGCTTTGAACCGAGTATATAATTTAGATTTTTTTTGATGCATGCAGAACATGGCAAAATAATTAGAAAATATTATTTATAAATGTTCACTTCGCCTATTTTTATCAAACGTCTCCGCTTTCTCCTGGGAAGGGAGGAGTCAGTTCTACTGTGTTTTTTTTATTTCATTAGGGCTAGTCATATTGCTTTAACTGTCCATTAAAAAAAAATGTAATGACTGATAATAATCATTTGGATAATCAGTTTTTAATTAAAATAGCTTGAATGCTCCTAAAATTATGATATTTTTCTGTTTGGTAGTTGTGCATTGTATATAAAATGGGGACAGGATTTAATTCAGTCGGTTGAGTGCTTGCTTGAGATTCTTGCGTCTCAGGATCGAACCACCTTAATGGATCCATTCAGCTGATTGGGATTTTTCTCATCAACTGGTCAAAGGCCGTGGTATGTGCTTTCCTGTCTGTGGGAAAATGCACATAAAAGATCTTTTTTTTGCATTAGGACAAATGTAGCGGGTTTCCTCTAATGACTACATGTAAGAATGACTAAATGTTTGACATCCAATAGCCGGTGATTAATTAATCAGTGTGCTCTAGTGGTGTCGTTAAACAGAAAAACATTCCTGCTTTATTTAAAGAAGAAAAAGTCAGCACCGTAACACATTTTTAATGAATAATTCCTGTTTACAGGGTTCATAATAGGATATAAATTATGACATGCTGTTGTTGCTTTTTGAAATGGCAAGCCAAAAGAAGTGTGTCCTGCTAATAAACAATATGGCCTGCTGGGAATAAAACGGCGACAGGGGCAGATTTGGGAAATATTGGGGGACAAAGTGGGGAGGTGGGTTTAACATGAAGCAACTTGTGAAACGGCCAACCCAATGTTTAAGCCTAAAAAAATAAAGAAACTTGAATATATTTGGGGGGGGGGGGGGGGGGGGGGAATGCAGTTTGCATATTTTGGGCTGGAAATGTAAGATGAGACGGAATCCCAAAATATCTATATTAATATTTATATTTGATATAATCTTGTCATTTTTTAATTCTGGCAGAATCCAGTAAAATAATCCCCACATTCAGGTCTCCTGGTGCCCCCCTCCCTCCGATCTGTCCCTGAGGAAGAAGTGGGAGTTGGATTGGTAATTTGTGAAAAATTGGGACCTCTAAGATATATTTTAAAGCATTGTGGAGTTGAAATGTTAACAGCAAGATAATCTCTTGAAAAATTTATATGCAAATTATTGTGGTATATGTACAATGTAGTAGATAAGTTTTAAAAAAATGGATTGCTTTTTGCAGGCCACAATTTAAAGCCCTACATCTGCACCATTATATAGTTTAGAAATTACACAGATGTAAGAAAATGCAATATAAGCAGGAAACCATATTTCAGATTTGTTTTTGTAACCGGAACACGGTTAACGTGATTTTCACCTAGGTAAACTAGTGTTTACACAAATGATATTTGCAGTTAACAAATGATCCTGATTTTTTTTTTTAATGTAACAATTCTCAGGCATCAAAACAAACATAATTGTGGGGTAACGCATGTACTGGTTACCACAAAATACGAACCTGGTGACGTATTGCCGTAATAGGTTATGACACGGAAAAGTTGAGGAAAATCTTTAAAGTCTTTGTAAAGATACATGTGTAGCTGCTCCAACTTAAACACTTCCAGCATACCTTGGGGATGAGACATGGCTACAAAGCGTCACACTTTAAATTAATAATTTTTCATGCCAAATGACACATTCTGTGAAAATGGCCCTCTAACCTATTTTGTTGTATCAAAACAAATAAATGTTGACAGGACGTATATTTTGCAACATGGCATGACATCCATATTTGTTGGGATTAGCTTTGGGTAGACAGAAAATTACACCAAATTGTCTAACTTCTAGCATTGCAGAAACTGAGTTATTTTCCAGCAAGATGTAATTGTAAATCATTCTATGAAATAAATTTTTCCAAATGAAAATAAAATTAGCCTGTTTTTTATAATAAATTTTGTGGTTGGCGAATTTGGCAGGTTGGTGGAGCTGCATATATAGCCCTGGTTGGTGGAAACACAAGTTAAATTTAATCGTATAAATTTTGTGGTTGGCGAATTTGGCAGGTTGGTGGAGCTGCATATATAGCCCTGGTTGGTGGAAACACAAGTTAAATTTAATCGTATAAATTTTGTGGTTGGAGAATTTGGCAGATTGGTGGAGCTGCATATATAGCCCTGGTTGGTGGAAACACAAGTTAAATTTAATCGTATGAATTTTGTGTTTGACGAATTTGGCATGTTGGTGGAGCTGCATATATAGCCCTGGTTGGTGGAAACACAAGTTAAATTTAATCGTATAAATTTTGTTTTGCATTAATTAGTATATGGGGCGGGACATAGCCCAATGGTAAAGCGCTTGCTTGTTGCACATTCAGTTTAGGATTGATTCCCGTCGGTGGGCCCATTGGGTTATTTCTCATTCCAGCCAGTGCACCATGACTGGTATATTAAAGGTCGTGGTATATGCTATCCTGTCTGTGGGATGGTGCATATAAAAGATCCCTTGCTACTAATGGAAAAATGTAGCTGGTTTCCTTTCTAAGACTATTTCAAAATTACCATATGTTTGACATCCAATAGCCAATGATTAATAAATCAATGTGCTCTAGTGGTGTGTTAAACAACACAAACTTTAATTAGTATATGATGAGGATGTATTACGTTTTTGTAATTTTTAAAAATGGTATATTCAGTCAATGCATTGCTTATAACTAAAAAATAAGTTTACTAAATTATAGCATTCTTTTTTCAATTAACGATGAATACTAATTAGTAATAAATACTTTTAATGGACCTTTTGTGAGGGGTTGCATTATTAAAACAGTTTTCCTACTGTATAGATCTAAATATAATCCAGAGTTATTATTTAAATTTTTATGTTTTTATACCCATAACAGCTATAATGTGTACTTTTTTTTTATTACAGACTAGAACTTAGTTTAAGGCCAACATTTTTAATTATAAATTTGTTTAAGATTTGTAGAACATTTAGGAGATAACCATATGGATTTTTTAGATTTGTAGGTGTTATTGTCTGTTTGATCCTGCAAATGTCATTTTTGACCGAAGGTGTTAGCCTGAGGTTAAAAGTGAAATATTTGTGGGCATCAAATAGACAATAACACTCGCAAATCTAAAAACTCCATATGGTTATCTCCATTTTAAGCTGAATCGTGTTTTTCTACAGCTAACTGTATATTTGGTATTTCTTGAAAAAAATAAATCTGGCTACAATCTAACTGTAGACCCTTGAATCATCAGCTTGGCCTGTGCCAATTGCTAATGATTTCACTTTCGAATGTCGTCATTAGTTTTCTGGGTGTTATTTTCATTTGATCCCAGAAAAAGAATGGAATTAACCAATCACAATACAGAACACACTCACCATCAGTCTACAATTTATGATAAAATATTTAGAATATTTTGGGTTTCTTATGCAATTAACCTATATATATATATATATACCATATTTATAAAGCTGTTCAATTGTACCGGCCTTGGTGGCGTCGTGGTTAGACCATCAGTCTACAGGCTGGTAGGTACTGGGTTTGGATTTTTTCCCCAGATACTGACTCTAAACCCTTAGTGAGTATTCCGCAAGGCACAATGGGTAGGTGTAAACCACTTGCACCAACCAGTGATCCATAACTGGTTCAACAAAAGCAATGTTTTGTGCTATCCTGCCTGTGGGGAGCGCCGCCTGTCGTAAAAGAGTAGCCTATGTGGTGACAGCGGGTTTCCTCTAAAAAAACAAAAAAAGAGTGTCAGAATGACCATATGTTTGACGTCCAATAGCCGATGATAAGATAAAAAATCAATGTGCTCTAGTGGCGTCGTTCAATAAAACAAACTTTTTTTTTCTATTTAATTGTGTGATATAATTTGTATTGGTTTAATGCTAAAATGTTCTCTGCTACAGAATAATATGCAATTAACTGATTTATGCTATAAACAGATATGCAATTATAGTCAGTCCCATCCTACAAAAATGTTTTTGTAAATTCAGAAGAAAAGTAAAAGTGTTCTGAAAATAACGTCTTTTTTAAAGATAATTTAGAAAACAATCGTCTCGGAACAGTAATACCTATTTTATAGTAAATAACAATATATACAATAACAACTTGTAATAAATTCCACAGTGTGAGAAAAGGCATTCCCTGTGGTAAGGACTGTAAGTGGATTCAACTAATATATTTATTATATTAAACTGCTATTCGTAAGTGAAGATGGACAATTACTTAGACAGTTGAGAAAATTGTTTCCGTCATGAAGGCTGTGAGATGCGGCTGAAATGTTGGGTACAAATTGTAATTAAAGGAATGATTTGTTTAACATTTCCCAAATTTGGGATTTTGATAAAATGCATAAAATTGTGATTTTGTTTTAAAAAAAATTATTAAATTATTAGTGCTAGAAATAAGCCAAAAAGGAAAGGTGTAATTTCATATATCAACAACAGGCATTGGTATTGGGGGGTTTTCTTTAAGATCTCACTCGAATTCCATCTCATATAATCTTATTCTTCCAACCTAAAATCAGGTATTCGCACAATCCTGCTAAATTTCCAGCCTATAAACCAAGACATCTACATTTTGAAATCAATTGTTCCAATTGTTATATGTGGTCAGATTTTATTCTTACAAAGTTCTGCACAATACTTTATTAACCCAAGTTTGCAACTCTCTTTTTTTGTGGTTCATTTCATTTTACTTCATGAATTTATTATACTGATGGAAATATATAAGAGATCACACAAATAGTAACAGCCACCATAGTTTCAGAAGTTGACTGTGTTACTGACAGTTAATTCGACACTACTGGCATTCAGTCAGGGCTCGAAGGGGCCTGTGACCAGGTCACCAAATGCGACCAATGTCCCGTTTGGGCGACTTAAATATTAAAACATAATAGCGTTAGTCACACAAATAATAATATTTGGTTGATCTTCTTTAGAGCTATAACATATAAGCCACCATTAATATTTGTATTGCATATATTTATTCCACATTAAAATCTTTGTGGTTCGTGGTTCGCTTACCATAATCACTCACCATAATTTGCCATATCCATTATTATGTTTTGGGCCACCATATTTTTTGGCAAGTTTCGAGCCCTGTCAGTCCCACATTACAACTTCATATTCATGAAATGCAGACATTACTATGAACTCTAGTAGTAGTTATTACTTAGTAAATTAGATCATGGTCTTGTTTTATGCAGCGATCTTAATGCTACGATCACCTTAACTGTGTATGGTAGTTATGCACTTAGCTCACTGTAGCCCTAAGATTGCTTCGTAAAACATGGCCCTGGTCTACAATTTCATGTATCCCCTTGTGTTTTTTACCCATCAGTATAATTATAGAAATATATGTTAAGGCACCATCCACAAGAGCTTGCTAGAGTAAATACGTGCCCAGACCTTTCATACATGAAGAGTATGCAATCTGTTCGCAATAATAAGCATGAAATTGTTGTGATAATTTCAAACTCCAGTGTTGCTCACTGATGCTTTTTGCAGAGCACCATTTATCGTACACCGTGCAGCATTCATTAGGATACTTGGGCTTTGAACACCTTGTATTTTAATCTTCCCATATGTTTAAAATTGCTCTGATATCTCAAAAATGTGAAAATTGACTATGTATTAACCTACTTGGAGAGAGAGAGAGAGAGAGAGAGAGAGAGAGAGAGAGATAGATTATTATACAAGCTTGTGTGTCATACTGATTTTATGAAACGAGTGTCAGGATTCTTGTATTGCCCGAGCGAGAGCGAGGATAATACATCAATCGCAGTGTTCGAGATTAACGATATCCCGAGGATACCAGAATTTAATTTTGGATACCAGACTTCAATAACCTAGTATCCCACCAGGATACCATATAATGTTGTTGGGTTTTTTAATCCTGCGTTTTTATTTTTCACTAAACAATGAAAGTCGCCATTTACTGGTGAAGTTGAAGTAACAGTATTTTCGAGCTCATACCCAGTCTAATGCTATGCCATAACAATATCTCCTGCAACTTGTACCCAGTTTAATGCAACACTGGAGTAAGCAAGTTAAGATTACACAGAGCTAAGACTGGGGAAAGCTGCATTATGTTAAGATGTCAATTTCCAAAATTGTCATTCGTTATGCACGTGAAATCATTATGACATGTATGTCATACTGGTTATATTTACCTGTATATCTTGAACTATGTCGATAATAAATATATGCACAACAATTGTATTTGTAAATTATATACCTGAAATTTTTTTAAAAAAAGGCAGAATGTAGCCCAGTAGCAGAGCACTCACCTACGATGTCATGGGTCGCGGGAACGATTGTTGTCGATGAACTCGTGTTTATTTCCTCACTCCTAATTGTGTTTCACAGTTGGCACTTCAAAGGTATTGGTATGTGCTGTCCCGTGGTGATTTTTCAGTGGGAGTAGCCTACATTGTATATGGAGGCAGCAGGTTTCCTTTCTAGACCAAGGACAGACACACCTTTCAAAACTGGACCGACAGTAAACCTGGACCCATATTTCGAAGCCATCTTAGCACTACGACATTGTAAAAATGCCGTACGCTATGATTTCACTATGGCATGTGCTGTAGTGATGTCAAAGACTACGATTGTTTTGATTTCGTAGTGCTGAGACGGCTTTTATAAAATCCCTTGCCAGAATTCCCCCCCACCCAAAGGCAGATGTTTTTCATGGTCTCTTTTTAAAATACCAGCACAAAACAGAACCTCTTTAAACCAACCAGATATTCCTTAAAACTTAACTTTTTTACCTGGTCCAGTGGATGTCCGGTTTAGGTACTTATAGGTTTTACTCTACATATAAGGATGTAACATACATGTTAGACACCTAATATGCCAGCCCTCTACATTAACTTTTCAATCTATGAGCCAGATGGCACCTATTTGTATTTTTTATATAGATAGTATGAAATGTTTTAGTCGCCAAATGAAAACAAATGGTTGCATATGTGACCAAATCAGTCGCAGTGCTGAGATGTTTTTGACTTGTTACATGATATTATAATGATGTCATGAAGGCAAGAACACAGTCCGGGTTGTGTGATAACTGCATTTATTATCCACATGGTTCAACATAACCAGGTTAATAATAATCATACAAAGCACACGTGTAATAACAAATGTAATGACATAATTTTGGGAAGCGAGGTCATAACCCAGACTGTACATGTGAAATATGACGTCATTTCGTCCTTTTCTTCTAGTTGTGGTTGAACTTTTTTTAGACGATCCTTGTTATTCATAAAAATATTTGCAATAATAATATGGATAATAAAGAAATTATTACTGCATGTGAGTCATGCTGATTTTACGAAACTCGTGTCAGGATTTATGTATTACCCTACTCTCGCTCGGGCAATGCTAAAAACCTGACGCTCATTTTGTAAAATCAGTACGACACACAAACTTGTATAATAATGTCTATACATGTACATTCAAAGCATTTTGAGTGATCGAGGTGTCAACATCTTGGAATCGTCCATTTATGTGATTTGAAACACATTGATGGACATAAGAGCAATTAAATTTCGTTTGTCTAGAGCAGTTATTTACTAGATACTCAAGTCCATCTGCTGTTAGTACTTTTGTCGATTACGAAGTGTCTTCACTATTGAGCTCTTCTGGGTTAAAAAAAATTAAGACTAAAGTTTCGAGTTTAAATCAGTTTCTGACAAACAATAGATCCCACAAACTAAATCCTAGGTCAAAAATACTTGGTACGTTAGACATTTAATTCCAGGGAATTTGTGTTCAAATCATATGAATGAATTTAATGTTTCATTTTCATGTGATAATACTTGAAAAGAAGACTAATCATAGTCTAAGAGTTTTTATTTTCTTTTTACCTCAAAACAGTTCAAAATAAGTGAAACAGACAACTTTTTTCATGCAAATAGTGATTAATAACATTGTTTATAATTCATTATGATTATCATAACCTTGAATCATCGCTAGGGTTATCCATTTTGTTACAATGTATTGTTTATCTTTATTCTTTAAAAATTAATATATGCATTAGTTTAGTAAATCAATAACAATTCATCGACAATCAGAAATATTTATTTTCTGTGATTTAAATCTGTGTGATACCACTGAATGATTAATAATACTGTGGCACATAAAAAAGGTTAAAATGACACTGAATGCATTTCTGATTTGACATGACTACACTGTGAATAAGACTCGATGAGTCATATAATTTGCATCATACAAAGGTAGCTATTGCACAAAATACAAAGGATGAAAAGACGCAAAATAAACATGATACAAAGTGATTCAGATCTATACAAAATCACCTGTAAACACTTTTCCATAGCCTACCTCCCCTACCCCCACAACAGAACACACAAACACTGACCCAAATATTGTAGAGACTGGACGAGATGTAGCCCAGTGGTAAAAGCTCACCTGATATGTGGTCCGTCTAGGATTGATCCTCGTCGATGGGCCCATTGGTCTATATCTCATTCCAGACAGTCCATCATGACTGGTATATCAAAGGCTGTGGTATGTGCTATCCTGTCTATGGGATGGTGCATTTAAAAGATCCCTTGATACTAATGGAACAATAAAGTAGGTTTCATCTCTAAGTCTGAATGTCAAAATGACCAAATGTTTGATATCCAATAGCCAATGATTAATAAATCATTGTGCTCTAGTGGTGTCGTTAAAGAAAACAAACTTTAACTTTTCCTTAGCTTACCTCCCATCACCCCACCCCCAACTCCCAAACATGGACCCAAATATTGTCGAAAAGCTGTCTTCCCCCATGTCATTTATGCCAATCTCATCTTTCACAAAATATCTGGCTTTTTTTGCCAATAATTATAAAATTTAAATTCAAACTAGATAAGGATAAGTTATTAAGTCGGATTGATGCAAAATTGTGTTTATGATGTTCTTATTGTCGGATTTGTTGTACATGTAACACATGTGTTTTTGTGTTCTGTTTGTGAAAGCATACTTTGAAAAATAAAATTTTAATCTAAAGATCTTATACATTGAATATAACTTGCATCTACCCCTCACCAAAAATGTTCTCATTCTGGTAAAAATAATCACAATGTTAAACCTTACATGTTCGTGGGGGTTTTTCTCCCCAAAAATAAGGGTAATCACCATTTGTTTGTTCTGAGTTATTTTGTGTTGATGATCAGTCAAGCCATGTGCATGTTTATTGTAACTTTGCAACAGAATGACACCACACGTTTGCAAAATCTAGATAAAAGTAGATTTGCTTTCTGTGTCATTTACACGTAGCTCATCATGTCTTTGTAACATGTAAAACTCATAAATTGAAGAATTTATGTATGTTTCTTTTTGTATCTTTTATTGCACTGGTTTATAGCATGTTTATGTACAAATTTTTATTTTAGAGAATGTAAAACATTGCATACATACACATTAATGGTCACGGTAAAAATTGAGACATATTTGCAGTCTTACCAGGAAAGATGAGTAATAAATCATGCTTCACTCTACAAATATCTTGAAAGTCCTAGAAGATCAGCAAACTGATCACCTTGCTATACAGGGCTTCTAGATTATGGTAGCCCCACTCCCATGGCTAGTAATATTCAATGTTGGGCTAGTAAGTAACTATGCCCTTGCCCGACGGCTATTGAAAATATTTGGTCAAATGTTGCAGTTAAGTCTATTTTGTAAATATGAATATCTTGACCCACCCCTACACCCCAATGTTAGTGTTTTTAAGCTCCATTTCCCTCTTTAGGTGACATCTGATTATTACTATTGTTTAGTAAAATTGTATTAACTTACAGTAAAGTTGTGCTTGTGAATTTTTAATCATGGCTAGTAAATTTTAAAAATCAAAGATCTCATGGCAAGTAGATTTTATAAAAATTCTAGAAACCCTGCTATAAAAAAAAATTCTGTTTTGTTGTATTGTTTGGCTGACAAAAATAAAATTTCACTACACGGTTTAAATATAAACCTTTTTTTTTTTTTTTTTTTTTTACCTTTATTGGATTAAAATACAATTTTTGAAAATAGAAGTTATATGTTGTTTGCATTCAGTTTGCAGATTTTTATTGATGTCTCATCCTATAAATTTTTATCCAGAACATGTATGCACACATATATTAGAACACATAGTACACTGGTTTCACGTATGACCAGTGTGTTTTTGTGTTTTCATTGACAATAACATATTGTGTAATGAATATTCCAGTGTTTTCTGAAAGGGAGTCCAAGTTCTGTAAGGAAGGTACTGTACAACCACCAGATCCAAATTGTATGGGGTTCCATATTATACCTGACACCAGAAACAGCCAATCGCCCACACACTTACACAGTATATGATTGCCCAATATTTTGCTGCATATTTACAAATTTGCCTGATGTGATCACATGATAACGGGTCTAAATATATGGCTATTAGCAGTTTTATTCCGTTAATAACAGTAGTCTAAGTCATCCATTAAAAAAAAAGAGTAAAATGTATAGTTCAGTTAATTTTTTATTTTTATTTTAACTTCTGTATCTTAAAATGAGTTTACTTTCATTATATTTAAGTTAAAAAGTATAATAAGATTGAAAATCAAAATTGGACAGAAAAATGTTTACATGGTTCTAATTTTAGGTTGGGGAAAGATAATAACATTGCTGTATCTCATTTTATTGGTCTATACATGAGCATTCACTAGCTGTGACACAAAATCCTTGTATGCTAGGATATTATTGTATCACACTTTCACAATGCACTCAACATATTTTAATTACGGTTATATGGTGTCGAACATATGGTTAAAATATTGAGAGAGGAACTCTGTTGTCCTAATTAGCAACCGGGAATCTTTTATGTACAGTATCCCACAGACATGATAATACTTATCCAGCTTTCATTACACCAGCTCTGGAGCACAGGGGTGGATCAATCCTAGACCAACCATGGATCCAGCGAGTGCATTACCACTGGGCTACATCTAGAACCTTCAGATGCTAACAGATTTAGTTTTCAAGAATATAAAGACTAATTTTAGTATGCAGTAATTAGGAGGGAATAAAGCAATTGTGGTGATTCTAGCCATGATGATGATGCTTCTAAATAAAACAGCATGTCATAACGTATGTAAGGTCATGTCCGTTTATATATTTATAACCTAGGTCAGAGTTTCTGCCAGACGATAAAACAGGTATGGCACCATACCTAAATATTTTTGCAGATTTTAATTTTTAAGTTAACCTTTTAACAAAATTAATTATTCTTTATCATTACTGTAAGATTTTCTTAACCATAACCCTTAATTAGCCCATTTTCTTTCTGAGGGAGGTCCCCCATACCCCCTGTTGACTGTGGTTGCATTCAATTCCATAGTGCCACACCCAAAAAATTCTCTCTGGCAGACACACTATACAGTGTAAGTCTAGGATGGGTTCAACATTAAAGTTTGAGTGTTCTTTGACTTGCATTCTGGGTATATATTTATGTATGTATGTACGTACGTATATACATATGTATGCGTACGTACATACGTACCTACATTTGTATGTATTTTTGTGCATGGTTACATAGTGTAATGCTGTTGGCACATGGTTGCTGACTGTGACAGGTAATGCAATACTGCAGTGTTGTGTTGTTGCTGTGGCACCAGCAGATTGTCATCTCAGGACTACATGTGTCTGCCCAGATCAGACCTGGCAGCTCAAGTGCTGCAGTACATTACTCCTTGGACCAGACGGGCACTATTTTTAGCCTGTCTGTAATTTATGTGAATGAAATATTGATCTTGTTGTGTAATGATCGGTTGCTACTTGCACATATTCACAGCCGTGTATGTCGGAATGTTGTTTGACTGGTTGTAGGGGCTTCATATTACTGCAGTAATAACTATAATCTTGTCTTTTTGTGTATTGTGTTCTCCATAGACCGATGGCATTGTTAACGGTATATTCTGACCCTGTCAGAATAATTTGCCTGCCATGTATTGAGGATAGTGGGTGGAAACTTTTTCAAATAAAAATATGGATTGCTTTAGGAATAAAATGTAGAAACTGCAAAGACTGAATTGAAAGGATGGTATTTTTTGGAATTGAATTTTTTAAATTACTTTTTTAAAGATTTTCGCACAAACTAATGAATAATCCACATTGCAGGAAGTTGCATTATATAGTTGGTATTACTAACCAGCCTCACTGGTGCGTTCTTAACAACTAGTAGGTTCTGGGTTCTTATACCAGAGAGGGCGGGATTTAGCTCAGTCTGCAAAGTGGTCGACTGAGGTGCTTGTGTCATAGGGATCGAACCACCTCGGTCGACTAGTTGGGCATTTTCCATTCAAAACCAAAGTCCCAGGGTCCATATTTTCAAAGCTATTTTAGCACTGCGAAATAGTAAAATCATTGTAGGCTATGACATCACTACGGCATATGCTATTGTGATGTCATAGCCTACGATGGTTCACGATTTTGTAGTGCTAAGATAGCTTCGAAATTGTGGGCCCAGGATTGGTATATCAAAGATCATGTTATGTTCTGTGGAATATAAAAAATCCTTTGCTACTGATGGAAAAATTTAGATGTTTGACATCCAATAACCGATGATTACTTAATCAATGTGCTGTAGTGGCATGTGTCATTAAATAAGAGAAACTTTTAACTTTTTCTTAAATGCCAATACCAATACCAACTCCAATCCAAATCATGTGAATGTGGAGCTCAGGAGATTTAAGACCAATACATTAACTTATTTCATTGACAACTAACCATCAGCTGTCTGAAATAGATAGCAAATATATATGCAGAACAGTCTACTTAAACCATTATTGGATATAAACATTAAATTAAATAACCACCTTGGTATTTTTAGTTTTGTTAGTGATTCAAAACCTCCAATAAAGTCTTCTTGGACCTATTTTGTCGTATCTAAAACATTATGTATTATGTTAAATTGATTTTACTTTACCCATCATTGTTTCTGCCAGGAGATTTTTGGGTATGGCGCTATGAAATTGGATATTTACAATCTGAGTGCTGAATGTAACACCAGTTGATAGGGGGTATGGGGACCTCCCCCAGAAAACAAATGGATTAGGTTTAGGGTTAGGGTTAAAAAAATCATAAAGTAATGTTAAGTCATTAATTTTGTCAAAATGTCAACTTAAAAAAATAAAATCTGCAAAAAAAATATTTGAGTATGGGTATATTTTTCGTCTGGCAAAAACTCTGCACATATATACTGAACAAAATAAGAAACTTCCACTAACTTTGCTTGAACATAACTTGATGAAAACAAACCGGGGGAATAATTGTTATATATGTGTTTAAAGAGTGTTCCATGATGCATTGTTTGGTGCAAAAATCATGGCCATAGGTTAACAGAAACTGGGAGAAATTTTGACCAAGTGTGGTAGGGATTTAAAAAAAAACCCACCCACTTAATAACGGGTATGACCACCTCTTGAATTGACCACTGCAGTGCATCACAGGCGCATAGAATTGACTAAAGTGTTGATTTATGCCTGTGGAATATTGTTCCATTCCTGAATGAGTGCTTGACGAAGTTCGTTGACGTTAGCACGGGTGGGTTGGGACGACGCCTCAATCGTCTGTCCAGACATGCTCGATGGGGTTGAGATCAGGACTTTTAACGGGCCAGTCATCAATGAAATCAATGTTATTTGTCCTAAGAAAATTTACAGTGTCTCTAGCTGTATGAGAGGTGGCATTATCATGCTGAAAAATCGAAATGTTGGCGTTGTTATGGAACAGAGGAATGACGTGATGAGCGAGAATGTCATTGCGGTAACGTTGAGCATTTAAATTGCCATCAATGACGACTAGTGGTGAACGATAACCATGGGCAATGGCTGCCCAGACCTGACACAACCCCCACCCCCGAAACGATCTTGTTCAAGAACACGACAGTCAGCATAGCGTTCATTTCTCCTACGGTAGACGCGCACCCTGCCATCACCACGTTGTAAAGAAAATCTGGATTCATCCGAAAAAAGAATGGTATTCCAGCGTCGCTGTATCCAACGAGTGTGTACACGTGCCCAATTAAGACGATTTAGATGATGACGTTGCGTCAAAACGCATCCGACGCAAGGACGTCGTGCATGTAAACCGTTCTCCCGCAGACGATTATGAACAGTTTGCCCACTGATTCGGTTATTATGAAGCCCATGTGTGTTAGCAGCAGTAGCAGTGGCAGTTTGGAATCGATTGCGCAAATGCGTGTTCAAGATATAGCGGTCTTGACCACGCGTTGTAACACGCGGACGTCCACGGCGTGGCAAGTCGTTGGTGCTTCCTTTCGTTTGAAATCTTACACGAAGATTTCTTATCGCTCGACTAGAACTCCCAACATGCCTTGCAACGTCTTCTGTCGACATGCCAGCATCAAGCATGCCAATCGCCCGTTCGCGTAAATTATTGGGTATTCTTGGCATACTAAAAATGCTACAATGTAAAAAAAAACTACTTTTTTTTTTTAAATTTTGAAACGTTTTCGTTGACTTGACAACAATGTCAAACAAATTGACCGAATACTACATGGGACATGTTGAACCATGCATGCACGTGCAAATTGAATTTCACGTTGTCGACGATTAACAGTGCAAAAATAATCAATAAAATTCATGAATCCTGATAATACAGCTCGAGGCTAATACTACCTATATAATTTCATTACACAATGAATTCTTTAACACAACAAATACTATATGTACAAATCGGAAGTTTCTTTTTTTGTTCAGTATATGTACATCTAAGTAACTTAAGTGCTAGTTGTTATTTGCTCCCTGTTTTCTTCTTTCCACCCCTACCCCCCAATTGATTTTTTTAAACTACATACTTGACGCATACAGCAGCATTTTGTTTTGAGGCTATATATTTACTGAGTACTGAGGGGCCGGGATTTAGCTCAGTCGGTTGAGGTGCTTGCGTCACAGGATCGAACCGCCTTGGTGGATCCATTCAGCGGATTGGGTTTTTTCTCGTTCCAACCATTGTACCACAACTGGTCAACAGCATGTGTTATGTGTTTTCCTTTCTGTGGGAAAGTGCATATAAAAGATCCCTTGCTGCATTAGAACAAATATAGCGGGTTCCCTCTGATGACTTCGAGTCAGAATTAACAAATGTTTGATAGCCGATGATTAATTAATTGATATGCTCCAGTGGTATTGTTAAACGAAACAAACTTTTTATATATTTACTGCTTAGATTATCGGGGGGGGGGGGGGGTTTAATCCTAAAAATATCACACTCCCCCAAAAAAACTTCTCTTTTTTTTTTACTAGAAAGCTGATTGGCAGAGTACATGCAAGATGTATATATGGTTGGCTGAAAAATAAGTGCCTATCCTATCTAAAAGGTGGATAGCATCGTTATAAAGAAAACACATCATATACCAAGCTCATGTGAAAAAAAAAGCTGTAATGCATAACGAATAACATTCATTGTTGCTGATATTTTGCAACCATGTTGGAGAATAACACATTCTGAAACTAAAGATTGTGATACATATTATAAATTAGGTTTAAAATGATGCATACCTCAGCACTTTTTAGTCTATAGCTAGTAGATATCGCAAGGATACTAATTTTTGTTTTGGGTATGTCGCTATGGAATTAAATGCAACCACAGTCAACAGTGGGTATGCATGGGGACCTCCCCCAGACAGAAATTTTTTTACGTTGAGGGTTAGGGTTAGGAAAACCATACAGTAATGATAAGAGTAATTAATTTTGTCAAAAGGCTGACTTAAAAAAATATATAATCTGCCAAAACATTTGGGTAAGGCATCATACCCGTTTTACACTCTGGCAGAAACCCTGGTCCACCGGACAAAAACATCTAGAAATTGTCCACCAATATTTTCACTTGTCCAAATAAAAAGATTTGTTTTATTCAAGTATCAGGACGACGTTTTTGATTGGTCAAAATGAAACTGCACTGAAAAATTTATGTGTCCACTGAATAACCACAAGGCACATTTTGGTTGTCTGAATAGATTTTCACTTGTCAGGACAACCAGACTAGTGCTTATTTCGAACACTGCTAGATAAGAAACCTGATATTACCCATACCAATTAGCAGCAAGGAATCTTTTATATATGCACTTTTGCAGTATCACAATATCCAAATAGGTCTTTCCACTGGTTGGGATTGAACCATTGACTGGCTGCATCGTAACCAAGTGCTCTAGTACTGAGCTAGGTACATCTCACATCCTACTGTTTGATATATCATCACCAAATGACACATTACTGCCGGCAAACCTTTGAGATGCTCCCTATTGATTTATTTTGCAGCGGGGAGCCTATAATCATAGAGTGAGAAACAGTTAGACTATATTTGTTTTTTTTACACCCAGTTATACGTGTTAAAAACATTTACTGCCAAACCAGTATCTTTGCTTTCAGTCTATGCCAGTTCTGTATGCAATAATACCGTGATAAAGTAAATACAGTGCTTAGAATTGAGACTTGTCAGGTATTGAATTGGAGGATTTTTTTTTTTTTTTTTTTTTTTTTTTTAGGATTCCACCAGAATCGTTAACATGATTTAATAGATATTTTGGGATCTGTCTTGTAATGTTATGCTTCCGACCCAAATTTGAGATTGACAGAGGCATGGATCGTGCAAAATGTGCAGCCTTCTTGTGTTTGTCCCAGTTTAAACGCTTTTTGTCCATAAATATTATATGGATACAATTTAACTAATACAAAGTACATGACTATAATTTGTAAATTTAGCCTAATTTTTTCTTTCTTGTCTTTCTTTTCAACTTATTTTCGTGCTTATATCCAATTAAGGTTCAAGCATGCTGTAATGGGCACACACCTCAGCTATCTGGGCTGTCTGTCCAGGACAGTGGGTTGGTTGTTAATGGTTAGTGAGAGAGAACAGGGTGTAGTGATCTTACTCCTACCCACTGAGCCATTAAAACTCGCACTGGGTAGGAGCCAGTACCGGGCTGCGAAACCTGTACCTACACTAGCCTTACATCCGATGGCTTAGGGTATAACCACAGCATCACTGAGGCCAGTCGTAACTTTTGAATTTAGCTCATCATTATAATTTCACATTTATCTCTATTTCTCCTACATTAATGAAATTAAAAAAAAAAAAAAAAATATATATATATATATATATTTTGATTGAAGTAAACAAATATGAATTTCTAGTGTGTTCTAAGATTAACATCTATGGATGTATAAATTTCTCTTTGACATCGAATAAGTAGGCAAGTCATTTAATTCTGTTGCATGCTTGTTAAAGTTATGTAAATGTATATTTTGCATTAGTAAAATATGTTGTTTAATGGGGAGGTTTTAAGTTTCAAGTGACTTCAAAATTAATCAGCATGTTTCTTTAAATTAATCAGCATGTCTCTTTAAATGTCTACAATATGCTTTCTTTTGGATTATTGCTCTAAAGAGAGAGAGTGGGTCTATATTTGGTCTGACTTTTCTAGACTCTTGATAGGTTTTATTTCACGGAAATGGAAGCTCAAAGATATTCACTGGGATACGTTTAGCTTCTCTATTGTATCTTGTTCCAACATGCAAAGCTTTTAAGCTTTGAAACCAAATGCAGGGGAGGATTCCAAGTGGCGTTTACTTCAGAGAATAGGCTTTGCAGGTATTGGTGTGTTAATGTTGGCATTATTGGTAGGGATTAAATTAAACAATAGGGATAGAGGTTAAGATTAGTAATAAGTTTTAAAAGTTTGTTTCGTTTATCGACACCACTGGACCACATTAATTTATTAGTCATCGTCAATTTGGTAATTTTGACATAGTTTTGGAGAGGAAACATGTTTCATTAGTAGGCAGCAGGGTTTCTACCAGAGGGTAAAACAGGTATGGTGTCATACCAAAATTTGTATTCAGACTTTGGCAGAATTAACGACTATTATCATTTCTGTATGATTTTCTTAACCCTAACCCTAAACTTAACCCATTTTCTTTCTGGGAGAGCTCTCTTCTACCTACCCCCCCCCCCCCCCCCCCCCCCGCCCCTTTCCCATATTCCCTGTCAATTGTGGTTGCATCCAACGCATATTCAATTCCATAGCATCATACCTAAAAATGTCTTTCTGGCAGAAACCCTGGGAAGGGATCTTTTATATGCACCATTTCAGACAGGATAGCACATATCACAGCCTTTGATATGCCAGTTATGGTGCACTGGCTGGAATGAGAAATAGCCCAATGGGCTCACCCACTGGGATCAAACCTAGACCAACTGCGCATCATGCAAACTGTTTTGTTTTACCACTGGGTTACATCCTGGCCCAACATATTAGTAATGGGAATCTATGCTGGGGTTCATCAAACAGGTTGTAGGGAGTGCATTAAAATCTTAACAGTAGTGACATGGTTGGATAGCAATCTCAGGGGTGTAATTTTCCAGCTTTTTATCTGATCATGGGTTTTTTTATCTTTTTTTTATTTTTTTTATTATAAAGTAGACTGGATTTGATCTAAAATGCCAAAAAATTACATCTATTTATATATAGATATAGTTTAAAGCTGCTTTTTTTCACATCGTTGTGGTTTTAGACACTATAATTGGAATAGGAAAATGTTTGGGGAACTACAATGTAGTTGAAAGAGGAAAAACCTAAATTAATTAAGCATGTTTAATCCTATACAAGCCCTCACACCCCAGACTAATACTCTTCATCATGACCTCGTGGTAATTTAGGGGGTATGCATGACATATTCCCATTAACTCTGCAGTGTGATCATGTCGAGGACTGTTCTAAAATTAGACGCTAGGATTGTTTTACCCCAGTTTGGAAAGGTTATATATCTCCATATGATGATGATAATAATAAGTGGAAGGTGAATGCCATGACTGTTTGGCCAAACAACCAACAAACCAATCAATCAATAATGTTTTACTGTACAGCACATACACATCAAGCTGGTACAGTACGCTGTGTCACTGTCCGAAATGTAGACAGGTGAATCCAAGAGCGAGTGTAGTACATCTACCTCTACAGGTTACCTTAGACATGCTTTGTTTAGTTGTTGTTTTGATATTTAAAAAAAAAAGAAGATGTACAGCAACTTGTGCCAACTGGGACGCTGTAGTTGGTGTAGAGGCACAAGTAAAGCCCATTACAACTAGATAGTTCCAAGTGCTGTCACTGAAACAACAGGTGATGGCTATTTATAGACCCCAAAGCCAAGGGAAATGAAAAAATAGAACATCCATTTATAAACAGTTTAGCATGTTGCTGGTTTCAGTTCTGGGGTAAATAATGAATGTGGTCGATGGCTTGCAAGTTTTGCATATAAGCTATTCTGGTTGCTATAATTATGCCAGCCAGCTGTACATGTATGTCTGTTGTATCACAAGTGTTTTGAGAATAGAACAGAATAAATATATTGTTCGAATGCTTGCTTGAAATTGTCTTGTATACAATCAAACGTGACATGTAAACAATAATTTAGAAGAATGGAAAGACTGTTCTGAAAATAGACTTCTTCATTATACATAAATCTAGCATATTTCACAACATGGACACTATTGCTTCTTTATCTGTATTATATGAAGATCCTTCTGCAAACACACGGTGCTAGCGCATCAACAGAATCCTCAGAAATAGCTTTCACATCCATTTATTTTCACCCCAACCATGCGTTGTATCGCACGAAGAATTCGAATGATTTGTTTCTCCGAGATCGAGAATTTAAATGTTTTCTTTGCATCAGCTGGTCCGTGCCCTATGTACATTTACCCCTTAGAAGATCCTAATCTAATAGGATTGTTCTTGTCATTTTATTTGATAATCAATACTTTGGCGCATAAAAAAATAAATTCAGTCAAACCTTAAATATATAATATTTTGGTAATTTATATGTCAGTAATAGGGATTCTGATTGAATTTTAAATATTATATGACATAAAATGGAACAACAATAAGAGGTATATCATTATGTATGTATTTATTGATTTGTTCTTAATTGGAAGGAAGGAAGTGTTTTTATTTAACGACGCACTCAACAAATGTTATTTACGGTTATATGGCATCAGACATATGGTTACAGACCACACAGATATTGAGGGGGAAACCCGCTGTTGCCTCTTCATGGGCTACTCTTTTCGATTAGCAGTAAGGGATCTTTTATATGCACCATCCCACTGACAGGATAGCACATACCACCGCCTTTGATATACCAGTCCTGGTGCACTGGCTGGAGCGAGAAATAGCCCAATGGGCCTACCGACAAGGATCGATCAGAGACCGACCGCGCATCAAGCGAAAGCTTTACCACTGGGCTACATCCCTCCCCCCTCTTCTTAATTGTGCTGGGGTGTCATTAAGCATTTATTTCCCCCCTTCTGTTTGATGGTTAAGACAGTTTAAGAGTACTTGTTAGGTGCTTAGTTCAAATGCAATTACAGCAGCATAAAGTTAGTTTGATTTGTTTAACCACATCGATTTATTGTCTATTGGATGTCAAACATTTGGACATTTTGACATGTAGTCTTAGAGAGAAAAAAAAGCTACATTTTTCCATTAGTAGCAAGTGATCTTTTATATGCATCATCCCACAGACATGATGGCACATACCACAGCCTTTGATATCCCAGTCGGGGTGCACTGGCTGGAACAAGAAATAGCCCAATGAGCTCACCAACCGTGATTGATCCCAAACTGACCGCTCATCAATTGAGCGCTTTACTACTAGGCTACATCCTGACTGTGGCAAGATAAACGTGTATTTTACAGTAGCTCATTAGAATCTGTAAATAGGAAGCTAAAAGGCTTGCCTAGGATATAGCATTAAGTAAAATATACCATAATGTTACAAAGCTTTACTTGTGTACAAATATAATCAATAAGAAAAGAAATGCAAATATTTTTCATGATACAGTTAATTCTGTAAATAGACTGCCATAATGAGCCTGAATTGTTCAAAAGACATTGTTAAATTTAATACACACAAAAACTAATGGGATTCCAAATGAATAATTTTAAATAAATTAAAGAAAACTAGTTTTACATTTGCATTTCTTTTGTTGTGCAGTGTATGTTTGTACCAGTATAGCTATGGTTGCAAGGTGGGTCATGCTTGCTTGGAGAGTGATTAAAATCAGAATAGATATTCGCTGTGTTCCACAATACAAATGCTATGTAATGTATTGGTTATGATATTAATGAAGGCGTGGGCAGTGTTTCAAGTGACTTCTTGTTAAGAATGCCATTTATGTACCAGTAATTACATTGTAGATTTTAATTTAATTTAATTTTTTGCCAAATTTGGTCGGTTGTTGCATTTTTTTGTTTACATTGTTCATTGTTACTCTTTTCACCTACATATTTAATAATTTAAAAAAAAAAAAAAAATCAATAATAAATAATGCATTGGGAAAAAATATGGGTTGGTCCTTTTTTCTAGGTAAGGTTGCATTCCCGGAAATACACTGTGGTTTTTATACTTTTTTTCTTTTTTTTTGGTCATGTACATGGCTAACATTTCAAACATTTTACACATGACAAACTTGTGTGGACAATTGTTGTCACATATTGTGAGTATCAGACTTCATGTATACATGTGTACTGGGATGATCTCCTCTTTGTGATGTAGTGGGTAAACCCTTGGCCTTATGACTGAAAGGTACTGGGTTCACACCCTAATTCCAGCTCCAGCCTAGGTCCCTATTTTACAAAGCGATCTTGGCACCATAACCATCTTAAGTGCATTTATACAGTGATTTTAGTGCTAAGATTGCTTAGGAAAATGGTGCCCTGAACTTTAATGGCTCAGTGGGGAAATGTGAGACCATGACACCAGCTTTAACTCATTGACAGTTAATAATTAACCCCCTGTCCTAGCTGGCCTAGATATATAGCCAGGATAGCATGCTTGAACATAAACAATTTTGAGCCTGCCTACAGCATTTTAAACCAGTAAGAAATAAACATAAAATAAAAGCCAAAATTTACCCTTTCAACCATCTGCAATAAAAAAATTTTTATCCAGTTAAGCAAAAAACTGCCATTGGTAAAGTGCCCCCCTCCCCCGCCTGCCTACAGCAATTCATATAACAGCTAAAGCAATTGCCAATTGCCGTCAGTGCCACCATTAAATTTAAGTTGTAAGTTGTCCTTGCCAACTTTAATACTGTTCCATGAAGCCATGTTAGCACCATTTAGTCTACCAACAGTGACTTCCATAGAAGAGATCGCATGTTAGTACATTAGAAGCATAACAACCCATGTACAAATCAAACAAATTAGATTCTCCCGAAACACAGCACTCTGACTAGTTGTATGGGAAAACTATTTATTTGGGATCACCATGGAGACTTGTTGTTGAAGAAAATGTGGCGAAAGTCAACAGTGTTATACAATTAGCAGCAAGCAAACAGAATTTACACTCTTCCTATGGTTTGACTTTCCTTTATCGGTGGGAAAGAACTCGACAGACTTAGCAGAACACCGAATAGTGTTCAGGTCACAAATAAGATTACTTGTGACTAAAAGTGTCACGGGCTGAGAATTGATGTTGAGTTCCTGCTTCTTAAATTCGACCCATCTGCTAGTTGACTTATTCAGAGGAAGCAGAATTCTTCCTCTTTTTAAAGATAAAGATAAAACTTTATTGCATATGAACATAAAACTTTATTGCATATGAACATAAAACTTTATTGCATATAAACATATGGACTGTTTAATGAAATATTCTTCTTCTTCTGCGTTCAGTTTCTTTATGCTCCTTGAATTCAAATCATGAGTTTTACCGCCTCCATCAACTCCACAGTCAATAGCAGGTCGTCTCTAAATAAATGAGAGCAGCAGTCAGTTTTAAGTCACTTACACCAAAAAAGGAATAATGTTGACTGCATACCATTTTGTAAATTGTTATTTCATTGTGACTTGGATATCAGCATTAATTGGTACTAAAATGTGTTGTGTTGTTGTTAGTGAGTTAATTTCATAGCAGACATTTGTACCTTAGATTTAAAGGCATACTGTCACAGACCACTGACCTATTTAATGGTCTAACAAAGTATTACCTGAACAAAAATAATTTGATTTGTCCCTAAATGTACTTTATTCAACCATCTTCAGAACCACCATACTCCATTTATTAATGACATTTTGTAAAAATCATTCAATTATGGCAATGGCCCATAATTCAAAAACTAAAATTGCCGAAAGGGATGCCATGGATTTCACTCCATCATGGTTCAGTTACGGTGTTGCGATTGCTAGATCTGGTTCCCAACAATTAATGTAATTTTTATTTATTATCCATATTTTGGGAAATAAGGTCCTTAAATCTGTGACAGTATGCTTTTAAGTAAAACAAACATAAATGTATATTACAAAAGTACTGTCTAAGAGTCTGCTAACATTAAATTTCATGTCACATTTTTCTCTGACCACTGTCGCTCTCATTAGTTTATAGACATGTTAATTTTATGATCTACTGTATTCGTGCAGACATTGATATTCTAAGTAAAAACAAAATTGTAATTAATACTTGTAGCTTTAAACCTTTTAAGAAACTGTTTTGTGGAAATGTGTTACTATGGCTACGTAGATAGAAATGTCTCCTTTATAATTTGGATTGTTAATGCAGGGCCAAGGTCAGAACAAATGGATTTCTAGAAACAAATCTTGTCTTTTGAATGTTATGATTCTAATGAATTTTCTTTTTTTATCCTCAGACAATTACCGGTGCTATGAGCACATTGAACCCCCCAGTACAACTACAAAACCCTGACAACCAATTTAGAGTGGACTATATACAGGACGTAGCAAGTACGCCAGATTTTGATTACCCGGATGTGAGTATGACATTTCAGATTCTTTATTTTTTATCTTGTTAATAAGATCCTTTTTTTTTTCCTTTTTTTTTTTTCTTTCTTAATTTTTCCATATTAATAGTCAACATAGATGGATACCAGATTTAGGCCGAAATTACTGACTTGAAAAAGAACCAGTTTGGGAAGAATTGGTAAATTTTACAAGGACTATGGTTTAAGCATTTGCTTGCCAAGTGCGGATTAAGGTTGAATATGGCATATGCATATATCACATACTGACACTTTAACAAATGAAAAACACATAATTTTAGAGTTAATAAAAAACCCATGATTATTTCTGCTAACTGGGGGCAGCCATTTTGTTTAGTTTTTGTGACGTCCGGTGATATAGCTTGGGGTAAAGTGACGTCAGCTCCGTCCAGTGTAAACAAACGCTCTAATTTACGACAAGGCGATTCGCTTTCATCAACCTGACTTGTAAAACAACATAAATGATTTGATAGTATAATAAACCACTTAACTAAATATATTTCAATTTGCATCAATAGAACGAAATGGAGTTATAGTAATTTTCTTTTTTTTAAAACCAAAGAAAAAAAAAGAATATTATTAGGCCTATTGGTATGCTACATTTGAGCAAAAACAACCACTCACGATACCCAAGTGATAATTTTCTTTTCTTTGGGACTATGTAATTGGTCAGTTTTGTTATTTTAGATGGGAAAGTCTACTTAATAAGGGTTTTACAGAATTACTTACAGTAATAAAGCAGGACGGCTGATCGATTATGATTAGAGGGTTGTCCGTGCGGTTAACACACAATACCCTGTGATCTTAATAAAAGAGGCACGCCTTTTTAGTGTGTCTAGACACAGTGTCTGGGGACCGTCTAAATATACACCTGCCAATCAGGAACCACAGGTACAGGCCATGGAAAGAAAAGACCAATTAACTAAGAAAACACTCCCATTATTATTTCAGTATGTGGGTTAATTTATGTACAAAAAATTATTCAGTTATTTGAACACTTGGACAGTGGTGGTTTATTTTGTATTAAAACTAATATATAATTGTTGCTGGCTTACTGGGATGACTATTATTAAAGAATATTGCGATGCATCCGCAAAAATCAGGTATGTTTTGTTTCTTTAGTTCGAAGACTAATTCCTGACGTGAGACGTTAGGTATTACGTAACCAGCAGCTCGCCAGAGGGGGTGGTGTATTCACTGGGATGGTACAAAATGGCTGCGCCCGTTATATATGACAGTCGTCACATTTAAGCATTTTATTAATTAACTATACGATTATACTTGTTGATATTAAGCAATAATGTGCATTATATATTGTTGAATATGCATACCAGGTCAAATGCCTTAATTGTCCCTTCCTTTAAGGAGCCTTAATTTTCTTATGTTTTGTTTTGCTAATTGAAACGTGAATTTGGCTGCATATTTTCTCACTAAGTTCAACAAATGTTTTGAGGCCGGCTTAAACTCTGCAGAACTATAGTCCGTCCCATCCTTTTATAAAAATGTTTTCTGTAAATAATTTCAATTGGGTTTGATGTAAGAAAAAAGTAAAAGAGTGTTGGAAATAACAGAAAAAGACAATTTGTATGTGCAGTTGAAAAAAAAAATTGGTTTAGAAATAAATAAAACTGTAATACATACCATAGTAAGAAAGCGACACTTGCAGTATTATGCACACTATTTTGGTTTTATGGACTGGTATAGTCTTTCTTTAATGATAAACTCTGATTATTTTCTTGTTGCTCCCTCTGTAGTGAAATTAATCAAATAGAGGTATCTCGTATCAAGACTACTCGTCCATAAAACCAAAATGGTGTCTATAACGCTTGCAGAGTCGCTTTCTTACTATGGTATGTATTACAGTTTTATTTATTTCTAAACCAAATATTTTTTTAATTGCACACAATTTTTTATTTTTTTATTTCCAAAACACTTTTAATTTTCTTATTACGACAAACAAGAGTGAAATTATTTAGAATTTTTTTTATATAAAAGGATAGGATAGACTATAGTATGACATTTTTTTGTCTCATCCTTAAGTGTATATAGGATGGTCATTCCCATGAAATATTTAAAGCTATGAAAGATATTTCTATCTTTCAAGGGGTGGTAAGTTTGTCACTCGGATTTAGCAAGCCTCATCCCAGACCACAATTTCCACCACTTTGTGAATACTGTTTTTATCCCAAATGACCACATATGATGGAGTCTTATAAATATTAGTTAATATAATCAATACCACCAGCAATTGTCTTCTCTTGTTTGTGGAAATTTTATGTTAGCTTTCCATTTCTTTTTATCATATTCTTTTTTTGTTGTTTGTCATGTAATAAATATACTTTCATTTCTCAAGTTGTGTAGGACATGCATATTTATTACAAATCCAGTCCATTGAAGTCATGTCATTGAGAGTCCTTTTGGAGAGAATATTACTTACACCGTGTTAGAATCATGGGATTGATCATAACCTTACTGCACTAACTAGGTTGTAGTGACCTATTCTGGCTTACGTTTACATTTGTCAGTTGAAGCTAGTAATGTCTGAACCTGTTTCGTAACATTTTGGATTCAATTACGAATATACTGTCAAATATCTGAGTAGGCTCATACCCCCACCCTACCATCTAGTTTTATCTGCCCAACAAATACAGGTTTTACCATTTAGTTTTGACCTGAACAGATAATTCTTCACTGAGGCCATTGCAGACATAAGCTTCCTCTTTTTGAACTTAGTTTGTTTTCGTGGAGTTGGTTTGGAATAATTGGTGTTGCAGGATTGCCTGTTGATAATTGACAAAGCCAGACTTCACCATTTTTGCTTGTCTCTTTAACTGGACAAGCTTGCAGGCTTTATTGAGCCAAAAGAATGAAGCAAGGTGTTCAATGTTCAGACCATATAAGCTTCTACTTGCAAAATATTGATTTATGGGAAAGGGGTTGTGTCCCGGTGGTTGAGTGTATCTAGATGAGCTGGCAGTGTTATCTGGCATGAAGGTGTTAACAGAAACCAGACCCATGCTTCTACTGTCTGTGGTTTTATGCATACATGTACGTCTGTTCTTAAGCACGGCTCCCTGGCAGTGTTCACCGATGTGTGTGAAGTTCCGGGATCCAATCCCACAGTCAACATGCTATGTTTGAAGTTCTTCTAAATGTCATTTTCATTTGAAATGTAGGTTGTCACATTGGCGGTTGTAAGTCTGGTGGGAGTGGTGTGGTGTGCAAATGAGAAGAGTGGTTGGGTATTTCAGGGTTGAAAATTAACATGAAAACCATGGTCACAAGTAGGGTCAGTTGAAGAAAAATCTTACTGGCCCTTCTCAAATTCTACTAACCCTCCAAAACAAAGTGGGTTTTTTTTGTTGAATATAATAGCCATGTGCTTATCGTATATAGTCTGTTTGCGTTAAAGAAAACCGATGAATTGGCATATAACTTCATAATGAATAAAGTTAACATTAATACAAAAACATGTTAACTTTTAAACCCATACCAACTAAAAAAAAATTGAAAAATTGAAAAAGAAATCCAGTATAAATAAACATGTTTCTTTACAGAGTACCATTAAATTATACATATTAAATCACATTTTTAATACAGGGTAAAAGATAATGCAGTACAAAGAGACTAAAAGTAGAACTGCGCATGCTTTAGTAAACTAGTCTGGGAGTGGCAGTCCTCTGTGAGTCCTCTTTGTGGTGATGTAAGAGGGATGGAATAAACTTTGCGATGCAAGATGGGTGAAATCTCCAGCAAATGATTTCCTCGGGAGTGGCTGGATTCAGTATCAGTGTGTTTCTTTTTTTAACTAGTGCTATATTTGCCAGACCCAATGGACTACCTTTGTAAAATTCTTAGTCCCCTTTAGCCATTGAAGGTCACCACGGGCGACTGGGCGACTGCTAATTTTCAACCCTGGTATTTGAGGATGTCAAATGAAATCTGCATGTGGTTTTTTTTTTTTTTTAAAGGTGCCTCATTGGAGCTTCCAGTTGAACTTAGTTGAATGTTTGATCTATGAAATAACCTTTTTGGTTAAATGGATTTTAAATTAATATGGCCATATATCTGCTCAGATGCCATGGGCAAGTTGTCTCCACACTCTTCTACAGATTAGTCCTTGATCAGAATATTCTGTGTTTCTTTGTGTTGATTTCTGCTTTTTAATGCTGTTTTTGGTAGTGCCTGTGATTTGTGTAAATGAACTCTGGGAAGACTTAATGGGTGAAGGATGAGCTAGTTGTTTGTTCTTGTAGTATTCGTGAACATTTTACTTATTCCTTTTTGGGAAGTACTGATGCTGTAACTTGAGACACAAAATCATGTCAGCTGAGCAATAGCTTGATTATTGGTCCCAACAAGAATCCATGAGGTTATAAATTCTTTGGAATCTACGAGAACCATAGCTATAAATATGGTAATGTTTCGGTGTCAACAAACTATTGACAATGCTATGTCAATATAATTGCTACCTGGTTAAAAGATCAGTGTGCTCCATCATGGCAAAAGTGTATTCTAACGTGTTGTCACAAAATCACCATAATGTGACACATTTCCTTATGTTACAGGCAGGGTTTTATCACCTATATTTCTAGACTCCGACAATGGGCACCATTCCCCACCTCTACAAAGGCTATTTTTTATTCCAAATTTTGGAATAAAAAATTCCCAATCTGAAAGTTAATCTCATTCACTTGACAAACCTTCACTCCGCAATAATGTTTTGTAATGCACAATAGATATATTAATTTGAATAAACACAAGTGCATGTATATACATATATATAGCATTACCTTTTTAATTCTAACTTGACTTAATAAGATGTTTTTGAAATGAAACTGAAAATTCCAAATTTTTTGTAAAACGATGCTAAAATTCCCAATTTCAAAGCCATGGGTGTCAAGTCAAATTTTAGAAATAAAACCCTGATATGGCTTTAGATTACTTACATCAAAGTGGAGATGATAAACCGTGTGACCAAAATGCATATGTCCAAAATAATAACGCGTAAATTAAGTAGACTCCAAAATATTTCATTTTAGAACCACTGAAATATTAAATTTAATTAGATTAAAATAACTTGAAATGCATTTCTGAATACTGACAACTCTACAGCAGCGGTTAATGACAGTACTGAACTAAAACAACCTTCCTGCACTTAGAAAAAACAGAAGTCCCCGTTGTTCTCAAATTAGTAAGATCTAGAGCCCAGGGGCCCAGTTCACTAAACATCGTAAGTTTACCTCTGCTACTAGCAGTTACACCAGTTTTCATGTGTTTGTCATCTATTTCACGCAGAAAATTACAGCATTACCAGTGTTTCTGCCAGAAAGAAATTTTTGGGTATGGCACTATGGAATTGAATGCAACCACAGTCAACAAGGGGTATGGGGGACCTCCCCGAGAAAGAAAATGGGTTAAGTTTAGGGTTAGGGTTAAGAAAATCATACAGTAATGATGAGAGTAATTAATTTGGTCAAAAACTTAACTTTAAAAAATTATATTTTGGGTATGGCGCCATACCCGTTTTACCCTCTGGCAGAAACCCTGATTACAGAAGCTGGAGTTTGTTAAGGACAAAAGAAAATGAAATATGTGTTCTTGAAACTATATTTGTTGAACTACATGTGTTATAGTAATAAGAATTGTGGTTTAGTCATAGATTTTCGTTTACTTGCAAAATTAGGTTTACAATGTTTTGTGAAATTGAGCCCTGATGTTAGCATGTTAATATGTGGACAAATTTGGTGCAGAAATATGATATCTTAAAAACCATCTGTCCTTGGTCCATCACATACATGTAGCTGCATTTTCTGTACTTTGTAATTAACAAGCTTAATATTTTACAGTTTATTAATTTTTTTATTCAAGCTTTCGTTCTTATCCATAGATGGTCTACCAAACTGCTGTTTATATCATTTGCAAGGAGTGTGATACCCATTTAAAACTAAACAATGAAATGATCTTTCAACAGCTGAAAATCTTACGTTTTGCAATGGTTTTAAATAAACTTTAAAATAAACTAATTCATTTATTACAAGTGATGTGTGTGGACTTCAGAGAGAATTTAAAAGAACTTTTAACGTTATAATAAATGTAGTTAAAACCGGACAAAAAATGTTTTACTAAGTGGTAGTAAAATAAGTACTACAAAATGATATTGCATACATTTTATTTTCAATAAAGGCTACTTCAATTTTATATAAAAATTTTTTTTGAAAATCCTGCATTAAAATTGCCTTTTGGTTAAAAGGATAAAGGATCAAGAGTTAAGCCTCTGGAATAGTGACATAGTGCGTATGATTTTCTTTTGAATAGTAATATAATTTGTATGATTTGTGTTTTTTGTATGTACTGAAAACTTTGAAAGTGATGTCACATATGTCCAAGCTGTGTTTTTGGATAAAGTTTGAAAAGTTTAGCATCTATAGGTATTTTGAGGGACAGGACTTAGCCCAGTGGTAAAGCGCTCACTCAGTGCATGGTCGGTCTCGGATCGATCCTCATCGGTGGGCACATTGGCCTATTTCTCGTTCCAGCCAGTGCACCACATCTGGTACATCAAAGGCCGTGGTATGTACTATCCTGTCTGTGGGATGGTGCATATAAAAGATCCCTTGCTGCTAATCGAAAAGAGTAGTCCATGAAGTGGCAACAGCAGGTTTCCGCTCTCAATATCTGTATGATCCTTAACCATATGTCTGACACCATATATCTGTAAATAAAATGTGTTGAGTGCGTCATTAAATAAAACATTTCCTTCTTCCTTCCTTCCTTCTATTATTTCAAATACAAAGTATACACTAAACTACATTTAAACCATAAACAGCTCCTAGTTCATAATTTTATTATGAAGTTGACCTTTACGACAAGTAGTACAAATACATGAAAATGGGTGCACTGATTAAATAGCCATTTGTTGGTTAATCAGTCAAGCTCGTACCTGTACGTGTCATGTGACTAAACGTACGAAGAAGGATCTCCCTTATGACAAAGCCTTTGATGAAAGAGCCTGCAGGATGGGCAGTAACTTAACACATGTAGACACAGCTTCTTTTTCGGTTGCCAAATAGTGTCTGCTGATGTGATTCAGTGGCTAAACTTAGAAACTGGTTACTGTTGCCCCAGGTGATTAATTCCAGCTTATTTGTTTACCTCAATGATACTTTCCGTTGCTAATTTAGAACGTACAGATTCAGATCATGTTAGCTAACTATAGTACGGTGGATGAAAAAATAGTCCACGGTTGTTGTATGCTGTATTATGATAGATATTCAAAACCAACATTGTGGTCTATAGATATTCTTCAAAAGGATTGTTACTTACCAATTAAATGCAGTTATATTCAGCATCTACCCGAGAGAGTGGTACAATGTGACTTACGTAAAACTGGTCGATTTCAAATTCATTTGCTAGATAACAGGATATTGTGAAGTTATGAGTGGGTGTAGACATTGAATTGGGAGATTAGGATCATGTGGAATCCTAAAATGGTGTAATCTTGATATTTTGGGATTCCATCTTGCACTTCTGGCCAAATGTTCCTCGCAATACAGGTTGTTTTTTTTTTTAATATTTAAAAAAACTAATACAGAAATAAAAAAGAAAGAAAGAAGTTTTATAAAACAAGTACAATGGGCTAAGAGCATAAAATGACTAAATATTAGTTATTTGAAGAAAAATGAATTCTGTTTTTGTCGGAGGGAAAAATCTATGAAAAAGAATATAATGAACCAGGAAGTAATTTTCTGTACATAATGATTATCAGTTAAAGCAGAAATTCAATAAGCGTATTCTATATGCAACTAAGACCATATATACATGTACATGTATATGTATATATATATGTATATAGTATGTATATGTGTGTGTATATATATATAATATATATATATATATATATATATATATATATATATATATATATATATATATATATATATAATATATATATATATATATATATATATTAGTGTGTATTTAAAATAAAATCTTGGTCAGCACTAAGGATCTTAGTTTAAAGAATACACATCTTTTTGGACTCTCCCTATCTTTTTCTCTCTCCCTCCCCCCCCCCCCCCCCTCCCCATCTCTCTCTTTCTCTTTCTCTCATGTTCTGTCTCCCCTCATTCTCTCTGTGTAACACTCACTACTCTCTTGATATCTTGATGTGTGACTCGTCAAATGAAGAACATGAAGAGTATAACAATAGCACAATATTCTTTTAAGTTGATGTTAATTATTTAATAATGATACATACTCGTCAATCATTGGGGCTGTCTATCCATGAGATTTGTTGACAGCTAATGTGAGAGAAGCTGGTGGTGTTAATATATGGCCTTACCTGGGATGGAGCTTAGGGCTTGTACTGGGGTGTGAACCCAATACCTCCTGGCCATAAGTACATAAAGATGTCTGTCAGGAAACATTTAGTTCAGTATTGCACCACGATTCGCTATGCAAGTTTCAGAGATCGCTACACAATTCTTTAAAACATTAAACAGTAGTTGTTAATCAATTTTCAGTTGACTAAAGTATCGTTAATAAAGATTTAGAAAACAAAATGTTCCCTGTCTGTGTATCCTTCAAGCACCCAACCAGTGCCCTACGACTTGTATATCAAAAGCTGTGGTATGTGATATCCTGTCCGGTGTCAGACAGTGCATATAAAATATCCATGACTCCTAACTGGGAAGAATGTTGCAGGTTTCCTCTGAAGACTACTAGTCAAAATTGACATCCAGTAGCCAATGATTAATTAATCAGTGTGCTCTAGTGGTGTCATTAAAAAAAAAAAAAAAAGCCTTTTAACTTTGATACTTTTTGTTCCTGCTGCTGCTATTTATATGGCAGCTAGTACATTCACTCAACATGATGATTAGCCGTACACCTTACACCTCCTCCACTTGCAGTTAACTGTTTGCACTGCATATTTGATTGACCTCCTAGGTGAGAGATGTAACATGCACAACAGTCACTTGGAAATGATAGCCCAAGTCTGTATTTAGCCACGCAGGCATAAATTTAGCTACATGTACAAACAGTGCGAGACTGATGGTTCTGCTCCATAGTGGAGAGCAAGGATATTTTAATATACATAGCTGACACATTGGCTACATGTGTACCATGTCGAAGGGATGGCAGTGATGAATCTACCAGAAAATTGAGAACACTCTTCTTGTCATTTGAGAATCATAAAAAAACAGAAAGTATGTGTAGAATATAAACATGAGCCCAGTTATTTAGAGCATGCATTGTAGTTCAATAGTTCTGTTCAACGTACTGTGCTAGCACAACCCTGTGATATACAACCTGAGTCAGCTCCTCCATTGTAGAATTATCTTCCATAGCCCCACATAGGTAGACCATCATCCTCGATTCAAAGCCCTCCATTGTAGTTCAGTTAACGCTGGGTTAGTCTTAATGTTTATTTTCCTTTTAATTATTTTTGCACTAATACAAACTGAACTGTAGATTTGATTATTATTGGAGACCTTTGGTTGTAAATCAAGTCTCGACATTATGTTTTCAGTTATTCATGTGGATCAAGTCCTTGGTTTTCAAAACTTTCTGTTTAAAACTACTTGTTAAGCTCCTGGCCAGTTTATGTTGGTAGTAATACATGTTTACCTTTTATGCGTTTTTGAACATCCATGCATCCTGTTTACTTTTTTTCTGGTTGAAAAATAAAAGATGACTTAAAACAATTATTTACAGAAATTTATTTATATTATGGTAGTTGTGCATCTTTGCCCACTATTGACTTTGAAGTGTCTGAGGGACCAGATATTTATGGCATATAGTTTTAAAAAACCATCACCACTACACAAAAAGAAAAGAAAAAAAGAAAAAAGAAAAAAACAACAAGCTAATCAAACAATAACAACAAAAATCCAAAGCCCTTAAAAACTCATCAATTTGTTACTGGGTATAATAAGACTAATTATTTGGTAGCCTGTGTTATAAAAAAAACCCTAGCCATTAGAGCACGTATAGTATTGTGGAAGCCCTCATCGTACTAAACATTACTGCTGGAAATTTAATACTCAGTGGGGGGAATAGTATTCTCCAACTTGATTTACAGTGTCCTAATTTTATAAGACAGTCTTATTGTCGATAAATTCGAGAAGAATACACAACACATAAAATGTGCTAAGATGACCGAGTATCTTTTGTCTTGCTGACATGTCCATGTTAACTCGTGCAAAGCAGCACATCTACCAAATTGTCTTACAAGATTCGTAATTTATACCTAGATATTTTTCTACATATTGTAATACCATCGTTTGTTTCAGGCTTACACGGATTGCACGAACATTTGTTTCATTATGTATTGATAATTGTACAATTTTATATAATAGCATAAAACAATTTACCATTTTTGCCAAAAAAATGCTGCATGAAAAGTCCCAGGAAATGGCTTTTAGTTTTGTTTTTCAATAATAAAAAAAAAATGGTTATGCATTGAACCAAATTAGGTTATGCAAATGTTTGGAGGATGCATACACCTTTTTACGGTTATGCAAGTTTTAGTTTTGAATTTGTGAGAGAGAGAGAGGGGGGGGGGGGGGGGGGTAGAGAGGGAGAGAGGGGTAGAGAAAGAAAGAAAGGGAGAGAGGGTGAGAAAGAGAGTAATGACAGACAGACACGAACACACTTGACTTTATGAAAAACATTTAAATTATGTATTAAATATTGCAATGTAAAATTTAACATTTTAGTCCTTTTCATTTCATGTCTGATAATGCATGGTGTAATTGTTCTTATTCCATTACACCTAATTGTTACAGTTGCCATACATATTTGACACGGTTAAAACAATGAGTTCAGAGTATTCATTACATTTGAATGTAGGAGTCTATTTTGAGAAAAGTATATTACGCTCAGTAAAATGAAATACTGGTAAGCAGAAATGGTGACACTAGCCATTTATTTTACCAATTTGTTTTTTTTTAGATTAATAGTTAGATTTATATGTTAGTGGCTAGAAAGAAAGAAAGTAATGTTTTATTTAAAGACGCACTCAACACATTTTATTTACGGTTATATGGCGTCGAACATGTGGTTAAGGACCACACAGATAATGAGAGAGGAAACGCGCTGTCGCCATTTCATGGTCTGCTCTTTCGATTAGCAGCAAGGGATCTGTTATATGCACCATCCCACAGACAGGGTAGTACATACCACGGCCTTCGATATACCAGTCGTGGTACACTGGCGAGAACGAGAAATAGCCCAATGGGCCCACCGACGGGGATCGATCCCAGACAGACTGCGCATCGAGCGAGCGCTGTACCACTGGGCTTCATCCCGCCCTAGGTTAGTGGCTAGATGACGGTTAGTGAGATACAAGCCAGTGTAGTAGTTGTTGGTAGTTGGTGAGAGATAAGTTGATGTAGTGGCTTTACACCTCGCCGTTAAACGTCACTGGTAGAGAGCTGGTACCGGGATGCAAACCCAATTTCTCAATAAACCATTAACCTGTGTCCTGGACAAACGGCTCCAGCATATATGTAGACGAGTTCACTGCCAAGGAAAGTGTGCTTAAACCTTAATTGGATATATACATGTAGGCCTCGAGGAAATTGCAATGATCATTATCTTGTTCTCTATTTGAACAATATCAGGAAACTCCGAGCCAATGTGTGACACAGATATTACCTGCTGATACGTTTCCCAGCACAAATTGGCAGGGAGAAATTGAAATTCAGGCTATAAACTGATCAGAGAAACTAAAGAACAGATCTAATTAAAACTTGGTGCTGTGAAGCTCATCATGCATTGATGGCCGCGTTGTCTATTTTTAGTCTCCGACGCTAAGGAAGGTCTCAAATCACAGTTATACAGGCTTCCTAAGTGTGTCTAACCTGAGCTTGAAGTTGGGAATTGATCATTTCCTGTGATATATTTAGTTAGTTGTTAGATCTGCTGAGACTAACTAGACGCTGTACTGGTGACTAATTCAGCGTCAATATTAAGCATGTGTCTTTCTGGTGACAATGGTAGTCAAACAGTATGTGTTAATAACCAGTGACTTCATCATCAGTATTAAATCATTATGTATGTCTTTATGGAAATGGTAGTTAAGTAGCATGACAAGATTTTAATTATTAATAATGTGCAGTAAAAATGGTTAAATATAGATCTTTCCATTACTTGAACTCTTAATGTTGTATTTTAGTATTAAACTTTTACGTCTGAAATGTCAGAATACTTCACTTAGTGAATTAATAATGAATTCCAAAATTGTTATATTTGTTTTTCTTAGGTGCAGGATCTCATTAATCATTCCTTCACTCTTACAATGGCGCCATGACATAAATTCTATGTACTAGGTACCAGTATATATGTAAAATAAAGCTCACCGCTTATATATATTTATTTTGACATGGGTTGGACATTGATTATATTAATGTGTACGCTTCGTGTTGAGACCTGCATGTAATAATAGAAGCCGGTTACCTGGTGTGTTACCAATGGATTAACCAACTACCGGGTACATACACTTAGCTATGCTGGTGTTATTTTGTTTGTGAAATATATTGATATTGAGTACAGGTATGGCTGACTGCCTTATGTTCCATTCAACCTTGATATTGCTTGTACACACTTGGTCATCCATTGTGGGCATGGCTGTGGCATGCTTCCAGTGTTCCAAAACTTAACCCTTTTGAGTTCATGTCATTTCATTTGTTTAACCACGTGCTTGTTACATATTTCTGTAATGAATCTTTTGCTTCCTTTTGAACCGTATGTGAAAAACTGCACAGTGACCCTACTTGTATCACTGTATATGACAGAGTCCAAAGATGTTGCAATTGCTTACACACTTGGTCATCCATCGTGGGCATGGTTCCAAAACTTAACCCTTTTTAGTTCATGTCATTACACTTTTTGTTTATCCATGTGTTGGTCAAATATTCTGTAATGAATCTTTGTGGCCTTTTGAACCTTGTGTGAAAACTACACAGTAACCCTACTTGTATCACTGTACAAGACAACGTCCAAATATGGATGACAAGATCATGACGTTACATCCTCATGATTCATTCAGCTGCTTCAGCTATATGTAGTCAGTGCTTCCCTCAGGATGATACATCCAAAGACTGGTTTGACAAATCTCAACCTAGCTTGCACAAGACAGAGCTCAGTGGATATTTTGACATTAGTGATGACATGCACTCATGAATCACTGTAAAAAGCATACAACAATTTGCTGACTGAAATCATAGGAAATAATTGCTGTGCTACTCAGACAACAAATAGCATTTAAAAAGGTGGGGGGGGGGGGGGGGGGTATGGTTCTGATTTTTCTTTCCCTTCAACATCCCAACCAATGCTTGTCCCATTACTGGCGGATCATAGATCATGGTATGTACTGTAGGTTCAAATGTTATCATGGCAATCACAGCAGGTGCCATGGTTGCTCTCCTTGCTTGCTGGTGTGTCCTGAAAATTGGTTTTTGTTGAAGGAAAAAACAAAAATACTTTGTTGACCTACCTACCTGGTTTGCCAAGTGCTGTGCCCTTCCCATACATTCCATAGTGTTCATGTAAGAAACTTGTGTGTTCCATGTTTTTGAGAAAACTTGATAGAAAGGAAGTTGCATTCATATGCCCCTCTTTTAAAGGAAAAGTTTGCCTTGATGCCCCTCCAACTTGCCTTGGTACCCTAATTAGTTATTAAACCGAAGGCAAGACTTGTCATGTCCTCCCAAAATTAAAATTTGACCCCTTGTACCAACATGAAAAAGATCCCTTGCTGCTTTTGCAGTGTATTAACCTGTGTGGCAGCAGTGGGTTTCCTCTAGCATGGCCAAGTGTAGAAATAGTCATATTCAGACACAAAATAACCCCAAGTAGCATGGAAATCACCCAACCCACCTTGTGTAATAGAAATATCCATCCATCTTTCCCAAGGGGCCCTGTTTTCTAATACTTCTACTACATCATTTATGTTTCCACCACTAAATGTATTGCAGGGGAGTGAGAGTGGGGAAGATAATTATACTGTCAGACTTGTCCATGACATCTGCTTGCACCAGCCAGTGCACCACGACTGGTACACCAAAGGCTGTGGTATGTGCTATCCTGTATGGGGGTGGTGCATATAAAAGATCCCTGACTGCTAATCGAAATGAGTAGCCCATGAAGTGGCGACAGCGGGTTTCCTCCCTCAATATCTGTGTGGTCCTTAACCATATGTCCAACGCCATATAACCATAAATAAAATGTGTCGAGTGCATTGTTAAATAAACCATTTCCTTATTTCTTCTTGCACCTGTGTCCCTTAGACAAATTTCCAGATTTTTTAAAAGAACGGAAAAGTTCTCTTATCCAAGATAGCTCTGAATCTGTTACTGTTGACGATCGGCAAAATGCGTGATTGTTTACGCAGAGCATTTTCCATTTGGTTCTGAAAGCTGATCATCTATTTTAAAAGAAAACAAATGAATATTTGAAAATAGGCTGTGTTGCTCAGCTTTGTGATTTTGTCTTAAAGCTCTGTGTCAAACATGTATTGTAGGAGTGTGCCGAGTGCCGGTGGCATTTGGTGTCTGAATTCTTCTCCAGTGTTGAGCTCTCCCAAGACTTGACACTGTCACTGTGCGGAGCAGACGTCCGCAGGTCATAGTGTTTGATGTGCTAATTAGTTTTATGCCAGTGGGAAGTGCGCTCTGGAATACACCCCCGGTTTTTCTTTCAATAATTAACCACAACGTGTATTCTGTTTCTATTTTTGTACATTGTCTTAGCAGTCATCTATCATTGTGTTAGAAATGTTTAGAGATATTTACGTTAGTGATATCATCTCCTAAATCCAACTTGAGGAGCAAGGACTTGGGCAACATGCAGAAATGTTTGTCTTTGTAATTTCAGGACCTTGGTCAAACTTACAAATTAATAGAAGTTTTAATTTTTAAATTTTCTGTTTTTTAAAGAGGTGTTTGGCTCCGTTCACTTTCTTGGTCACACTGAGTAATAGTGTCTACATTAGTTACTCTGTCCTTAGTGGTACAATGCTATAGCTTCTATTAGTCGTTCAAAATACTATTTATACACACCTTAAAATTAACAAAAAGTAAAACAGTATTATTATTATTTCTGATAATTTTACACCCCAAGACCAGTTCCATCTTACTATCTAACTTGGTGTATTAAAATAGTCGTGGTTGAATTCCATTTTAGTTGTCTGTGATTATCACATCCTGGCTGATATATCCCTATCAGTTTTTACTTTGTCAGTTGTCCACCCCCATCCCCCATCTTTGATGGTGTTATTCCCCCACCGCCTTAATTTGTATCATTTTATTCTTAGTAATAAAAGACCACCGTGCATAATATTATGTAAGCATTATGTGTGTTTGTCCATTCTGTATATTGTACATGACCTGGTTTAAAAAAAACATGAATCAATTATTTTGTTGTTACAGTGAATAATATTTTTATCTTTACTATTTTCAGATATTTTATGAACATACGGAACTTTTGTGGAAAGACAAAGGAGTACAAAAATGTTATGAACGATCAAATGAATACCAACTCATTGATTGTGCACAGTAGTAAGTACCATTTCTTTATTTTCACCTTGGCTGTCTAAGGGTTTTTGTGTGTTTTTTGTTTCGTTTTTTTAGCAATATTCATGTATTAGATTTGTATGCTTCCATAAACACAAAATTGTATTATGCAATGTATCACCAAATAACATAATTACTGCCAATTTTATAGATTTTTTAACAATTTGCATATTCCTAATGAGATAAAATTGTTTTTCTTTCATTATTCTTGCTTTTTGATGTAATTATACCATTTCCTTTTGGGAAAAGTACATACATTGTACGTGGAGGTCTAATGATTACGGTATTGGCTCTCATTCCAAAAATCAATCATGTCATTGACATTGATGAGAGCTGCTGTCGATGAAATCCATGTCACGTTGCCGGCAGATACAATAAGCGGAACAGAGTGAAAATGTTACATTCAGAAAGGGTGGGGGTTTTTTAAAAATAAATATTAAAGAGCTCTTTTTTCTTAGTTTCCTTACAGGGACCCTTTAAACTAGATAACCTTCATGTATTTAGTTTCCAAAGCTCACCCTGTTCATTGCCAAATTAGCTAATTTTCAGACAAAATGGCTACATCATTTAGGCTTTGGTTAATAAAATAGCTAAGACTGGAATACTGGCTGTAACTCGTAGTAATCTTTAGTTTCCTACAATTCTACTGTGTAAAATGATGCTCACATTGGTGAAATGTTTTGTGATCTAATGGATTGAATTGGCAAAGATCATTCTTCAGTCTGAAAATCTTTTATTATTCCGTGCATGTTTGCACTGCTGAAGTCATCAAGCTGGGATGCTGTAAGCTGCAGAAGAATGTTTTCCGTTTAAGTGTAACAGTAGTAAACATATTTATAGAGAATTTATTTGAGTACAAATTGAGTTTGTCGTAGAAATGATTTCTGTAAGGAACAGAAACATTATTTTCATTTAGTGCTTGACAAGACAGTATTACAAATATATTCATTTCCTACTGTATTCCTAATGAAACATGACAGCATTTTCCATACGTTTTGAAAGTAGGTGGTCCAGTATAGACTTGGAACAGGTTTTTATATCCTAGCTTGACAAATTATTTACAAATTGTTTTATTGTGAAAAAAGGAAGAACCAGCCCAAAAGGATATATATGAAGTGGTTATATGGGCCCTTTCCTAGGGGAGAAAAAAAGCATGTTATGAGTTGTGTATAGGAAAAGTGCATACGTGTACATCTTTTCTGCTAATGAGAATAGCCTATATGGCATCTATAGGCTTCTTCTCTTAAATGCCAAGCTGGGTTGGTCGATGGGTAGTCTAGACTGATATGGACCAAGGATGAGGTAACTCTAATAGACCACAGTATCATGCATCGACGGCTGTTATGACTAGAAACAAAATAAACAAAATAATGTTTAAGCAAAACAGTTTGGGTTTTTTTTATTCAGTTTTCCTTTTTGGGCTTGTAAAGCAAAAAATGTTGGATGTTGCATTTCAAATTTTATAAGCCCTCCATTTTTAAAAGATCTAGCAAACTGTTTAATAATTGTTTGAGCAGAAACCTTTGTGTTAAATTGATATAAACTATTGACCATTTTTCATTAATCTTTAACATAATCTGATGAACATGCTACTATGAAACAGTAAAACCCCTTGAAACCGGAACTTCTGGTAACCGGAATTCCTTTAAAACTGGAAATTGTTCATGGTCCCTTTTTAAATATCAACACAGAACAGAATCTCTCTAAAGTTGATACTCCATAAAACAGGACTTATTACTTGGTCCGTGGATGTCCGGTTTATATGGTGTTCCACTGTATACTCATTCAGTGGGTGCTGTATATTGAGGTCACAGTTTCTGCCTCTTCGAACAATATGACTTAGCATGGATCATTATTAATCGTTTGGTTTACCAGCGAATGCCAGTTCTTTTTTCCAGACAGTGAACATTTTAAATAGCAGATCACATTGACCCACAAGGGCTATAAGCATTTATATTGGGCATTCTTTGACCAGTCCTGGCACTGCGCAGCTACTGGCACAAGCAACAGACATTCCCCTTGCCGGCGAGCATTGACACTGCTGAAAAGATGCTGGCAAGACGCCACCATTTCCTTTGAAGCGTTTGTCTGCGTGTTCAGCTCTGTAATAAGATTGTTCCATTCATGGAAATTCTAAAGCAACAATGAATTAAGAGGATTTACTTTTGAACACTGAAGCAGAAAACATTTAATGGTGTTTTTTTTATTCCTGGAGCAACCCCCTTTTAAAAGTTGAATGTTTGTCACTTCAGGGAGGAAAAAAAGAAGAGTAATTTATTGTAAGTGCTGGGAAAAGAAGGAATAATTGTTTCATGGCACCTCAACACATTTGTCTACTAGTAATCAAAGGCTGTTGGAGAGGACTTCCGATTTGTCCCTTCCGATTAATTCTAGTAGTATGGTATATTTCCTCACAGATACGATAGCACATGTCATGGTCCTTACTGCAAACATATAGGGCTTAAAATAGTGACCTACAGTTAATTTTTTAGACATAGCATTTGAAATAGAAATTCACCTCCTAAAACCACCCAAAAAAATCACAGGTCGTTTTTCAAGATAAAGATGTTAAGAAACAATGGTCACACTATTCCAAATCAACCTTTCACCACATGCCATCTTATTTCTAGCAGGCAGGGTTTCTGCCAGAGGGTAAAGTGGGTATGGCACCATACCCAAACATTTTGGCAGATTTCTAATTTTTTTTACGTTAACCTCTGGACAAAATTAATTACTCTTATCATTACTGTATGATTTCCTTAATCCTAACCCTAAACTTAACCCATTTTCTTTCTGGGGGAGGTCTCTTATACCCCCTGTTGACTGTGGTTGCATTCAATTCCATTATACCATACCCAAAAATGTTCTCTGGCAGAAACACTGGCAGGCCATATGGGTGTTTTTTAGCAGGATATGTATTTCTTTTGGCTTGCTATTTTTACTTCCTATTTCGAGCCCTGACATGTCATGGGCAAGGTGATTGTAATGGGAAAATAATTTAATGGGTGTCTACCAGGAGGTTGATTCTCTGACCCGTTGAGTCATTTTGAGTGCACTGTAATATAGTACATGACATCACAGTAAACTTGGCTAGCAACTCATGATTTCTTAAACACTGCTCACTAACTCCTAGGACTTGATTGTTGTGTGGGCTCCATCTAATTCTGCACTTTACTCTAAAACACACCATCTGCACCTGTCGTCATTTGGTGAAACAGGCAAGAACATTCCAGCTAGTCACTTGTGCCTGGTAGCCTCTGTTGCTGGTTTGCATACAGGGGCGGGACATAGCCCAGTGGTAAAACACTTGTTTGATGCACAGTCAGTTTGGGATCCATCCCCGTTGGTGGGTCCATTGGGCTATTTCTTGTTCCAGCCAGTGCATCTCAACTGGTATATCAAAGACCATGGTATGTGCTATCCTGTCTGAAATGGTGCAGATCCCTTGCTGCTAATGGAAAAAAGGTAGCAGGTTTCCTCCCTAGAACTATGTCAATAATTAGTAAATCAGTGTGCTCTAGTGGTGTCATTAATCAAAACAAACTTAACTTTATATCAGATGTAGCGTATTACAGGGTCAAAATTTGAAAGTATCAACATCTTTCAAAAATGCATCTGCAAGGCTCAAAATTGACCTGGAGCTGGCAGTAAACACCATTCGTATTGCATTCATAATATGTATGCTTTCTGATTAACCGTCTCACAAGCAGGTTTTGCTTTCCATCTTATTTTTAACAGTGTGTCAAATATATCCTGGATATATTCCTCAATTTCAGCAGTGATAATATGCATGCGGATCATTTATATAATCTTTTAACCATATTTGTCTTCGGCATTGTTGACAAAGATTACACTACAAGTCTAATAAGAAGATCATTTGAGACTAATTTTTAGAGCTGCTTCTCAGTTTATAGATTTTACTTCCAAATAAAAATTTAAAAAGTGTATATTGCTTACCAATCCACAAAATGAATTTTGAGGCTTGCATCAACAAGTTGGGGGGGGGGGGGGGGGGCAGCCAGAGGTTATGAAGTTGGATTTGAGCTTGTTAAGGCTCATCCATTGGCATGACATCAGCTCTGGGGCCTAATTCACTAAACTCTTGCAGTGCAGTGCTAAAAGACTTGCAAAGAGAATGCTTTGTTGTCTAGCAGAGCCTAAGAGAGCTTTGTGAATTAGGCCCCTGGTTTCTTGGGTGGTGTAGGCACCACCACCATCACCACCACCATCACCATCACCACCACCACCACCACCACCATTATTGGAGTTGAGAAATTTAAACACCACCAATGAAAAAACCCAAAAACAAACTATTAATGAAATGAAGCTGAAATCTGCACAAGACAGTTACATTTTCATACCCATGTATTGCTGTTAGAGACTGTAGGATGACCATTGTCCAAGATATTACATCCATCTTACTAATCTTCAGGAGGACTCCCATATTTCATTTCATTTATAATTATTTGCATGGCTCACCCTGTCTGTTGTCAAATTATCCAATTGCTAATTTTTGTACAAAGTGGCTACAAGATTTAGTCTTAAAATTTGGCTAATAAAATATGCCTTAAATTAATCTCATTTTAATAATTTTCAAAAACACCCAAAACCCTCAAATAACTGAAAACCCAAATATTGTTCCAATGTGAGCTCTGTGTTTTAGTGCTTATATCCAATTTAAGTTCAAGCACGCTTTCCAGGGCACACACCTCAGCTATATGGACTGTCTGTTGTTGGTTAGTTGTTAGTGAGAAAGAAATTGGTGTAGTGTCCTTACACCAGTTGTTAAAACTCTCTGTGGGTGTGTGGGTGGGAGCCAGTACAGAGAGGTAAACCCTGCCAGTCTGAAGACTGATGGCTTAACCAGGACACTACTGACACGGAGGTCTGTTTTCACTTTCCAATACTGGCTTAACTAATCTCAAAAACAAGCCCTTCCATAATGTGAGACTGTAGGGAAATTATAATTCATTGACCCTTTCTGTAATATTTATTTCAACTACTTGTATTTTGATGTACATAGACACATTTATTTACTGTAAATCGAATAATATTGTGATGATGTTGTTGTTGTGTGGGGGGGGGGGGGGGGGGGGGGGCTTGTTTGCGATATGTAAAGTTAATTAAAAAGCAAAATTAGCTTTAAGAAACTCTAACCTGGAAAATATTGCATGTTTATAAATTTTATGATTTGACGTTTGACGCAAACAATGAGAAATATATATACACACATTTAGTATGCTGTATGAGACACATTTATAAGCCACAGTTTATATTATCAACGTTTGTAAGCCACAGTTTATATCAACATTTGGAAGCCACAGGTTATATCATCAACATTTGGAAGCCAGTTTATATCATCAATGGGTGTAAGCCAGTTCATATCATCAATGTTTGTAAGCCACAGTTTATATCATCAACATTTGTAAGCCACAGTTTATATCATCAACGTTTGTAAGCCACAATTTATATCATCAACGTTTGTAAGCCACAATTTATATCATCGTTTGTAAGCCGCAGTTCATATCATCAATGTTTGCAAACCAGTTTATATCATCGACATATGTAAGCCACAGTTCATATCAACATTTGTAAGCCACAGTTTATATCATCAACGTTTGTAAGCCACAATTTATATCATCGTTTGTAAGCCACAGTTTATATCATCAAGGGTTGTAAGCCACAATTTATATCATCAGTGTTTGTAAGCCACAATTTATATCATCGTTTGTAAGCCACAGTGTATATCATCAAGAGTTGTAAGCCACAGTGTATATCATCATTACTATGGGATGAACCTAAAGTTTTGTATTACAGGTGAAGAGAGCAACATTATTTAGATGAAATGGATCATGGTCAACCATTTAACTATTAGTTAGTTGACTTCACGTACATTAATTTCTACTATCTAGTCTGTTTCAGCTATGTTTAATATCAGCGCTCACCCTGTGTATGGTCAAATTAGCCGAATATTTCATATACTAACAACATTTAATAATTTTCAAAGAAATACTTGACATACATATCCAGAATTTTTTTCCAGTGTGAGCCCTGAATATAGGAAAGATTTGTAATGTACACGTTGGATTTGAGCTGGCTGGTACTGGGATATGAACCTAGCATCTTCTGTACTGTTTGACATCCATTGATTTAAGCACTGAACTATTGAAGTCAGTCTTGAACTTTGTAGCTTGTATTTATATTTGATTTTGATTTCAACATGCGTTCAAACTAGTTGACCAAAAACTTGTCCATTGACCCCACTTGTAACATTTTTAAAAATGCACCATATTATAAAAGCTGCTTCTTTTAAATCATAATATAGAATCCTTTCTTTTGGTTCATTTTGAAAGTGATTTTTGTTGATACTGTATTTACAGAGCTAATACTGTAAAAGTACATGTATGTCTGTTGGAACAAGGCCATGCACTGACAAACTGACAAGCATTTTCCCTTGTATTTCTACAAGGAAGTATTTGTATGAGAGCAGCACATTGAGCCAATTTTTCTGCACTAGAGAGACACGTTACAGGCAGGCCCAGTGGATCCAGTTTACCTTTACCAGTGTGTTTCCCTGTGCCACAGTCCGTCTGCTGATACACACATCCCAGACGTGTCTTGTGCAGGCAGGAGGTTTGCCACCAGCCAGGACATTTTGGGTCACATTCACTGATTTAGTAACAGTCAACTATATGGAGGCTAAAAATAGCCGCTGATTGAGTTACAGATATACATTAGCAGGCAGAGCTGTGAAACAGATGTAACTGGAGGGGCTGTGTCAAGAATCAATACTGCCGGGCTGGCTGGCTGGCTCTCTCCGTGGACTGGTTGGATGTGAACAGACTTGCTCTGCTGCTGCTGGCCGGCAGAAATCACGTGAACGATGATTATTCAGCTCCGGCTTGTATACAAATCTAAAACAGCCGGGTTGACCTTTCTTTAAAGTACATTGACTGCTTTTTAGGATGGGACAGAGGTGTGCATGTACATGGGGCTTTTTAATTCACAGGACACTGATTCTTTGAAGGATCTTAGTTTTTAAGCAGTCTGGAATTTAATAGGCTGTTCTATTTATTTATTTATTTATTTATTTTTGCAAACAGCTCCTTTCTTGAATGATCAGTTTTGTTGAATTAAATGTTTCTTGCTGTCCTGAACTCCTGGGCCCTGTTTTACAAAGCGATCTTAGCCCTAAGATCACCGTAAGTGCATAACAACCATATACACTTACGGTGAACTTAGTGTTAAGACTGCTTAATAAAACGGGGACTCTGGTTTTGTACTTAGCTCAACAATACATTTTATGTGATAGAGCTGATTATCACTACTGATTTGTATATCAATAATCAGAACTTGTGGATTGATTATTTATCAATTACAATCGCTTTTACTTTCACATGCTGGCCATGTACAGTTTAAATGGAGCGAACATAATGTTGCAGGGGTCAAAATTGGCTCAAAAGTCCTGCCAGACATTTGGTCTGGCATACAACAAATTCTGTCCCCCCCAAACATACTAAACCAAACATGATTCTATATTTTGAATTTAATAATCCAGAGACATGAAGAAAAGTAACTTATTTATATTATGATAATACATTGATTTCCATAGAACTAGTCTTATCTAAAATAAGTGGGCATGCATGTGCACACAGATTTTCCAGGTAATTTTTCAAGAGACCGCGATGCACGCATGATTATCACATCAGACATCTACTATTTAGCTTGTGATTCTGTTGTATTTTCATTCCATAATACGTACATCTGAGGTCCTAATTTTTCACACACTATAAACTACATGTAAGTCGTCTTCTCACCCCGTTCCCCTTTTTTCCAGCAGGCCATATGTTTTTCTTAGCAGGACAGACATGTATTTGAAGCAAATAAAAACAGCAGGCAATATTTTTATTCCTATTTGGAGCCCTGGTATACAAAAAATGGCCTCCCACCCCTGCCATGTGGCCAGTTCTGGAACAGTCCCTACAAATATGTTCTATTTAGCTTGCACGTAAATATAGACTTTTAGCCTTGGATAGTTCTGTTAAAATATCTTCCCGAGATAAAGGTATTTTTAGCCGCTATGCTATTGTTTTTGCATGACAGAAATAAATGATTTTTTTTTTTTTTTTTGCCACTGAACCCTGCAGCAGGAAGAAGCTCATTCGAAATAGACCTGTAATTTTCACTGCTGTAACTGCAGTAGTGGTAGCTAATGGTTTTGGGAGGGGGAATGCAAGGACTAGGGAAGGAGGTACATGTATGGAAAGTAGAAGAAATGGCAGAATCATATCTGGAGTGTAGGGGTGCAGCTCAAGCCAGATTGTTTTTTTCTTTATTAGTCCCCTACCAGTCCAACCTTGAGTGACCTATAGGTTTCACCTCCATGCGTCTGTCTTGTCTGTCCGTGTGCCCGTCCATCTGTCCCACATATAGTTTTGCAGATAGTTTTTGAGCTAAATGTTTGTGTATAGCTTTATCATGTACTGTTATAGATCAAGTTTGACTTACATGGCAATTTACCCATTTTTCACAGTTATGGCACTTGAACTTAGGGGATAAGAAATTGGGGGGGGGGGGGGGGGGCAGCACAGGCCTCCTTGACACTCTCCATACATCCATCCACACCCACTCCCCCTCCCCCATTCATACAAGCCTGAATGATACAAGGACCAGAAAGGTGGTTTTCAGAAAGGACAGGGTGAACAAACAGCAAATACCTGTATATACATGTCCAAACCTTCTCGAGTGGCTACCTTTAATAAGCAGTCTTCTGTCTAATCCACACTACTATTTTCCAAATCACCCAAGAGCTGTTCCACATTCGATCACATTTGGGGAGCTGGAATGCAGATTACGGGGTATGCTCATTTGGCTCGTTCTAGAAATCGGAATCCTAAATGAGCGACACAGAATTCATTTTTGACTGGATTCCAACAATTCCCGACCTGGAGGTGGTGTGAGCAGAATAAAAAGATGGCGGATGTTAGTGTACACATGTGTAAATGCAATGTTATATGCACAGTTTATGGAGATATTTTCTCCAACCAACATATACGGTTTCTGTTCCTGTTTTGTTTGATTAATGGAATTTCTAGCATCATATTCACAGAATTTATGCACTTCCATAGTTAAAAAATGAATTTTTTGGGATGGTGAGTATATAAAAATATAGCAAACCCCACCCCCCAGTTCTCGCTTAGCCCTAACACTGGGTATATTAACCTTATTAAAAAGACTCAGAAGAAAGTTACTGCGAACAGGCCTCAGTAGTGTAGTTGTTACGCCATCGGACTCGAGGCTGGTAGGTACTGAATTCGCCTCCCAGTACCGGTTTCCACTCAGAGCGAGTTTAATGACTCAGTGCACTCCTTACTCTGACCCCTCTCTCACTAACCACTAACCCATTGTCCTGGCAGACAGTCCAGATAGCTGAGGTGTTTGTCCAGGACAGTATGCTTTAAGCTTAATTAGATATAAATGAACGAATGAAATAGCTTTGGTCTCTGCATGTTGGGGAACATTTTGTTTTCCTAATTTTGATTAGAGACATTTTTATGGTCGGTTGAAAATTGATTAGCAACTACTATTTAATTTTTGTCAGTTGTGTAGCGATCTCTGAAATTTTCGAATTGCAACACAATACTGATCATGTGCATCTACTGTTGTGTGCTGGGTGGGTAAAAGGGTAGACAGAAATCACTTTTCAAATGCACACTGTGGATTATTGGGTTACTGAGAATTTCATTTCAACTTATTTTCGTGCTTATATCCAATTAAGGTTCAAGCACACTGTCCTGGGCACACCTCAGCTATCTGGGCTGGCTGTCCAGGACAGTGGGTTAGTTGGTTAGTGGTTCGTGAAAGAGAAGAGGGTGTAGTGGCCTTACACCTTGCCCATTGAGCCCTTAATAACTCGCTCTGGGTTGGAGCCGGTACCAGGCTGTGAATCCTGTGCCTACCAGCCTGTAGTCCTGTTGCTTAACAACTGTGCCACCGAGGCCGGTTACTGTGAATTAATAATTAACCAGTCTTATACAGCAGTTTTGACAATTCTGATTGACTGGTTCTGTGATGATCTTTATGGAAACTCGTCGCCACTGTGTGCCACAAGACAAATTTTAAATATTTACTCATCGCATTTGCCATTTTGAAATGTCAAAAAATGGATGTATTGTTCAGTGTAATTCATTTGTAATATTTACAGTGAAATATTTAAGGACTCCTAAAAGAACAATCTGAAAATGGCTTTGAGCCATGTGATCCAAAGCAGTCTACACATAAACCTGATAGTAACACAGTAACATGATCTTCTGTGCTTGGTAACAGTAAATTAAAGTGTGTTTTTCTTGATAACGGCACCGCTTGGGTGTTTATCCCCTTGTTCAAAATAATACCTAAAATGTGTGTACTCTTCAGGACCGTGGCTTGTTATAATGATGATGTACACTGCATGTAGATGCATAAAGTGTTGTAGTGTGACCCACTTCGTTTGCCTTTGGATCCTGTGAGCTGTAGTGTGCACAGATATCCCACCAAGATGGTTATGTATTTATAGCTGTATAGTAGCCTCAAAATAGACTCCCATGAGGCCAACCCACAAACATCCTCAGTGAATTTTGTAGTATGGTTCACCAGTTGGGTTTTTTTTTTTTTTTTTCCCCTCTCTCTGCAAAGGGCCGTTCAGAAGTGGTCATTGTGAAATTGTCCAAGCAGAATAGACTAGCTTCCATAAGAACAACACAAAAATCTTTGAGTTTTGTAATTTGCTATAAAGAAGCATACAGAGCTTGAAGTGGTGGCTTGCACCAAACAGAAAGCAGTCCATTATTTAGACCTAGCCTTTGAAATAGATATTCACCTGCTATTCACCAAAATTGTAGGTCCCTTTACCCTATATGCTGTTTCATTTCCAGCAGGCCATATATTTTTCTCAACAGGATATAATTCTTTTGGCTTTCTATTTAAACACAAAATAGCAACAGGTCATGTTTTAGTATTTTTACTTCCTATTTCGAGGGGCGAGACGTAGCCCAGTGGTAAAGCGCTCGCTTGGTGCATGGTCGATTTGGGATCGATCCCCGTCAGTGCTATTTCTCGCTCCAGCCAGTACACAACAACTGGTACATCAAAGGCCTTGGCATGTGCTATTCTGTCTATGGGATGGTGCATATAAAAGATCCTATCCTGCTAATTGAAAAGAGTAGCCCATGAAGTGGCGGCAGCAGGTTTCCTCTGTCAATATCTGTGTGGTCCGTAACCATATGTCTGACGCCATAGAACCGTAAATGAAATGTGTTGAGTGCATTGTTAAATAAAACATTTCCTTCCTTCCTACTTCTAGCTCTGGCATAGTGATAAAAGAATGAGTAAAACATGCACAATGTTAGAATAATAGTTTCTGCAATGTCACTCCAGTTCGTGGCTGACATTATATATTACAGCATGCAGCTAAAAGACTCATAATTGCACTTACTACCTTGAATAATTTTTGATGTACTTGTAGGCAAATATTAAAAAACTAAAACAAAAAATTCGAAAACAAAATGACAAGATGCATTTAAAAAGTGTTAGACATGAAGAAGCAAACCGATTTAAGTTCCCCAAAGCACACTATGCATTATTTTGAATTAATTCATTGATCATTGACAGGCCTCATATTTGTCAAATTAAAGGGCAAGGCCCTTTGGCTTAGACTGATTATGATTGAGTATGACGGCCAATTAGTAACATGCTGAATTAGGCACAGCCAGTTTGGCCATGAGACTGTTTAATTTTCAGGGCACTGGGGCATATAACCACAGCATTGTGACAATTTGTTGCATGGCCGCCATTAAATTTCGAGTCCTGCATTTGATCATATGGTGCAAAGTTGCAAACTGGTGACAGTGTAGCTAGCATTTTTTTATTTTTTTTGACAGTCACAGCATGTGGCTTATAAGCAACTCTGGCCAGTGCACCACGACTGGTATATCACAGGCGGTGGTATGTGCTATCCTGTCTCTGGGAAAGTGCATTAAAAAAATCCCTTGCTTCATTAGAATTTTTTTTAGTGGGTTTCCTGTGATGACTATATGTCAAAATTACCAAATGTTTGACATCCAATAGCCGATGATTAGGCCAAGTAAAAAAAATTGTTTGGTTCCTGTTACATGCCAAAAACAAATAGGGTAGGTAGGTAGGGAAAACTTTTTTTTTTTTTTTTTTTTCCCCCCCCCCCCCCCCCCCCCATTTTCGAGCTAATATTTCCTGAATAGTATAGCAGATTAATATATTAAAAGCTCTTTCTTTGTGTTACAGTGCAACTGACAATACATACTCTAATGAGAATCATTAATTATTTTCTATAAAAAAAACCCATGTCGTAACCTAGTCAAACCACAATCGGTATTAATGTAAACACCACCCAAGTCTAATACTACACGGTAAGGATATAAACTACGATAACACTAAAATAACACTATAATTTGTTCATTGGAAAAAAGTTTTAATATCAAAGGTCTGATCCACAACATGGTTACACCCCCTCACAACTACAGCAACAACACTGATCTTCCCGGCCTATTTCATTGCCAGTATTGCAGTAACAAAATGTACATCATGAACACAACGAAGATGTCAATAAAAAATTAATAAAATAAGTTAACAAAAAGATCTCCATACTAACTATCCTCATAGCAGAGATATCAAAAGAAAACAACTATTTTCAGGAAAACAGTTTCCCTTTTGGTCGTCCATAAGGACACTGCACAGTATCTTTGCACTGTTGACAAAGAGGTAAAACAGGTTTGTATTTTTGCTTTTAAAGGTCTGATCCACAACATGGTTACACCCCCTCACAACTACAGCACTGCAGACGCTATTAAATGTGAAAAGAGTTGTCATTTCTTAAGGTTTTGGGTACTACCAGTTCATTTCAAATGCCATGGATACCAATATTTAATAATAAATACAGGGGTTATTTGTCAAAAAATGCAAAATATTGATAGAGTTGATGTCTAAATATTTAATATTTAAGTAATCTTTTCAGCATAATCGGCTATTTTCATGTTTACTCTTTATGTTTAACATTGAATCGTAACTCGGTATTTCTAGAAGTTCGATTACGTTTTAGGGAATTCCCCTACCAAAATAGACTGGAAATTTGTATCATTCTGCTTTTTAACAGTAAACTAGCGTAACATTTTGAAGATTGGATTCACAAGTTCCGAGTAGTTCCGAATGAGTACGAGAACACGTCCGAGAGCATGTGGTGTCAATGGCGTCTTCCATTTACAGAGTAGAATGTCAAAAATGAGCTCATTCAAATCAAATAATATTACACATGTATTTAAATCAATTTCAAATGAAACGACATTCAAGGAATCGGAACACCTCGTCACATTCCGCTACGCTTATATTTCGTGGAAATGTACGAGGAGTTCCAAATGGCTCTCGGAAGCTTTTCATTTGGAACTCTTCAGAAGTAAAATTACGCGAAGTGTTCCGGGTCTTCTGGTAACGAGATCTTGGACTGACAGATCTCGTGGCATCTCTCTGCAGTTGTTGTTTTTAGAGTCGACGAAAATTAGGATTAATATTAATGGATTATTAAATAAAACAGGTGGGAAAAAAAAGGGTGGGGAAAAGGTTAAAAAAAGTTTAGGGTCGGCACCAAAAATTTAGGGACGGTCGGGTAACCGGAACCAAACCATTTTTTTTACTACGCCTTAATGAATCAGTGTGCTCTAGTGATGTCGTTAAACAAACCAAACTTTTTTTATATAAGCAATTAACTCTGATTTCATGTGAAGTGGATTTCTTTGCTTTTATGCAGTTACGATTCAAGCATTCTGTCCCGGACACACTACCTCGGCCATCTGGGCATTCTATTCAGGATAGTAGGTTAGCGGTTAGTGAGAGAGAACATGGTGCAGTAGTGTTGCCATTAATCGGTTAAAACTCACTATGGGTGGGAGATGGTACTGGGATGTGAACCCAGTACCTACCAGCCGTATGTATAATGATAGCCTAATCACTACACCACTTAGGCCTGTCTCTTGATTTTCGTCGGTGTCTTCTTTGTTATACATATTTCCCCCACAGATAAGTGAGCACATATTACAGCTTTTAACACAGGATACCATCTGGATGAGGGAGAAAGCCCCAGTGGGTCTTGACAAGGGTGATTGATACTACAACTCAGTAATACAACCTATTAATTAAATCTCAGATTCAAGTAATCCTCTTGTTTTCTTCTACCAGTGGAATGTCCTTCGAGCTTCTGCTGCATATTCATAGTAATAGGTGGTGGTGGTTTTTGTTGGGTTTGGTGTTGTTGTTGTTGTTTTTTGTGGGGGAGGGGGTCGTTTTTCTTCTCTATTTTTTTCCTTTTTTAAAAATCTTATTGAATAAGTACACATTGGGCAGGCCCCAGATGTTGAGTTGAGTCTCGTGTAGTTTGTCAAAACATGGAACATAAAAATAATTACAGGTAATTAGCTCAGCGATAAGAAACTGGGAATGCATAGATGTGACGAGAGTAATGGTGGGCAAGATAGGTTTTTAGATGAATTAGCATGAACTGTAATGCGATAGGGGATGCATAAAATGTTGTTGTCACAGCTACACGCAAGTAGAGGATATCAATATGGGGTACATCAGAAATGATTTTGATTTTATAAGTACATTAAATATTCCATTGCCACTTAATAGGCTAATGGCCATCTTCCATACTCTTTTAATGTACATACAGCTGATGCTTTTCCTGACTAATAGTAATATGTGTGTACTACCTTGGTAATACTGGGTATTTTATGAGAGAGTACCCATACTCAATGTGCATATCAGTGTATTGGATGTTGGGTGTGTCATTGGGAAAAGTAGTGCATGGTGTTTTGTTTTAAGAACTTTTTAATGTAAACTTGCTATTGAAATGTTTTTGTTTGATAACTGAATATATCTGTCAGAATCTTTAGAAAAATAATATATTATGGGGAAATAACCCTGCTCTTACAGAATTAGTTAATGAACAAGTTGGTATGAAGTGTATTTCATCTTCAAATGAATGTGTGCTCAGTGTGTAAATTAGTGTGTAATATAAAATCATACACATGGCAGTTTTATTTCAGTTACGAAATTTGACAGCTAATAAATTCTGGTGATGGGGGAAGGGAGTAGAATTAATAAAATATTTATTTTTTTAACAGTTTTTTTCTTAGTGTATCAGGGTAATATAACATAGGAGAACCTCCCCCACCCCGCCATGACCCACTGTATTATTCCCATGAGGGGGAAAAACTGCAAAAACGTTGTTTTGTTTTTTTAACTTTAAATTTTTTGTTTATTATTATTGTTATTAGTGATAGTAGTAGTACTGGTGTTAATATTTGTAAACTGTTTACACAAATTTGTAAGTAATGCAGTATCTGATACTTTTTAAAATTAACGTATTTAAAAAAACAAAACAAAAAAGCCACCTAATTTCATTGAAACATTATGCTTTATACACTAAGGGTTATTTTGTCGAGAATATTTCCACGAAACAGGAAATACACAATTGCTGGATGTGGTGAAAACTAAAAATAACAATGATGATCCACTGGGCTCACACATCTGACCCCAGTATAAACATGTTTTAGCTGGGTTTTGAAAGAGCCCCTCCCTCAGGAAGTCCTCCAAATCCTCTACACAATCAAGCGGTAAGATTATTCAAGTGATGACCACTTCCGATCTTGAATAAATTTCCTACAAGCTGTCTTTATTTCTGACATGGATGTTTTGCCTGGTATGACAGATTCGGCCAAGTTTACCAAGTTTACCGTGGATATTTTGACTAGCACGACAAGATTCGGCCAAGTTTACTCACCAGGAGCTATATTTAGCCACTTTTCGAATGATGTGTGGCTATATTTAGGCTGCTTTAAGTGCAGCTGTTTGCTAGGGTGATTTTCAGAGTGTTGGCTAAACATTGGACAGGTACATGTTGTTGTTGGCCTGGATAGCCATGGCCCCGGTAGAGCAAACAACCAATGGTTACGGAGTTGTGACATTAGTTTGGCAAACACTCGTAATTCCAACCTCTCCAAGTACCATGTGTATTTCCATTGAGCACAGCTTAACAACAAGTACATCCTAATGATGCTTTAATGTTTTTTGGTTGTGTTTTTTTAATGTAAATTTAACTTTTTTTGTGTTCAAGGTCATATAATAGTTTTGCTTACACAGACAGAGAATCATTTATATAAATGCATTCAAAACACTCTTTATAATAAACATGGGGTTTTTTTTGGTTTGTTTTTTAAATCAGACTATCTTTTCTTGGGTGGGGTGGGACGTGGCCTAGTGGTAAAGTGCTCGCCTGATGCACAGTCTCTATAGGATCGATCCCTGTTGGGTCCATTGGGCTATTTCTTGTTCCAGCCAATGCAGCACGACTAGTATATCAAAGGCCATGGTATATTATATATACTATCCTGCATGGTGCATATAAAAGATCCTTTCTATTAATGGAAAAATATAGTGGGTTTCCTCGTTAAGACAATATGTCAAAATGACCTGGAAATGGTTGATAACCAACAGCCGATGATGAATAAATCAGTGTGCTCCAGTGGTGGTGTTAAATAAAAACAAACTTTTAAACTCTTGTTTTGATGTAAAAGATAAATCACAGACTTTTATTGTCTTATTCCTCCCACCCACCTCTCGCCGGTTCACTCCCAGCTTGTGTGCGTATGCCATAACATTACCGAAGGAGGTAGCTTTTAACAGCAGTTTGTATTTACAGTATTGTAGACTAGAGTTTGAGTATTGATCAAGGCATCCTGTGATGTGCAGGTTCTAGGATTCGAGTATAAACAGAAACCCGGAGATCCTCCTCCCGACTGGTTTATCTATTTGGTCCCAGGCCTGGATCGAGCCAGCTAACTTTAGCAGGCAGCTGACTCACAGGTCTATTTTTAACAAAACACCAATAAACAGGTCGGAAATAACCAAATACATTGTACCTGCACTGTTTGACAGTTGTCCTCGTTTCTCCGGTGAACTCCCGGTCAGCCCGGGCTATTAACAAACGGAGGATATTTGCCATTATTGGATTACTTCCCTTTGGGCTCCATGATGGATATATAATGACCAATTATTACCAACGGAAATTAAATTGAATTTTTTCTGGTAGAATTTTTTTTTTTGGAGGACCTGTCTGTTGTGAATTACATAGAGTTTAAAGAACCTTGAAAACTGATCATTAAGAGTTCATAGCTGATTTTAAAAGAGCATGGCATTATGATTCAGTGTAATATTAAGCAATCAGTCTTACTATTTTATTGATATCTTGTGTAAATGATGGAATAATATCATCTTCAAAACGTTTGACATCCAATAGCTGAGGGGCAGGACATAGCCCAGTGGTAAGATGCTCACTTGATGCGCGGTCGGTGGGGGATCGATCCTCATCGGTGGGCCTATTGAGCTATTTCTCGTTCTAGTCAGTGCACCACGACTGGTATATCAAAGGCATGTCTGTGGGATGTTGGATATAAAAGATTCCTTGTTGCTAATTGAAAAGACTAGTGGCGACAGCGGGTTTCCTCTCTCAGTATCTGTGTGGTTCTTAACCATATGTCTGATGCAATATAACCTTAAATAAAAATGTGTTGAGTGCATCATTAAATAAAACATTTCCTTCTCTTTTTTTTCAAATAGCTGACTACTCTTCTTTTTTTCTTCTTCTTTTTTGTGTGTGCTGATGTATTGTTAAATACGGTTATTTCTTCTTGTGACAAAATGTAGTTTTTAAAAATACTTTGACTAAACTTCTTGATATATCTGTCAAGCAGTGCTCATTTGATATTTTGTGTAAATGATGAAATAATATTTTCTTTGACAAAATGTTTTGACACCCAGTAGCTGAATACTTTGTTTTGTGTGTGCTGAAGTATTGTTAAACATTGTCATTTCTTCTTGTGACAAAATGTAGTTTAAAAATAGTTTGATTAATCTGTCGAGCAGGGCTCATTTGAATACTTTGTTTCTTCCTATTACTTTTTCTGACTTTTTTTTTTTTTTTAATTCTAGATATATTATTTTAGTTTGTTCGCCAAGTCGCCAAATATAAATTAAAGTTGACTTTGATGAATATGTTTTATTATTATAAGTTCATCTTAACCCACTGTTTCTCCTTTAATTTTTGCTGTGGGGAAGGACGTAGCCCAGTGGTAAAGAGCTCGCTTAATGTGGGGTTGGTTTAGGATCGATCCCCATTGGTGGCCCCATTGGGCTATTTCTCGTTCCAGCCAGTGCACCACAACTGGTCTAACAAAGGCCGTGGTATGTACTATCCTGTCTGTGGGATGGTGCATATAAAAGAACCCTTGCTGCTACTCAAAAAGAGTAGCCCATGTAGTGGCGACAGCGGGTTTCCTCTATATATATATCTGTATGGTCCTTAACCATATACGCCATATAACCGTAAATAAAATGTGTTGAATGCGTCATTATGGGGCCGTCCATAATTTTCAACATTTTCACGAGCGTACAAACTGTATGTGGGGAGGGGGTTAAGGGCCAACGTACTCTTTTTGAAAATGAAAAATGTCGATCAACATTTTTCATTTGGGGGATGTACACTTTTAGTGCTCTTTGTACTCTTATAAAAATGTTGAAAATTATGGACGGCCCTAAATAAAACATTTCCTTCTTCCATTTTGGTTGTCTGACTTAATTGAAATTTGAATTTGGTTAAAAAGTTTGTGACCAAATTGCTAGTAATTTCTTGACTAGGTGAAAGGCTGTTGAAGCATTAACGACCTTGCAAAAATAAATTTAAAAATCTGGTTACATTGGTACTCCTTAGTTTATATATGTGTAATATTTAGGATACTATTTCATCATTTTTAGGTTTCGATCCAAAATCTTACATTTATAGCATCAAAGAATTTTACAGATTTCAACATTTTATACAGCAGTGGTTGCAAGATGGTTCCTTGTTTAAACAGATAGTTCCTGTCTGCCCTTGTAAAACATATACCTCAAATATGAGGTCAATGCATGAATTAAAGATTATTGTTGGCTGTTCTTGGTGCCTAATTCATCATGTGTCTAGTAAAGTTTGTTTAGTTGTTGAATATTTACAGCATGTTAAATATAAATATGGGTAGATAAGAAAGATAGTAATGGCAAAGCTTTTATTCAGTGGAGATTTAAAAACAAATCTACTGAGTATGATGAAGAGGCAACTTACAGTGTGACAGATAACATGTTTGACTGAAATTAGTCGATGATTGATCCATCGCAATTGACCCACTGGATTTTGTTTTCCAGTCCTAACCAGCATGTGTATATCTGGGAATTTTTTTTTTTATAAAGAAGCTCATAGCATTAATATAATGTGGTTCGATGACATTGATAAATAAGACTACTCACCTTATAAAAAGGCGTGATTAATTGCTTGACCAAAATTGGGAGGAAGGGGGAGGGGGGGGCTCATTGGGACAGGGAAGAGGGGTGGTGTGTGTGGGCGGAATTGGAGTATTGGACAATTCTTAAAATGACAATTTGAGTTTGTCCAAGTCAAATGAGCCGAGTTCCTAAAGGGAGTGAGATCTGTTTGTGGGTTCGGGGAAAATGTTCCCCAGAAAATTTTGAAATAAGTATACTCAGAGATGCATCAGGACAATTTGGTGTTGTATATTGTGGATGGTGAATTTAATAGGAACAAAAAAAAAACCCAGCATTAAAAAGGGCACCTCAAGTGGATGGGAGGTCAGGGGATTACTATGACCCCTCCCCCCTTTTTTATCCGCCAGCACTGAATATGATTACACCAACACAGGACAAATTTATTTGTTCATGTTTAAATTTATTTATATGCTTGCATCCATTTGAGCTTCAGGGACTTTCTCAAAATAGAGGTTAAATGTAGTGGCCTTCCACCCTGCTCTATACCACCCCGTGGAAGCATGCTTGCACTGGTTTTGAGCTAGTGTTGGGTACAAACCCGACACCGATCAACCAGCCGAAGCTGGTAGCTAAAACCACAGTGCTGTGTAAATCTCACTCCGTGAGTTACATGTTTGTGCCTGGATATTAAAATAAGTAGATCTACAAATAATTTTGTGTGGATTACTTGTCGCAGCATGTCATTAGTCTGACGGGTTGAAAAGGGTATTTTTAGAGTCACTTGTAAGGAAATGAATTCATGTATGTCACAAACCTAATCGGTCAGTAACAGGCACTGGATATGTACGTCCCATTAATTGCTTTGCAGGTAAATGGTACGAGGAGTATGTTGCCAGGGAAACCACAAAACAGATCCTTGTTTGTGTTCAAGTGGTACATGCACTAATGATACAACCCTTACAAGTAATTTTTAATATTAATGATACCAGGTCCAAACACTTCTTCTGTTAATATACATTTCTGCTTGCAGTCATGTTCATTCATCCATCTGTCCATATAACTTGTAATGGATAGCTTTTGTTCTTCACCTTTCTGAAGTAAAAGGGCAAGATATACATATAGGTTATTATATCAGCGGTGATGGTGTCAACTTTGTGTTAAATTTTAACGTTAACGTTTCACACCAGATCAGTTTCTCACAAACTATACGTCCTGGGTCAGTGAAACTTGGTTTATAGATGCACCTAGATGCATGTATCGATGTTCATCACAGTGCACCAATATTATTTTATTTTATTTTTTATGGTAGGGGAGACATTTAATTCTGCAGAAATATTTTTTATAATAATCCCTTCGTAGTTTTTTTACATATATCTTTTTAGACAGCCATCTCTATTAATGACTCGTATGTCTTAAGAGGACACCTTTGTATTCTCTTACAAGTTGTTATTGTTACACAGAAAGAAAAAAAAAACCCTGAATTTTCAGGAATTGTGAGTTTTAGTGTGTCGCCCCAAAAATCTTCCTATCGTTGTTTTTTTATGGAAAACTCAAAAGTCTTTGCCAGGAAAGGAGAGTGATCACTCCACACTCCCCTAGAAAGTTTTAGGAAAGCAGAAAATTGATCACATTGCAATAAAAAAAATTAATAAAATTTTATTTGAAACTTCGTGCAATTGCTTGCCTAGCCCAATTTCAGGAGAGTGATCTTCAGCTTGCCTTGATTTTGTTCATAGTGAAGACTGCAAAATACCCATCCACTCCACTTTTCAAGACCACGGAACATTTTCCTGGCTTTTTTGTCCAAGTTCATTTCATATCTGCCATTTTATATATCAGAATATTAGCATGTAGTGATTTACAACAATGTTTCTTAAACTTGATTTACAACGATGTTTGTTAACTAAAGGATGTTTTATTAATTTTTGGTCCATGTAAGACCATTTACATGTTGGTATTTTAGGTAGTTTTAATAGAAATGGAGTGATTTACAACAGTATTTCTTAAACTTGATTTACAGCAATGTTTGTTAAATTAAAAGGTGCATTTCCGCAGACATCATTCTAATAAGGATCATATTTCTTGTTGAGTTCATAAAATTAGCAAACAATGACCAGATAATTTATTTTGCTTTCATTTTTTGCAAATGCCGGAAACTGCACGTTTGTGTAAAAAACGAAAAGTATGTACATGTATTAATGTAAAACCATTAGTAGGTAATTAATGTTATGTACTGTTGGTAAATGAGGGGGCAGGATTTAGCTCAGTTGGTTAAGTGCTCGCTTGAGGTGCTTGCGTTGCAGGATTAAATCACCTTGGTGGATCCATTCAACTGATTGGGGTTTTTTCTTGTTCCAACCAGTGCACCACAACAGGTCAAAGGCCATGATATGTGCATATAAAAGATCCCTTGCTGCATTAAGAAAAGTGTAGCAGGTTTGTCAGAATTACCAAATATTCGACATCCAATAGCCGATGATTAATTAATGTGCTCTTTGTGGTGTCATTAAGCAAAACAAACTTAACTGTTGGTAAATGAAGTCTTTGAAAATGTCAGAAAACATGCTTTGAACTTGTCTTTTCCCATCTCTGGTTCTGCACTAATATTTTAAATATTGAAATCAAATCCCACATAGCCTGATTGATGTATTATTACATTAAACTTCCATGGTTGGATATTAATTTGTTTTTGTTTTGTTTTTATCTTTTACAGTTTTTTAGACAGAGTGCATATAGTGAAACAGCCTGACTACACTCCGACCGAGCAGGTATGGTAATTCGTTTTGTTTACTTAAAAAAAACTAAAATAAATTACAAAATAAAATAAAATATTGTTTTGCACTTCAGCCTTAATTCATCTTTCTACTGGTCTTCCCATCTTCTTTCTTTCTTTGGTTCTTTCTTTTTTGTTTTGTTTTTCTTTTATCTAGTTGTCTCTCATTTTTTTGTTGGACAGTGTATTTTCAGTTTCTGTTATGGTGACGTCACACCACATGAATGCCTCATAAGCTGATTGACTCAATAAATATTATGATTTCATCGATATCGACTATTCTTGTATGAGGAACTCGTTGTGTGGACCGGTGTCGTGGCAGGCCATCGGTCTACAGGCTGGTAGGTACTGGGTTCGGATCCCAGTCGAGGCATGGGATTTTTAATCCAGATACCGACTCCAAACCCTGAGTGAGTGCTCCGCAAGGCTCAATGGGTAGGTGTAAACCACTTGCACTGACCAGTGATCCATAACTGGTTCAACAAAGGCCATGGTTTGTGCTATCCTGTCTGTGGGAAGCACAAATAAAACATCCCTTGCTGCTAATCGGAAAGAGTAGCCCATGTAGTGGCAACAGCGGGTTTCCTCTCAAAATCTGTGTGGTCCTTAACCATATATCTGACACAGTATAACTGTAAATCTATCTGGGTCTGTTTTTGGTTAATGGTTAGTGAGAAATGTCTGTGTTCTGGCCCCATGCACCTCTCTATCTGGGCCTGTCAGGGGTTAATGGTTAGTGTGTAAGATCAGTGTTGCAGCCCAACACAGTTCGTTACTGAGATGCATGTACATTTACACTCTGTTGTTACTGTCCAACCAGTGTGCTACAATGGGCATATCAAAGGCTGTGGTATGTGCTATCCTGTGTTGGAAAGTGCATGTAAAAGGCACTTGCTGCTAAGGGAAGAATATAGCAGGAATCCTCTATGACTGTCAGAATTATCAAATATTTGACATCCATTAGTTGATAAATTAGCCGATACTGGGGTTTTAACCTGATACCTATCAGCTATAAACCTGATGGCCTACCCACTGCTTTTACACCTGTAGTTACTGTATTTATCCCATCTAGAGTAATAGAAATTAAAATATTCAACCAGTCCCTCTCTTACATACTCCCTGCCTTATCCACCTACCACCCTTAATCCACATTTCCATTCTGACCTTGGGAAAAACAAGTGTTTCACCTGTGTACATGTCCATACTGAATGTTTGTTAATATGGCTTGACAAACTGTTCCAGTGGGATAAACAAGTACCCCAACGTTTATGTCCAAACAGTGGAATGTACATAATAGCAAATATATTTATGAGATTACTGGAGGCTTTCCGGGGTCACTGCCTTTCTCCATTATCTAGTTGAGCACAATAAAAATCTATAAATAAATCACAAATGGTTCAGTAACTACAATAGAGCGCTTTATGCTTATCATTACAACTTGCCTTGTCTGAACAAGTATTATATTAGTGCCATTGGTTTGAAATAGTATTTTTAATACCCACGGGTTATTGGAGAATAAAACGACCAATTCATTTGTATTAAACTATTATTAGAACCGGTAGTGATAAAAATACACTGCATCTACAACAGTTTTGTGACCAAAAAAACAGACTTCCATATGATAGATTTGGTGTTACCAGATATACTTTATTAAAGTTGAAAATAGTCCGACATGCAGTACAAAAATAGTGCTTGTTATAAATTTACATGTCTGGTTTTTTTTAGAAAGTGTAACTTTTTATCAGCTTTATATGAAGCTTTTTAAAATTTTATATTGAAATCTATTTATTTATTACTTCAGAATACAGATAATGCTGAGCTGATATGTCTGTTTATTTTAAAGTGTCATTTAAACACTCATTAATTCATGTTGAAAATACTGATATCTGTGCATATTGTGTACTGTGTTATACAAAACGTTTTCACCACCCAATAAACAAAACAACAAATAAATAAATCTCTAAGGAAAATCTTTTTGGATCTTCAACTGAGAAACGATAATTGATAGTTTTACAAATTTACAAATTTTTATGAAGGTTGAAGGTCTTCTGAAAATTCCTATTAATTATTTTGTAGATCGGTGATTGCTGTTACTTGTAAAAAAAAAAAAAAAATTAAATTTAAATAATAATTTGTAAAAGTAAAGAAAAAGTCTGTGTGACCCAATTTTTGTTTCTTCGGATCTTTTCCTTTAAACAAATATTTTTTTTACCAGTTAAATAAATACACACACGTTGTCATCATTTCTGACAGTAGAGTTACATATTTATAAACTATTAATGGCTCATATCTTTTTAGTATCATATCTACAATTATTAACTAATTATTTTATTACAGATTGCAAAGTTTTATGTTGAATATAAAATTTTAAGCCTGAACCTTAAAGTACATAAAAATTATTTTGTGAGTAATCTGGTCAGGATAAACATTATCTTTTAAAGTCTTTATGCTATTTTTGCAATATTGAAAATGAAGAGCGTTATTTACAGAAATGTTTTGTGTTTACTCAGCATTTAGATGCAAATATAATCATGTGTAGATCAGAAAGTGAATATACAGTGAAACACCTCTTAAACTGAACACCTTTGAAACAAAGTAAAAGTCTATTTTAAAGGGTATCCAGTTTAAAGAGGGTGGGTTCTGTATTGATATTAAAAAGACTGGAAAACATCCAGTTTTGAGGGAATTCCAGTTTACAGAGGGTCCTGTTTTGAAAAGGTTCGCTGTGTTTGTATTTACTGTTAATTTTATGTCAAAAATAAATAGGTGCATATTACAAAGGTGTACGCATTTGATTTGTTATGATAAATATTCATGCTACAAAATAAGCTACAGTTAACAAAGCTATGCTTCGATCAACACCTAAGTGTTTTGTACACAGAAATAATTTGAATATTTGATAACGTAAACCCAGTAGCTGGTGTTTTTGTTCATACTGAGATGTTGTTAAACATCCATTCATTCATTTAGAAAATAGCCTGATACATGTATTCACTACTACGTTAAACAGGGCCAGGCTTAAATACAGTCCAAGAACGCATGAAATTAGTAGTACCTCAATTAACAGTAAAAAAAATTAATTCATAGGAGTGCACTATACAAATGTTTCACAATTTGACCAGCGTTTCATGTCTTAAAGCCGCACACCCTAGTTCCATCCAGCGAAAATAAATTATAATTTGGTTAATCTACAAACCTGTAACACACTTAGATCACGTTTTTATCAAATGGAGTGAAAAAGCAGGTTTTATATCGATAAATACCATGGGAATCCCCATGTCCCAATTGCTTGAAATAATTTTGAAAGTTAGTATTCTGATGTCACCAGTAGATGTCGCTCGAAGCACAACAATGCCTACGTCACGACAAATTTCACAGAGTGCGCACAGACTTGGGGTGCGTTCTTTTCACCTCTCCTGGACATGTTCTAACTGTTCTGTCCTGGTTGTATCCCCTCTCCAGATATCGTAAGACTTAGCAAAATTATTGGTTTTAAGGGTTTGTAATGTTTTGTATTGAGACACTTACTTGTCTGAACTTTATTGTTACTGAAAATGTTCACGAACTGTGAAGAAAAATCTCACAAATGAACAACAACAAATCGGATGTTGATTGCGCGAACCGTGCACGAGAAAACAAACCGAACCAAAATGATAACGGTCGGTCACGTGGTATACCAACATCTGTGACGTTTACACAGGAAGATTCCCTCTAAAAATAGATTGGACCTCGCTTGCTTAATGGTTTTTTCTCGACAGCACGTCTTGTGAAAAAATGCAAAAAATGCATTTCGTGGTTTTACAAACATCAGGATTACCAAAAAGCACTTACGGTGAATGGAAATGTGTATTCTAAATAATAAAATGTAAGTAAAGTGCAATTTTATTTGTGAAAAATGGGGTTTAATAGCGAAAAACAACGCCGTAATGGTTAACAAATAGCCGTAACTAGGGTGTGTCCCTTTAATGTTTCTGTAATAATGGTATGAATTGTTTTGTGGAAAGTGCAGACAAATGATCCTGAGGGCGGGGTTTAGCTCAGTCGGCTGAGTGTTTGCTGGAAGTGCTTGTGTCGCAGGATCGAACCACCTCGGTGGATCCATTCAAATGATAGTTTTTTTCTCATTCCAACCAATGCACGACAACTGGTCAAAGGCTGTGGTATGTGCATATATAAAAGATCCCTTGCTACTAATGGAAAAATGTAGCGGGTTTCCTCTGACTACATGTCAGAATTACCAAATGTTTGATAGCCAATGATTAATTAATCAATGTGCTTTAGTGGTGTTGTTAAACAAAACACAATTTAATAAATTATCCTTTGCAGCTAATCACACCTAGTCTTCCAGGAATTTGGGGATTATTTCTTTTTAGGATTCTGCCACCATCATAAACATGATTTTTTATAGATATTTTGTTTTTCCGTCTCATAGTCTTACGCTTCTGACCTACAATCTGAGATTCGTCTAAATGCAACCTGATTACAGGATTTATGGTACCTAATAGCCGTTGCTTAGACTGTGTGCCGAGGGAGCCTACATCAAAACATTCCTTTGTTTCATTCTCCTGCACAAATCCATTTTGTTGACTACTCACTCAATCAGGGAATATCTTGTATTCAAAATTTTGATTAGCAACAGTTGTTCAATGATTAAAAATTGATTAGCAGCTACTATTTAACATTTAGAATTGTGTAGCAATCTCTGAAACTTGTATGGCCAATTGTGATGCAATACTGAACAAAACGTTCCCTGTCAATGCGCACCTATGGGTTTTTTTTGTTCTTGATTCTGTCATTGTCAGTCTGCTGTTGTTGATGATGATATTGTTCAAGCATTACATTGTTTTGTAAAACATGATTGACAGGGCCAGGAAATCAACATTTATCATTTGATCAAAACAAGACAGGAGTTTTCCTCATTTCTCACTTAAAGCTCCAAAACTTACATGAAACACATGTCATGTTTTTATATTGTTGTTGTTGTTTTTCACTTGTTTTTGGTTAGTTGTGTACTTTTTCATGTTTTATATAGGCAGGCTTTCTGTCAGAAAATAATTTGAGGATTAGTAAGAAAAACAAAACAGATCATAGGTGTCCCTACTGGGTTTGAAATCTTTTGAAATTGGACACTGTATTTCATGTACTTTAACAAATTTTATACAGCAGTTCTTTTACTATAATCTTTCTAAAAATTATAAAAAGTTATCAGATACTTTCCAAGATTTTAGGGTACATAGTTTTACCCTTTGTACCCTCTGTCAGAAAGGATAGCGAATGTATTATTTTAGTTATTGTTTAGTTTTATTTATAAGATTATTTTATATTTCTTGCAGGATATATTGCGGTGTCGGGTATTAACATCAGGCATATTTGAAACAAAGTTTTCAGTTGAGAAAGTTAATTTTCAGTAAGTATTTATTTAATCTTTTGTGCAGCAGTGACCAAAGTTGGATCCGTTTCAGAAAGATGGGTTTAAAAAGTAACAACTTCATAACAATGATTCTTGCTAATTAATTGTTTCTAACAAACCATTTTGCAGGTTTTCACATTGGTAGGAGTAGTTTTATGGTGGCAATGGTTTTCTCTCTCTCTTTCTCAGCCAGGGGTCGAAATAATGATTATAAGACTATCATATCCGGTTAGGTGTGGAATAGAAACTGCATACATGTACCTGAGATGGTGTAAATTTTGTACTGTGATGAAATTTTGAACTGGGATGAGGCTTGCCGAGTCCCAAGGTCATAATTTCCACCACCAAGGGTTTACTTTTTATATCCCACATGACTGCATATGATAGAGTATTTTTCTCAAATAAATAATTTTACACGAGAAAAGATGGCTGAAAAAGTAACTTCTTTATTTGACCATTTTATCAGAAATTTACTACACTATCATATTTATTAAGTTTGTTTCATGTGTTAAATAAAATTTAACACTATAAATTAACAAGATAGCTTTTATAATGAAGGTTTTAATGACAAAATATTGATATAAAATGTTGTCTGATGACCAACTCCCATTAATATGATGTCACATATTTTTAACGGTGTAATATTCCCCTTTGTTAAAAGCAATGACATCATAACATATGAAAGATAGAAATTTCTGTAATAGCTTTCTTTCACTGAATAGCTCTGTCCTATATACCTAAGGATGAGAGAAACATAAAATCTGCACCAAATAGCCATAGTTTAAAAATGTGTTGAGGTTTCTTTAAACCAGTAAATCAACCAATATTTCTTTCCTTTTCTTTCCTAAAGTGTCAGTTTTTTCCTTGCAGTATGTTTGATGTAGGAGGCCAGCGTGACGAACGCAGGAAGTGGATTCAGTGTTTTAATGATGTCACCGCCATCATCTTCGTGACTGCATGCAGCGGTTACAACCTTGTGTTACGAGAGGATTCCAGCCAGAACCGGCTCAAAGAATCATTAGATCTTTTTCGAAACATCTGGAACAATAGGTTCTTACTTTTAATATAGAACAATTTGGAATAACGGTGTTAATTTTTATAATGAAGTAAAGAAAAAATTGGGAAGAACGGGTTCATATTTATAACAGAGTAATCGAGAACAACAGGGTTCATAATTATATTTATAAATGAAAATCAGGAACAAAGAACAAAGAAAAATTTGAAGTAACATGGGCTGTACTTATAACAGGTCCTAGATCTTATTTATATGTTATAAAAGTTATTTTTTATTTGGAACAATGGGTTCTTATTTTTAATATGAATGGGTTCTTATTTTTAATAAGAAAAACCAGCAACAATTTCTATAAAATAATTTGTCTACCTGTCTGCGGAATTCAGGTTCCAGTTTAACATGCTTTTATTCCACCTTGATTCGGACTTGCCTGTCATGGCTAGGCTAGATAAAGGTGTCCAAGACAGGAAATTGTGTTTGCAGGGAACAATTCCCACTTTCCTCTGGTTTTTAATGAGATGATATTTATACAATACCTGGGGGAAATGGCAGTGGTTTCCACATGTTTTTGTGCCACGCATGTTAAGTGTTCAGACACGAACGTCACTTCTCAAGCATGCGAACATAGTTAGATCAGAGTTTTATCGCCATTGATTATGGGTGGGAGGTAGCTCAGTCGTAGATCACCTGTCTGAGATGCCAAACGGGATCAACCGCACTCGATGGACAGATGTTGTTGTTGGGGTTTTTTCCCTCTGTTCAACCAGTTCCCTTTCTATAGGAATAACATGGAAAGTGCATATAAAAGATCCCTTGCTGTAATTGACCAAGTGTCAACCATAAACATTTTTTTAGGGAAATTAATTAAAGGTGCAGTTCCTAATTTTAAAACATGAAAATGGACAACTAAGTTTGGTTAATCTACAAACCTGCAATACATTTGAATAAAGTCACAATAGAGTGAAATGAGAGAGTGACATTGAAACAGATATAAAAAAAACAAAAAAAACCCATAGAAATAGGCAAGAGCTTGTCCAAAATAACTGTTACTTCTCAGAGGTACTTGCACTTTCAAAATATGAAAAATATATTAGAAACACTTATGGACGTATGGAAATGGATAATCTGAACTGTAAAATGTAATAGTGAAAAATATACCAATATGTTTAAAAACTATGGTCTGTCACTTTAAATGAATCTTTTTAGAAAACAAGCAAATTTTGTTGTTTTTTCTGTTCCACTGGTAATCTAAAAAGCTTGCGATTTAAATCAGAGGAGGTAGTGGGACTTCATTATCCAGTAACTTTTTTTTAACTGTCTAGTTTTTGACAGGGATTTGTAGGGTTTCTTGTATGTGGGATATGTTACAGAATGGGGAGACAACTCCATTTAAGAGCAGTTTAGAGGGGCTGTTTACTGATTGCATTAAATATTTACTAGTGAAGACTCATTTTGGTTTTTTTTACTCTTGACATTCTCCTTAAAAAGTCGAGTTATTGCATTGTTTTTAAAAAAAAAACCTCTTCTCTGACCTTTCAGATGGCTCCGAACAATCTCTGTAATTTTATTCTTAAACAAGCAAGATCTTTTAGCAGAAAAAGTGCGAGCTGGGAAATCAAAAATAGAAGATTATTTTCCAGACTATTCAAGATACCAAACCCCCCCAGATGGTAAGTACTGAATTAGTTTGTCACTTAAGCTAATTTAAATTGTCTTCAGATTACTAATTACAGTCATTATTCTATAAATTAGAACCTGCACTTAGTTGGAAGTATTTCCATTCCATTTTTTTTGTTTTCATTTTAATTCAAGTTTAAACTATGGTTTTCCATGGATTCATAGCAATCATCTCAATAATGCACGACATTTGAATATTTATAGTAAGTAGTTGTTGAATTATTGAAACCATAGAATATTATGCAGATTCCAATTTTGTCAATTTACCTTCATTATATCTTTTAAATATCCTCGAAATCTGTAATTTGTGGTCTGGTTTTAATAAAGCTAATGCAAAAGGCAATAAATGGTGCATTAATTATTTTGCGAAAATCACTTTTCATACCTTTATCCATCTGGGTTTTTTAAAAGGTATTATTAAGTAATTAATTACTTTTGTATCTCAAGGTTTAACTGGTTAGTATTTTAGATATTTCTCTGCTATTCGGCTATATTATTTTACAATACCACAATTGATACCTTAATTAATTTTGCACCAAACTTCAAATTGTTTTTTGCTGTAGCAGAATCTGAATAGGTTATATATGATAACTCATTTGTTCTTGAAAGTGTACTAAAATATCAACTGGTTTTTGTTTTTCCAGCTCAGTCAGAGCCAGGTGATGATGCTGAGGTAGTCAGAGCTAAATATTTCATCAGGGACGAGTTCTTAGTAAGTATATTACAAATTATACGGGAATATAAGGTTTGAGATCGATCCCTGTTGGTGGGCCCATTGGGCTATTTCTCATTTCAGCCAATGCACCATGACAAAGGCTGTGATACATAACTATCCAGTCTATGGGATGGTGCATGTAAAACTATAAAGATCCCTTGCTGCTAATGGAAAAAAGTTGCATATTTCCCATCTGAGACTGTGTTAAAATTATCATATGTTTGACATCCAATAGCCAATGGTTAATAAATCAATGTGCTCTGGTGGTGTCGATAAACAGAACAAACTTTTAAAAGTTTTTAGCATGTTTTGTATTCTGTTGCCTAATTTGCGTTTCCACTACGTATTTCAGCGAATCAGTTCAGCAAGTGGAGATGGGCGGCACTACTGCTATCCTCACTTCACGTGTGCTGTGGACACGGAGAACATCAGGCGTGTCTTCAATGATTGCCGAGATATAATCCAGAGAATGCATCTACGACAATATGAGCTTCTGTGATTGCCAACACATGCCACTACAAAAAACAACACCACCACCAACAACAGGAAAAAATTGAAAAAAGATATGGATGCTGTTTGCATATTTATATGACTTGATGCATTTGCGCCTCTTGTTACATAGCTCGATGGGATGACATGTTAACCGGGCAATCGGCGCATGAACATCTTTGTGAAGTGTGACCTGCACTCATGAAGCAAAACAAAACGTGGTACACCAGTGTGCCAACAATGTGATATATTGTAAGCACACGTTTCTGTGTTTCTCTTGCTCTCTCTGGCAGGCCATCATATGCTGATGTTTTAAAAAAGAACAACAATAACAACAACAACAGAAAACATATATATTAAAACAAAAACAAACAAACAAAAAGAGTATAAAGAACTTGTGACCAGCTTCAGCAGCAGTCTGTGTGTTCTGATCCATACATGGCATGTTGTTCTATACAAAACCACACGTGTATATTGTTGAGGTATATTTTATTGTGGAAAAAAGTTGGTGGCTATATTGTCTTGGAAACAGTCCTTTTGTTTACTCTGTGCACCTTGGTGACACCGTGAGAGTGGAACATACTCGGGCTGACCAAATCTCAGTGATGTTTCAGATCTAAGCAGGTGTGTCCAGTTATGACTAGTGATTTTTTTTTTTTTTTTTAATGGGTTTTTTTTTCAAATCACACCTGAGCAGAAGTGATTATTCGTCAGCCAAGGTTATAATTTGTTTTTTTCAAATTTGTGCAAATGTAGCATGTGATGCCGATAATCTTTGGTGATGCTTGTGATCAAAGCAGATTTAACCTAACATGGGCCATGTTAAATCATATCTGAGCAGACGTGCCCAATCGTTGGCCTTCTTTTCTCTCTTTTTTGTTTAAATTTTTTTTTGGTATAATAACAGAATGGATGTAGCCAATCGGAGTCCACGTTCTATCTTCTCTTTTTGGATCTGATCTAACATGGCCAATGAGGAATAGTTTTATATCAGATCTGAACAGAGCCGACCAGTGATGGATGATGTTTTATAAGATCTGAGCCGACGTGTCCACCAAGACCTGTGTGTTCTTTTGTACAAAGCTTCTGTGGAACTACCAACAAGTTATGCAGTATCTTATTATATGACCTCAGATGGTTTGAAGACATTAATTGCCAAAACACCTGTGGCTGTGGAGATAACAGGACCAACTTAACCAATCAACAATTCAAGTTCAAATCAACACAAAACCATCTTTGATAGCCAAGGAATCTGTTGCGAAAAAACCTGAAACACACATACATTATGTGATATTGTGAATGACTTTGGGACTTTTGTTGTCGAGTATTTTTTTCGTGTACTATTCATCTCCATACATACTGAATTGTGATTATTTCATCAGTTACCAGTGGCCAGCCAAAATCCTGGAGGTTTTTGTTTTTGTTTCTTTTAAATTTTATTTATTGACCTAACCCCCCCCCCCCCCCCCCCCCCCCCCCCCCCCCCCTTCCACCAACCCCCAACAATTCTAAAGCCATGTACAAGTTTCTTTTCTATGTCATTGGTTTCAGTATCTTTCGAAACTGCCAGATCATTGAACACATTGCTATGACTGGCAAAATTCTATCATGTATGTTACTGGAACTCAAGATCTTTAGATTCCAATGCTCAATTTCACATGATCTGACTCTTGTAAAAACTTGCTGAGGACGTTTGTACGACTTACAGGACCATAGTTATTAGGTAGTGTATAATTGTTTCAGCTATTACACGCTTTTTTACCCTCAACTTACACATGACTTTCAACTTTTTGCTTAAGTGATAACATTTGGCGAATTCTGTGTTTCTGGTCATTCCGGTGTTTTTAGTAGCTCAAAATTAACTTTATTGACCATTATAATTTAAAAGGAAAAGATACATAGCATGACAGTTGAGATCTCCATCTTTAAAAGTTATGCAAACCTTCCAGTCTGTTAGTGATCAGATAGTGATGGTAATAAACAGTTGTCATAATCTGCCACTGTTATTTAACATGTTGAATATTTCACGGTCCTAACAGTAACGTGAATAGGATGAGTTTCTAACATGTGATTAACATGTTGAAAGTATGTCGAGTTCCTAACATTCAGATCAGAGATCCCATCTCTTTCAGCTTGAATCATCTTTGAAATCTTTATTTCTAGGCATTTTTGTAGAGGTTGGGAGGGGAAAATTCACAAGTCAAAAAAGGGAAACAACTCTGTCAACTTGGTCAAAAGAAGGGATGTTGTGTATTTCATTTCGAATATGGATAGCAACTTTGCAGTAATCTGTAAAACAGCCTTTTGTGTTTCTAGAAATAACTATCGTGTCTAAAGATTTCTTATCTGAAAATCAAGTTAACCATCACCCTTACAACTCCCCTTTCCAAAACTCCCCCTACAAAACGCCACAGATGAAAAAATATTTTACATGGAATTGGAACTGTTGGGAAATCCAATATTTAAGTAAAGCATTAGCAAAATGTCAGATTATAAATTTCATGTCATGCATAAAATTCAGTTATGTTGTTGTGAAAGAGGGAAAAAAGTATTTTTCACTTTTTGACTGTTTGAAGCTTTCATTGCCAAATGTGTTTAGAAATGTTGATAGTTGTCATGGTTATATTGCACACAAAACTCATTGAACTAAACAAATTGTCCATTCTGACTTTGCTTTTTGTTAAATATTTGTTGATTTTTTTTAATTATTATTATTTCATTTTGTGTAATTAATCAGATTAACTGTTATTGTCAGATTTTGATAAGAGAATAATTTTTTTAAGACTGAATGTTTGCATATTTTTTGACACTGACATGTTCTGTTGTAACCTTGCGTAAAGTCTGTTTTTGCCTGGCCCAGATTTGCCTAGGTTTCAAGAGTTAAAAACTATCTTTGGTTTTAGCTCACCTGTATGATTGTACAGAAGAGCTTTTTATTACTCTGGAATAAAAATCCAGATAAATATATTGATTCTTATTCGGGCTTGTTGGATGAAAAAAATAGAGGAGGCAAACAAAATAATAGCTTGCTCGAAGCAATCAGTTCATACTTAAGGATCCATTACATGAAATATGTTGAAGTTTTATGATGGTCGAAAAGATCACTGTAAATGAATTATATTTCTCCTAGGACCTAAAATTTGTGACTTAACAAATAATTTTTTAAACATAGACAATGGAAAGACGTTAAATGCATAAGCAGAATAATATTTTATTAAGGCACAGCCACACTGCCAAAATGGAGATGACAAAAACAAATGATAATCATAATAACAATTAAAGCTTGCTCAAGATCTACCTTCTTTTGCAGTGAAAAGCATACAGAAAGTTTGCCTCCTTATTGTTTATTTTTTGTTATTGCTATGGCATCAATAACCAGGATAACATTAATGTGACTGACCTGTGTAGTCTGGTACAGACGGAACTGTTTGGATTACATAAAATAGGCAATTACATCAACTCTTATACCCATAAACCTTATTAACCTTGATAACATGTTTTCCACCAAATTGCCAAACCATTTCAAAACCTTTTCATTAAGTATATTTTTTCAACAATGCCACATAACTTCATTTTCCTATTATTACTTACTTTCGGTAAATAGCAATATATATTTTTTATTTTGTGATCTAAATAATTTTCAACTCTTGGAACTCTTTTTCAGACAGTTTCAAAACTGAGGAATTTATTATTCATTATTTTGGAATCTTTTGTTTCAAAACATTCTGTCGTGAAGGGAAATCCGACCATCAAACGTAGACAAAGTCACTGTAGAGAAAACAAGCTCTTAAGTTTTTTAGTCCACGGGTCCATGTACCATCTGCTTACATGTGTCATGAATCTTGTTTTGATCTGTTTACCAAGGTGTCTAAAATCAGATGCTACATACTAAAGTATGTTTGGGTTTTTTACAACTGTTTTCATTTTTGTAGTTAACACTAGTAAGATTTTGATTTTTAGAAACATGGGCTTGGCATCTAAGGGGTTAACCTGCCATTTAAATGTACATATCCATAATGATTAACCTTCTCTCTGCCATGCTCATTTTGCCCCAGAGTTAGAATAAATTTTACAGAATTTGTTTTGGTTTTTTTAATTTAAGTTTTGAATCTTTTGTGACATAATGTCTTCATTCATGTCGCCAAGTCATTCTGTGATCTATTATTTGTTTCAAGTTCAGATTAGGTTCAAGAATATTTTAGCGTTTTTACTTCAAATATATGTGGTTTAGAAATTATTATTAACATCACATAGTGTGCTAGAATATATTTTTTCTTATTTGCAGTCATATATTTTGTAGAGGTATTTTTGTCTGATCTTAATTTATTGTATGTTTTCATCAAAGAACTAAAAATGAAATCGCAAAATAAGTATTCAGCATTCATTTTGGTATTGTACATTTTTAGGTTCAAGTTTTGTTTCAAATATTCAACAAATTCATATGTTCGTCCTTGAAAATAAAATTGAATCAGTGTTATTGTCCATTAAAGTTTAAAATGGGGAAAACAACTATGGAAATTGGCAGTAAAAAAATTAATACACATTGTGCATGTGTGTATATGTGTATATATGTGTATATGTATGTTTGTGTGTGTGTAAGTGTACATGTACATACATACATGAATATACATGTATATAATATGTATGGATGTATGTATGCATGTGTATATATGTGATGTGTGTGTGTGCACAGTGTGTGTGTGCGCGCATGTGTATGTATGTGTATATACATCTAATATGCATGTATATATACATATTCATGCATATATATGTAAACATATATACACTGGTACACACACACACACACATGCACGCACGCACATCCACACAATTTTTGCTAATTAATGCGTGAATACTGTTTTATGACATGAAGTGATTACCATTTATAACTCAAAATGTGTGCCACAGAATAACACACATTGGTTCTATGTTCCTTACAAGGCACTGTAGAGCAAATTATTTATTTATTTACCTTGGAAGTTTGTTCTGGAGTTGAGATATGTGTTTTCTTTTTTTTTTCTTTGTACCTGTTATTGTCCTTCGGGCTGTAGTTCATCAGAAGCAAATCAATTCTTTGGGCGCCATGCATGAATTAACATTATTCAATGGGTTTGATTTCCATAATATCAGGCTGTTCCTGTTCACTATGATGGTATTAATATGTTTGTACATGTATTTATCCCAAAAGGAAATATGTTTATAAAAGCCACATAGAAAAACCTGCTCAAACAGCCATCACTGTTTAGCAGCCACCTTACTGATTTAGATTGTCTGCTAAAGGACAAATCAGCCTCGTTTAAGCAACCATTTACTTTTCTTAATCATCTGATAAAGATGACAAATCGACCGCTATTAATAAATTATTAAGTAACCACAAGACCATCATCAAAGCTTTACTAATATAGTACAACCTGACCTGTATTAAGCAACCACCTGTGTTAAAGGTCTATAATACAACCTAGGTGTCTGCTTACCACAGGTTTAGCTGTAATCATCATTTATTAATTTATAACCCCCTCTAACTTGTACTAGGATAAGTTTGTATATTTGTGTTTCATATTTTGAAACCATTTTTTTTTTTTCTTCTTTTTTTTGACACATAACTGTAGAACCACAAGATGAAATGTGGTTAATGTTATATGTGTATATATTACTAGACTTTCTGCCATGATTTACCGATATATTTCACTAACGTCGACCACCACCATCCCCCTCAATTCTGCAGTGGCACATTTGAGGGTTTTCACAATGACAGGTTTTAAGTATATGTTAATATAATTTTATATTGATTCAGGATTTTGAAAAAAACTCCAGTTTTAATTACTGATTGATATAACTTCGTTATATTTTATGTTTGATTCGGAATTTTGAAACAAATTCAAAATGACATCATCAATCACTACTCTAACTGTGGTACTATTACATCATAGCTTGAATGTGATTGCAATAAGTACCGGTCATAGTGACCGTATTAGTAATTGAGAATTTTTGTGAGTGATCATTTTTATAGCTGAGATTGAAAAGGCCTAGTTGAAATAGGAGGTAGGGGAGAAGAATTCACCCATGAATCGTCTACCAGGAATTGATTTTTATGATAGACATTTTACAGTTTGGAATAAATCCCATTTTTAAAGCTGATACAATGAATTTGATTGTGGAATAAATATTGTTTAAACCAAAGGAAAATGTATAATTTTGTGTCAACATCTTGGATCAGTGGACCTTTAGAAAATGTCATCATTCCAATATCCAGTGATGTTCGCATTAGTTTTTGTAGGAAGTCTAATTTTAATTTCCGTTTCTCTGTTAACACTAGTGTAATTTTTGTAAAAAGAAAGAAAGAAAAAATGCTTAAGAATATTGAAACTTTAGTTTAGACAGTAGAATGGATAACAAGTAGAATGGATAACAAGTAGAATGGGTAAACACCCATGTCATAAATTTAGAACAAAACACAAGTTTATTAACAACCGCTTTACTCTGAATTGGTATATCATAAAATATTATCAGATATACCCTGTACAATTAAAAGACAATTAACACGTTAAAAGTATATGTTAAAATGTTTGTGTGTTTTTGATAATTACTTTTTTTTAATTGTGTGTGTGAATGAAGCTAGTATGGAAACCAAACCCATTGCAGACTTACAGTGTCGATTTCAACAAAAGTGCTGAAAGCCTTAGTTCAATTAAAACATGTATTGATGAAGTAGTTAATTAATTCTTGGTAGTTAACACGATGTTGGAGTGTACAATAAACTATATCAGCCCATGTGACGTGAAATAAAGTATATCTACTGAAAATTAACAAAAAAAATTGTTTTGTTTTTTTGTGTTGCTGGCTTTTACAGTGGTAGATGACTCACTCTTTCAATGTTTCATGTTGTCATGTGTCATTACAATATTCCTGTGTAATTATTAAGACAAAGGAAAGTAATAGTTGATATATGTTGAGTCTATAATAAAGAAAAAACATACTCCTGTTCGAAATTTAATACTGTCAAACACTATCGTCAAAAATTTAAAATGTCTCCTTCAAAATACCTCCAGAATGCAGAAAAAAACAACTTCTTTTTTAATATATGTTTGGGGTTATTATTTCACACCCTCCATACATGTTGGAGTCAAAATAGACATCGTCAATAATATTAGGCTTCCTATGGGTCTCAGTGGTAAAGCTTTTGCTTATGCATGGTCTGCCTAGGATCGATCCTATTGGGCTATTTCTCATTCCAGCCAGTGCTTCACAACTGGTATATCAAAGGCTGTGGTATGTAGTATCCTGTCTGGGTTGATGCATATATAAGATCCCTTGCTGCTAATTGAAAAGAGTAGCCCACAGTGGCGACAGCAGGTTTCCTCACTCAATATCTGGTCCTTAACCATATACTTAGTATCCGACACCATATAACCGTAAATAAAAATGTGTTGAGTGCGTCGTTAATTAAAAGTAAAGTTTGTTTTATTTAACGACACCACTAGAGTACATTGGTTTTTTATTATCGGCTATTAGATGTCAAACATATGGTCATTCTGACACTGTTTTTTAGAGGAAACCCGCTTTCGCCACATAGGCTACTCTTTTACAACAGGCAGCAAAGTATTTGCGCTTCCCACAGGCAGGATAGCATAAACCATGGCCTTTGATGAATCAGTTATGGATCATTGGTCGGTCGGTACAAGTGGTTTACACCTACCCATTGAGCCTTGCAGAGCACTCGCTATATATTCTCCTGTACATTCTTTGAAAATGAAAGGCACCATTATTTACCTACATTCTGTAGATCAAAAGCTAGTGTAACTGATATCTTCACTTGGGGTTTGGAGTCGGTATCTGGATTAAAAATCCCATGCCTCGACTGAGATACGAACCCAGTACCTACCAGCCTGTTAACCGATGGCCAAACCATGACGCCACTGAGGCTGGTCGTCGTTAAATAAAACATTTTCCTTCCTTCCTATGGGCCTGAATCTTATATATGCAGTATCCCACAGACGGGACAATACATTACTAGTGGTGTGGCACTGGTTGGAACAGGAAAAAACATCCTAGTCCCTCGTGGGTAATCATTCCTGCAACCCATCACATCTCAGGAGAACAACAACTGAGCTACATCCGGTCCAGAAAAGAGAAAAGAAACTAAAGGATAAAATTCTGTTGAACAGATTTTGTAAAGTTGCTATGGCATCTGGTTCCATATTGAGAAAAAATACAAACATACTATGAGAATAAAAAATATAATAATTTATTGCATCAAAATGCCATCACAATTTTTGGTTTAATAGACAAGTGTGCATACATCTTTCTCAACAACAAATTCAACACTGACACAGAACAATGTGTTGATAACTAAATTTGTTTTTAAAAAAATAAACCGTTTTTTTTAAACGAAAACAATCGCACACTGTATGAAAATAAACAAATCTCTTTCCTTGCATCTTTTATTATATATTGAATTGTTACTGAGAGATGGACTCGGAGAACTGCAATCCCCTGAAGAAAGGTTAAATTTTGTTTTGTTTAACAACACCACTAGAGCACATTTATTAATCATCGGCTATTGGATGTAAAACATTCGGTAATCTTGACACAGTTTTAGAGCGGTAACCCACTACATTTTTTCCATTAGTAGCAAGGGATCTTTTATATACACCATCCCACAGACAGGATAGCACATACCACGACCTTTGATATACCAGTCGTGGTGCACTAGCTGGGATGAGAAATAGCCCAATGGGCCTACCAACAGGGATTGATACTAGACCACCGACCATGCATCAAGCGAATGCTTTACAACAGGGCTACAACTCGCCCCATATAAATGAACATGACGATGAATTTCCGTTCTTTACCATGAGCAAAATCGGCTCTCTTTAAATGAAAGAAAGAAATGTTTTATTTAACGACGCACTCAACACATTTTATTTACGGTTATATGGCGTCAGACATATGGTTAAGGACCACACAGATTTTGAGAGGAAACCCGCTGTCGCCACTACATGGGCTACTCTTCCGATTAGCAGCAAGGGATCTTTTATTTGCACTTCCCACAGGCAGGATAGCACATACCAAGGCCTTTGTTGAACCAGTTATGGATCACTGGTCGGTGCAAGTGGTTTACACCTACCCATTGAGCCTTGCGGAGCACTCACTCAGAGTTTGGAGTCGGTGTCTGGATTAAAAATCCCATGCCTCGACTGGGATCCGAACCCAGTACCTACCAGCCTGTAGACTGATAGCCTGCCACGACGCCACCGAGGCCGGTTCTCTTTAAATGATGTCAGGCGAGTAATTGCATGAAGTTTCAAATGAAATTCACTAAACATTTTACTGCAAGGCAATCAGTTTGCAGCTCTCCACAAAAATTTCCAGTCCTAGTCCGTACAGAATATGGAAACCCATTGTGTGTTTTTAATTGGGCGGTAAAGATTCAATTTGGGCTAATATAAACATTAGGAAGACGAGAAACTTACTGTAAATAACCTAGACATGGATATTCAAGAGAGCGAGACGTAGCCCAGTGGTAAAGTATCTGCCTGATGCACAGTCGGTTTGGAATTTCTGGTTTCAGCCACTGCACCATGACTAGTATATCAAAGGCTGTGGTATGTGCTATCCTGTCTGTGGGATGGTGCATATAAAAGATCCCTTGCTACTAATGAAAAAATGTAGTGGGTTTCCTCTCTATGACTGTCAAAAATGACCATATGTTTGACATCCAATAGCCAATGATTAATAAATCAATGTGCTTTAGTGGTGTCGTTAAACAAAAAAAACTTTTAAAAACTTTTTAACCTAACTTTAGAATACCTGTGATCATTCGGTGTCTTACAGGGGAGAGAACGTGATGGTATAGCCATAAAATACTAGTATACAATCCAGAGTTTATTACTGCACCCCCCCCCCCCCCCCCCCCCATTTTTTTAATGTTGAAACAGACCAACAAGTTCGCCTTTTGCATAAATAGTCTCACCCGATATTTTTAGAATTTGTATGCTCCCGAATAACGCTATAAAAGGCAGTGTAATTGGTCGATATTTAAATTGTTATTTATAGTTGAAATTTCACCTGGACATGGGAGTCCACGCAATGCTGTTAGATCTATTGGTAGACCAGTAGAGCTAATTTTAATCAGATTGCTCAAAACATGTATTTAATATTTAATTTTAGTTAAAAAGGCTATATTTGTCAAACTTATGAGTCTCTTTAATGTGTGTGTAATTTTATGATTAAACATGATTTATAGGCAACAGGATGAAAATTCTGAGTTTTTCAGACAAGGGAGATAATGCCATTTATTTATTTATTTATTTTATACAAAATGGTGGCAAATTCTGGATATGCTGGATCCCTCTCCAATAAGATAAATGTTGATCCAAAGCAAGGTTTCTGCCAGATGGTACAAAGGTTAAAATTACATAGCCTAAAATCTTGGAAATTAAAGAATACATTTTTAGATAGGTTCTATATACATGTAGTAAGAGAACTGCTGTTTAAATTTTTTCAAAGTACCCGGTATAGGCCTATGACATTCAGTGTCCAATAATTTCAAAAGATTTCAAACCCACAGCCACCTGGTACTAGTAGGTGTACTTATGATCTGTTTTGTTTTTACTATGTACCCTTGAATTATTTTCAAGGTGATCTGGTTTATACAAGTTCCACTGTATTTATCAAAGGTAATTAAAAATATTTCACATGCATACAAGGTGATTAATTAATCATCGGCTATTGGATGTCAAACATTTAATAATTTTGACACCATTTTCAGAGGAAACCCACTATTGTTTCATTATCAAGAAGGGGTTTTTAAAGATTTATATGCACATTCCCACTTTCAACACCCCATACTTTGTTCTTACCCACACTACTTCCCTCACTCCACCCCAAACCTCTCTCGTGCTAGATACCTCCGAACTTAATATTTTAGATGGGTCGGTTGGCAAGCAGGCAAATAGGCAGACAATCAGAGAAGCAGACATCCATCCACCCATCCACCCACCCACCCATCCATCCATATCATGGTCTCTGAAATACCAGTCATGGGGCAGTGTTTGAATGGGAAAAACATACAGTAAAATCAAATGTAAACTTCTATTATACTATCTGTATAACCAACTATAAAGTAAACATAAAACCAAAGAATCTTTTGGTTTCATCCTAAAACTATATATACACATTAAAAATATTTTAAAAACATTTGTTATTTGGTTTATACATTGTACGTGTGAAAGGTGCAAAATTCTATTTGTCCATAATCCATAATATATTATATTATGTGTATATGAAGAGTTCAGATGCAAAAAGTGATAAATCCATTTTAGTCATTTTTTTGCAAGATTTATTTTGGTTATGCTTTCTATGTAAAACATATCAAGTCCACAAGGGGCAATCTTAAGTTGAAATAGAAAGAAGGAAGGAAATGTTTTATTTAACGATGCACTCAACACATTTTATTTACTGTTATATGCCGTCGGACATAATATTATGGTTAAGGACCACACAGATATGGAGGGAGGAAACCCGCTGTCACCACTTCTTGGGCTACTCTTTTCGATTAGCAGCAAGGGATCTTTTATATGCACCATCCCATAGACAGGGTAGCACATACCATGGCCTTTGATGTACCAGTCATGGTGCACTGGCTGGAGTGAGAAATAGCCCAATGATGGGGATCGATCCCAAACCAACTGTGCATCAAGCGAGCGCTTTATCACTGGGTTACGCCTCGCCCTAAGTTGAAATAAGTAAAGTAACTAAAGGACAGAAATTAATTAAAAATGAGTATGAAAATGAGAACATAACGCCTTGAACGGAGTAATGATAGTAAAAATTGGTTTTTGGATAAAATGGCGTTTATCATTTTTTGCGTCTGAATTCTTCATACGACTATACGTATATGTAATGCATAGAGTGATTGAATACATGAACAGAAGACAGGTAAATGGAATCTATTCAATCCATTTGTATAAAGAGTACCGGGGTAATACCGACTGTGTGAGGCTGACACTGACAATGTAACACTTACACTGGAGTAATACCGACTGTGTAAGGCTGACACTGACAATGTACAACTTACACTGGTGTAATACCGACTGTGTAAGGCTGACACTGACAATGGCAATGTACAACTTACACTGGTGTAATACCGACTGTGTAAGGCTGACACTGACAATGTAACACTTACACTGGAGTAATACCGACTGTGTAAGGCTGACACTGACAATGTAAAACTTACACTGGTGTAATACCGACTGTGTAAGGCTGACACTGACAATGTAACACTTACACTGGTGTAATACCGACTGTGTAAGGCTGACACTGACAATGTAACACTTGCACTGGTGTAATACCGACTGTGTAAGGCTGACACTGACAATGTAAAACATGTCACACGAAACTAACACCAACAATAAAGCTCATTATATACTACTCGCTGAATTTTTTTTTTCTGTGCATCAAATAAAATGGTCTCAAACCCAACTTCACAGTTTTTAAATGGTTGAAATATGACAAAGATGATGACAAACCATAATTCCATAATTGTGTAAATCATCTCATAATATTTATGAATGACCAGTAAAATAACTTCTTGAAAACAATTTGAGGTTTCCTTCATAATTGTTAAACATATATACCTTGTGCAATACACTGCATAAAAACTTTTTTCATGAACATAATTATGGCAGTAAAATGAAATATGTAAAGAATTATTAAAAGAATGGATGGATGGACGAACGAACGAACAAATGACATCAGCTACTGGGTGTCAACGGTATACAAACAAATGTAAATTAAGATTACTTTGTGGTTAAAAACTTAAAATACAGTGTAATGAATAATAAAAAATGAACGTTTAATATACAAATGTATTTCAACAAAAAAAATTGTTATTTGATGTAGTATCGAGTTGTGGTGAATAATGAATGAAAGTTTAAAATTATTTCAATAACCTATTTTGTGTTATTTGAAGTTACAAATAAAATCTTTCATAAAGTTATTTTGATTTGGAGCTGTGCTGCAATAACTGCTTATTTGACTGAACACTCCTGCAGAGTATTACTGTTCCTGTTCCACACCTAAAACATTCCTGGTTATGAGTTCCAGTTAACATTCAGTAGTAATGTTTTCCCCTGTCTTTGTCAATGGAGAAGTTCGGCCATCCACTGTTACGCTTTATGTTCATCGAACCAGGCGGTGGTGTACCTATTCTGTCAAAGTAAACAAAAACATTAATTTTTTTTTTTTAATTTTTTTTACATTTTAACAGTTTTACAGAAATCCTATCGGACATACCAAAGCAATTCTTGTATCTTTTCTAGTTGGTTGGTATGTCCTTTTCCACCGTAACATGATCCATTTTAAAACAGCCATATATCTAGGACTTGTCGTAATTCCCAATTTATTGCCGCAGCATAACTGAGCATTTCACTCAACCCACATCAATTTTACTGTTAATCCTCTTATTCCAGAACACCACCTCAGTTCAAATATACCAATACATTACACATTCTGTCATGGACCATCCGGTATCCTGATTTATTTTTCCATAAGCTTTGATAGATGGCAGTTTTTCCACCATTTCAAATAGTGCTCCACAACTGTCATTCTGATATATCAAGGGGCGGGACGTAGCTCAGTGGTACGGCGCTCGCCTGATGCACGATCGATCTAGGATCAATTCCCGTTGGTGGGCCCATTGGGCTATTTCTCGTTCCAGCCAGTGCTCCGCGACAGCGGGTTTCCTCTCTCAATATGTGTGTGGTACTTAACCATATAACCGTAAATAAAATGTGTTGAGTGCATCATTAAATAAAATATTTCCTTCCTTCTAATATATCAAAGGCTGTGGTATTTGCTGTTTGTGAGAAAGTGCATATAAATGTTTCATCTTTTCATCAGTAAGAGTAACCTATATGTTGTACTGGACTTCTCTCTTTTGAGGGGCGGAATTTAGCTCAGTCAGTTGAGTGGTAGCATGAGGTGTTTGCGTCACAGGATCGAACCACTTTGGTGGATCCACTCAACTGATTGGGTTTTTTCTTGTTGCAACCAAAGAAAAGAAAGAAAGAAATGTTTTATTTAATGACACACTCAACACATTTTATTTACAGTTATATGGCGTCAGACATATGGTTAAGGACCACACAGATTTTGAAAGGAAACCCACTGTCGCCACTACATGGGCTACTCTTTCCGATTAACAGCAAGGGATCTTTTATTTGCACTTCCCACAGGCAGGATAGCACAAACCATGGCCTTTGTTGAACCAGTTATGGATCACTGGTCGGTGCAAGTGGTTTACACCTACCCATTGAGCCTTGCGGAGCACTCACTCAGGGTTTGGACGTCGGTATCTGGATTAAAAATCCCATGCCTCGACTGGGATCCGAACCCAGTACCTATCAGCCTGTAGACCGATGGCCTAATCATGATGCCACCGAGGCCGGTTTGTTGCAACCAGTACAACACAACTGGTCAAAGGCCGTGGTATGTGCTTTCCTGTCTGTGGGAAAGTGCATATAACAGATCCTTTGCTGCATTAGGAAAAATATTGCGGGTTTCGTCCGATGACTACGAGTCAGAATTACCAAATGTTTGACATCCAATAGCCGATGATTAATTAATCAATGTGCTCTAGTGGTGTCATTAAACAAAACAAACTCTTTCGAAGCCAAATGGTATAGCACTTGCATGATGTGTGGCCAATGTAGGATCGATCCCCATTGGTGGGCCAATTGGGCTATTTCTTGTTCCAGCCAGTGCATCATGACTGGTTTATCAAAGACCATGGTATATGTTATCCTGTCTGTGGGAAAAATGTAGTGGGTTTCCTCCCTAAGACTACGTTAAAATTACAAAGTGTTTGACATCCAATAGCCAATGATTAATATATCAATGTGCTTTTGTGGTGGTGTTAGACAAAACAAACATTTTCAGGGACGAGACGTAGCCCAGTAGTAAAGTGATCGCTTGATTCGCAGTTGGTTTGGGATCGATCCCAGTCAGTGGGCTCAGTGGGCCCATTGGGCTATTTCTCACTCCAGCTATGACCACACAGATATTGAGAGAGGAAACCCGCCATTGCCACTTCATGAGCTACTCTTTTCGATTAGCAGCAAATGATCTTTTTATATGCACCATCCTAGACAGGATAGTACATACCACAGCCTTTATTATACCAGTTGTGGAGCACTGGCTGGAACAAGAAATAGCTCAATGTCTCCACCGATGGGGATCGATCCTAGATCGACCGTGCATCAAGCAAATGCTTTACCATTGGGCTACGTCCCATCCCTTGAGTAATGAAAACAAGCATTCTGAGAGTACTGCTAAAGAAATATGTCCCCATGAGGGCCCAACAATTTTCTTATCTACTAGATTCAAGGGCGATAACTTTGAAAAATGGATAAAAATTGATCTGTAACAGTACTGTAGATCCTGAAATTAATGCGATCATTATATTAATGCGAAAAATGTGAGATCGTGTTATTCGCATTAATAACATGACTCATTTATGTCTTATGTTTTTGTCTATGTGCTCCATGTTATTAAAACAAAACAAAGATTAAAATACTATTTTCGATTAGCAGCAAGGGATCTTTTATATGCACCATCCCACAGACAAGGTAGTACATACCACGACCTTTGATACACCAGTCGTGGTGCATTGGCTGTAACGAGAAATAGCCCACCGACGGGGATTGATCCCACACCGATTGCACATCGAGCGAGCGCTGAACCACTGGGCTATGTCCAGCTCCCTTGTAAGAGGGACACAGAAAACTACATCTACTAATGAAAACAAAACAAAAATGTGGATTTTTTTCTATAAAAATGTAGTTTATTATTTGCATTTTGAAATTCATAATATACATCATATTTACCATATTACAAAATGTTTTATTTACAAAGTATAATACTGCACAATTAACATTGTTAGTTCATCTTTAGTCAAACAGTCATCTGAAAAAAATTAGAAATCCAATAATATATTCATGTTTAGAAATTAGTAGTAGTTCCCACTTAATTGCATACTAATAGCTTCTTTATAAATAGAAAATCCCTGAAACAATCCACTCATTTTTATTTCAGTTTGAATATATTAAGACATCATGGCAGTGTATTGTTGATCAATTAAGACATTTAGAAAGAAAGAAGTGTTTTATTTAACGACGCACTCAACACATTTTATTTACGGTTATATGGCGTCAGACATATGGTTCAGGACCACACAGATTTTGAGAGGAAACCCGCTGTCGCCACTACATGGGCTACTCTTCCGATTGGCAGCAAGGGATCTTTTATTTGCACTTCCCACAGGCAGGATAGTACAAACCATGGCCTTTGTTGAACCAGTTATGGATCACTGGTCAGTACAAGTGGTTTACACCTACCCATTGAGCCTTGCGGAGCACTCACTCAGGGTTTGGAGTCGGTATCTGGATTAAAAATCCCATGCCTCGACTAGGATCCGAACCCAGTACCTACCAGCCTGTAGACCGATGGCCTGCCACGACGCCACCGAGGCCGGTAAATTAAGACATTTAAGACAACTGCATTTCATGTACATAGGACAAGTAAAAATTTACCCATTTCAATTTATTTTCATGCTTATATCCAATTAAAAGTTCAAGCATGTTATGCTGGGCACACACCTGGTCTATCTGGACTTTTAATCCAGGACAGCTGTTAATGGTTAGTGAGATTGATGTCAAGTGTAAATGCCTTACACCTTCAACTGGGAGCCAGTACCAGGATGTGAACCCAGTACCTACCAACCTTAAGTCCACACACCACTACACCACTGAAGCTGGTCCGTAAAAATGGAGAAACATTTGCCCTGTTGGACAAGATTAGGTTTAAGAGTTAATGAAGAGTCATGATCGGTCTAACAGACTGCGTTAATTTACCTTTTATTGAAAAGAATTTCACAGAATCATTTTCTTTGTTGTGAACATGATCTTAGTTATAGCCCATTATAGAAAAAAAAAAGAACAAGAAGAAAAAAAAAAGAACAAGAAAAAACGAAGAACAAGAGTTCATTTCTCAAGTAGGGTATGCAATTAAGTGGAATCCAATGTAATAAAATACACATTAGTACAGTAAAACCCCTAAAATCCGGACCTCAAGTTAACCAGAATTACCTGAAAACCGGACCTTTTTCACAGTTCTTTTTAAAATATCAGTACAATGAAAATGTCTCTGAATTGGATAACCCTTAAAATTAGAATTGTTACTGTATCCCATGGGTGTCCGGTTTAGAGGGGTTTTACTGTATTCACATCATACACACATAGTAAAGACACACCAACACATTGTTTAATCAGTTGTTACATGTTAAACACTGGTAACAGCAAGTCAAGAATGCAACAACAACAAAAAACCTGCTAGTATGTCAGCTAGTTTCATACAGGACAGCACATACCATGGCCACCAATATACTAGTCACGTTAATTCTCACAACTGGTGGTAACAGGTAAAAGCTCAAGATATAGGGAAAATTCCTTAAATTTTATTCCAAGACATGACAATTTACAAAACTGTGATTTACTATAACCCTGACCTTATTTAGCATCTATTTGAAACATAGATTTGTTTTCTTTATGATTTACAACAAAACGAAACAAAAAGAAATTGTAGCCACTTTTTAGTTTTCACAAGCCAGTCAGATTATAAAAAACAAAAAACAAATCCGAGTTTTTAAATATTGATCCATATTGCACTCCATCTGTATAAAAAAAAATTGACACTTTCAAAATGATTAAAAATGGCTATTTCATTTAAAATCCACACATTTCCAAATTGTGAGTTTAAATATGAGGAATTTTCCTGAATTTGTTTGAATACGAACCATGATATGAACCTATATAACCTGTTGATCTCTATGGCACATTAAAATAAAATGAATACTGGACAACGTTAGCAAATAAAGCAAAAAAAATATTTTTCTTTACTATTCAAAATTACATTCAGTAACGGTGAAATAACAAGAAAAATAAAATCTCTGAATTTTCTACCACAGTAATAAAAACAAAAGCTACTGAATCTCACTAGTTTTATATTGTGATGCTTGCTCAGATTCAGTTCTTATAATTTGCATAGTACGTTGCTTTTAATGTCTACGTAGACATTGATGATTACAACACGGGGCGCATACTAAAAAAAAAATCTATTGAAAATTTTATAATGGACGAAAATGACATTGGAAAAAATAAATCTGGAAAACTTTGAAGAGTTTAGAAAAGTAGGAGATAACTGGGGCCTCTTGCAACTTTGCGATCTCGCAGTGCAATGCTAAAAGACTTGCAAAGAGAATGCTTTGTTGTCTGGCAGAGCCTAAGAGACCTTTGTGAATTAGGCCCCTGATCTTTTTATCAATAAATGAAAACATGAAGAGTTTGTGGGTAGCACTAAGATCCAGGGCCCGGATTTCCTAAGCTACCTTAATGCTACTATACTGTAAAACCATCGTAGGCTATGTTGTCACTATGGCATGCGTTGTAGTCATGTCATAGCTACTGACGATTTTATGACATCGTAGCACTAAGACAGAATGGAAAATCTCTAGCCTGAATTGTGGAAAACTCAAACGATATTCATCTCCGAATGTATGCAAGTTTGAGTAGTCGAATACAACTTTATGGAGCCCATCTGTGTGGTGATGTTCCTGTGATCCATTGTAACCGAACATCGATTGGTTAGGCTCTGCCAATGCAGTGTGTGATTTTGAGGAGAGTCCAGGAGCCCCAAGGCTTGCAAAAATTATACAGAACTCTTTAGATTGGCTAGCATATGAATCTGCACGGCTCGTAAAAATTATCTGTACAAATTGCATTGATTCTTCGAAATGACACAGTCAACATATATCTTAAAATCCTGTGAAATCAGTCTTGAACAGCGATCTTTTCCATGGTTTCATGCAAAACATTTAGTGTATCTTCTGTTCTACTGGAAACAAGTGGTAGGGCTAGCTGGGTTGGTGGCGAGCTCTCAAGATTTGCAAACAGGGAGTCCTTATGACACTTAAATGTTTTAAACCAAAATCGTACTCTGCTACCGATTTCGGTCGCACATGCAACCATTTTTTTATTCATCTGGTGACTAAAACATTTCATACTATCTATATAAAAATACAAATAGGCACCATCTGGCTCCCAGATGGAAAAGTTAACATAGAGGGCAGTGATGATTGATTATAAAAATCCATAATCGATTGTGTGAAATTTTTTTAACTGTAATTGTTCCTCCAGTTTAGATCATAAGAGTTGCTGTAAATATGCTGGGGTTTGTTTGTTCTCGTGTGTATGAAATGGTTATTATTAAGGGAAAAGTAGTCATGACAATGGGTTCATAGGCCTTATAACTCAAATCTTTCTTATATTCATATAATTTGGACCAATTTTGTAATCGAAGGTTTATCAGTTGATGCCAATTGATTATAACCAATGACGAAATTTCAACCGATTCCAAACACTACTGTTAAACATATCAACAGGCCAATATGGCTACTGATTAGTAGTGAACGGGTCCTAGCAACATAACCAAGTTGTTAAAAAAACCCAGTTGAAATTTGTTTTTACAAAACTAGTCACATCCTCGAGATGTTAATTTGTGGTTAAAAAAGAGGATTTTATTTTTGTTTCACATAAATATATAACCTGATGTATGCACAACTGGTTTATATCAACCATATGTCAATTTGGGGGAAAACTATGTTTTATGACTCAATCAGTTATAACTTCGAGCATAGGACATTTTGTAACACATGTACAGTAATTAACCAAATAATTTTCGAGGCTGTTTTTTCTTTTTCCCCCACTTTGAGACATAAGACGTTTTGTAACTATTCTCTGCCATTATTCAGGTGAAATATAGAGATTATTATACGAGCTTGTGTGTCATACTGATTTTACAAAACGAGTGTCAGGATTTGTGAATTGCCTGAGTGAGAACGAGAGTAATACATGAATCCTGACATGAGTTTCGTAAAATCAGTACGACTCACATGTGAGTGTAATAATTTCTTTATTATCCATATTATCGTTGTTGTTTTCTTTATGAATAACAAGACCCAACTCAAAATGTTTCAGCCATAACTCGACGGAGACGACGAAATGACGTCATATTTGAAATGCACAGTCTGAGCTAGGACTGGCGAAGCAACAGTCATGTTATGACGTCGCTTCCCAAAATTACGTCATTACACTTGTTATTACACGTGTGCTGCGCATGATTATTATTAACTCGGTTATGTTGAACCATATGGATAATAAACACATATAATAAAACAGACTCGAGATATCAGTGCCATACGACATGTGAGGCGCTGGGCACCGGTGTGATTTTAGAGTCTTTGTAATACCTCATGTTGCTCCCGTTAGTGGCCGTCACGGCGGACATTACGTTCGAAGGATTCATATTCCTGTCTCCCTCCTGTCGCGTTCCATCACCTTTCAACACAGCTATACTCTTCCAGTTATCCAAATAGTTGGCTAAAGAAAAATGAATGAAATAATTGCTTAATGACACTCTAGCAGGGAAAAATACATCAATTATTGGGAGTCAAACAAAGGGGAAAAGGACATTTACGAAAAATAACAAACAAGCCTCAGAGAATAAAAAATGAGATGGAAGATTATTATAGAATAATAATAAAATGTTAATTGTAAAAACAAAACAATTAAATTATTTTCAGGTATGTGAGTTTATTCCATCATGCTTGTAGAAATGGGTAGGGTATTTTTCAAATTTTATTCTAAAGTAGACTAAATAATTCAGTGTACTTGAAAAAAAATGATAACGGCAAAAAAACAAAAAAGTAAATAAAAAAAAAATAATAAAAAATGAATGAATGAATAAATTAAAAAAATTTAAGAGGGGAAAAAAGGAGAATAAATAAATAAATAAAAAAAAAAAAAAAAAAAAATTAATTATTATTTTTTAAAAGAAAAAAAAAAATCACTGGTTTATAAATTTTATGATTTGTTTAGCAGAAAAATCCCTCAAGTTACCCTTCCAGAGTCGAACACATCCGTCATCTCCTGATGATGCAAGAACAGTTCCTATTACATTCCAACAAACTCTCCAAACCTGTGGAAAAATTCAATAATAAATTAACATAGATCAAGTAATGCATTAAGAATTAGTTTTATACGTACTCCATTTAAATGAACATGGATCAAATAGTACTTGAAGCATTGTGTGTACTGTCTAAATGAACACTGATTAAATCAAACATAAATCAGGGCTTCTACATTATGGTAGCCCCACTCCAATGGCTAGTGATATTAACTGTTCGGCTAGTAAATAACTACTATTGCCATGCCTGACGGCTAGTGAAAAAAAAGTTGTCAAAAGCTGCATTTTGTAAATATGAATATTCTGCCCCCAATCACAAACCCCAATCTTAGTGTTTTTAATCGCTATTTCCCTCTTTAGGTAACAAATCTTATTATTACTATTAATAAAATTGTATTAAGTAAAGTAGGGCTAGTAAATTTTTAATCGTGGCTAGTTCATTTTAAAAATCACTGATCCCATGGCTGGTGAATTTTGTAAAAATACCAGAAGCCCTGTATAAATCATTAATTACACTGTGATAAAATTTTACCTAAACCATGTGTGCAAAGGAAAAAAGATGCAGCAGACCTACCAGGCACAAATAATAATTATGGTGCCCTCTGTCCTCCCCACACCCCACCCACCCCGGGTGTTGACGATCATCGATTCATCATTTATATGAATGTTTCAAACAGTCCAAATTGCTCTGAAACATTAGGAATGAATCTGTTCCTGTATTTATGTTCATTTTTAACATTATAACTATAAATGATTTAGTCAAAGAGATATGTGTCAAGATATTTCCATTATGAAATGCTGCGACTTGTGTTCACAATCAAAATCATTCAAACATTAATTAATAAATAATTTCATTGATTATTACATCAATTTGTTATTAGTCATTGCCAGAAAGGTTACTAATTGTGATATTGCCATTGCTGACAACTTTAATTTAATACGACACAGCACTGGTTTTACTACGAGTAAACTCGTAGTAGCAAAATCTGGTGCGCACAGCATACGAATATACTCGTGGGCGGCAGTCAACGTGTTAAACAGTACCTGAGAATCATGGTCATTAAAACTGGCGACTTTTCTCATTTCAAATGTGCTGTGACCTGATGCAGCTACAATAGCATCCTTCCTAAAAAAAAATATTTTAAAAATAAAAAAACACAATAATTTTCATGAAGATATTATGCAGAATAAACAGGAGGAAATTAATACAGAATAAACATTAACCCACTAAACCTACATCAAATCTAAATGACTTAATGTCATCAATGCAAAGAAATATTGAATCAAATAATAAAGTGGACTTAAAAAGAAAACGTTTACAAACTCAAAACAGAATAATGTTTACATGTGTAACTTTTATCGAAAAAGAAAGAAAGAAGTGTTTTATTTAACGACGCACTCAACACATTTTATTAACGGTTATATGGCGTCAGACATATGGTTAAGGACCACACAGATTTTGAGAGGAAACCCGCTGTCGCCACTACATGGGCTACTCTTCCGATTAGCAGCAAGGGATCTTTTATTTGCGCTTCCCACAGACAGGATAGCACAAACCATGGCCTTTGTTGAACCAGTTATGGATCACTGGTCGGTGCAAGTGGTTTACACCTACCCATTGAGCCTTGCGGAGCACTCACTCAGGGTTTGGAGTCGGTATCTGGATTAAAAATCCCATGCCTCGACTGGGATCCGAACCCAGTACCTACCAGCCTGTAGACCGATGGCCTAACCACGACGCCACCGAGGCCGGTTTATCGTTCAAAGAGTCAACAAATACATTCAATGACAGCTCAACACAAACAAATTATAATGTTCTTAAATTTTATACATGACATCAAATATAAAATAAATGCTTTAACAGATGTCTCAACTGAAACAAAGAGTACATGTATATTTTAATGACAATAAGTATGATTTTGTTTAACCTATGATCAACAAATGAAAATGATAACAGATAAAAATTCACATAAATTTTATATGGTCTTGATAAAAAAAGGGGTTACTGCGAGGGGTTTTTTATTTATCAAAAGTATATTTTGTTTAATGACACCACTAGAGTTCATTAATTAATTAATTAATTAATTAATCATTGGCTAGTGGACATCAGACATTTAATAATTCCGACATCAAATCTTCAGAGGAAATCTGCTACATCTTTCCATTAGCAGCAAGGGATCTTTTATATGCATATGCAAACAGGATAGTTCATACCATGGCCTTTGATATACCAGTCAAGGAGTACTAGTTGGAACATGAAAAAATACAAGAGTATAGTTTCACCAAGAGGATTCCATCCATGGACCCAAGCAGCCCAGGCAAGTGCTCTACTGACTGAGCTAATTCCAACCATTCAGCAAAGATGTACAGTCAGCCTGGGATCAATCCCCATTGGGCTATTTGTCGTTCCAGCCAGTGCACCACGATTGGTATATCAAAGGCCATGGTAAATGCTATCCCGTCTGTGGGATGGTGCATATAAAAGATCCCTTGCTGCTATTCGATAAGAGTAGCCCATGAAGTGGCGACAGCGGGTTTTCTTTCTCAATATCTGTGTGGTCCTTATTCACATGTCTGACTCCATATAACCATAAATTAAATGTGTTGAGTATGTCGTTAAATAAAACATTTCCTTCCTTTATATCCCACAAACAGGATAGTAAAAAAAAACCCACCCCAGACTTTATTACACCAATTTGTGGAACACTGGTGGGAATGAGAAATAGCCTGTGGGCTCAACGACAGGGATCGATCTTAGACCAACCGTGCATCAAGCGAGCACATTATCACTGGACTATGTCCCGCCCACTTTCATCTCGAGTAACCAGTATCAGGATAACATAATAAAACTTCATAATCATTTCAAATATTTACAGACACAAAGGAACTTACCGTAGAGGTTTCAATGAGATAATGGACACGGTTTTAGAGGCAATAGCTAGCAGGTGATATGATCTACCAAGGTTGGCTGCAAACGCTACATCATGAACTGGGTCTGTGATCATAATGTGTTCCACTTTATTCCACTTCCTGAAATAATATATATTCAATTTCTTACACACCAATACCATATACATAACACTTGAGTGTTGAATATTCATGAGAGATTATTACCACTCGCCATGACAAAAATAATACAGAAAGCTTTATTAACAAATCATTTTTTTTAAAGTCGACAGATGGCTACTGTTATTAGGTGTTTGATATATGATTATTGTGCAGTCTTTGATACACCAGTTATAAAGAAATTTTTAAAAATAAAAGTTTTACTTCTGTAAAAGAGAAATATTTATACACCAATTAGATCTACTGATTAAACAATGTGCTGAAGTGGAGTTAAACATTCTCTTTTAATGTTGTAATATTTCAGTTTTGCAAAACTAAACTATAAAGCAACATCAGTAACAAGTGGGATAATTGTCTGATCAAATGTTATCTTCACTGCATGCTGATATTTACCTTGTAGACTCGTTGTATTCATATATCTGAACTTTGCCTCCATTATTTGCAGGATTACCATCATCACTACCAACAGCTATCATTGGTGGATGTACTCTGAAATGAATAAAACATGTAAGAAACAATGTCATTGGTTATCCACGAAATCCTTCTACAGTGAAGCATTATCAACATCACCACCAGCAGCTGTCATTGGTGGATGTTCTTGGAAATAAATAACAAATGTAAGATATAATGTCATTGGTTATCCACTAAAATATACCACAAACTGAAGCATTACCATCATCACTACCAACAACTATCATTGGTGAATGTTCTCACAAATAAATAACAAATGTAAGATATAATGTCATTGGTCCTCCACTAAAATATACCACTAACTGCAGCATTACCATCATCACTACCAACAACTATCATTGGTGGATGTACTCAGAAATAAATAACAGATGTAAGATATAATGTCATTGGTCATCCACTAAAATATACCACTAACTGCAGCATTACCATCATCACTACCAACAACTATCATTGGTGGATGTACTCAGAAATAAATAACAGATGTAAGATATAATGTCATTGGTTATCCACTAAAATGTTGGACCAACTGAAGCATCTACAACAACCAGCTACCATTGGTGGATAATGTAAGCACTCTCAAACAAATAAAGGACATAGTGACACAGATGGATATAAACCAGCCTTGGTGGTTTAGTGGACATAAGGCTGGTAGGTACTGGATTTGTCTCCCAGTACCGGCTTTAACCCAAAGTGAGTTTGACGACATGATGGGTAGGTGAAATGCCACTACACCAACTTCTCTCTCACCATAACCACCAACAACTAACCCACTGTCCTGGACAGACAGTTCAGATAGCTGAGGTGTGTGCCCAGGACAGTGTGCTTGAAACTGGATATATATATATATATATATATATATATATATATATATATATATATATATATATATATATATATATAGATATATATATATATACTCTTCAAAAGAAGAAACGCAAAACCACATTGTCGTAACATTTGGAGAATTGATTTCATTATTGAATGGTGAGTCCGATAATTACCAAATGTTGCAGGATTGTTCACAATTCACTCTAGTCCATTGTGAGTAAGTGATAGGACACACCACCAAGGTCAAGGTCATCTGGAGTCAATACCGGGTGTGGCCTCCGCGTGTGTTGACAACTGCCTGGCACCGCCTGCCCATTGAAGCAACCAGAGTACGGATGACGTCCCGGGGGATGGTGGCCCACTAGGCCTGCAAGGGTCTGGGGCTGTGGTTGTCGCTGTCGGAGGCGTCGGTCCAACTCGTCCCACAGATGCTCAATTGGGTTCAAATCCGGTGATATCGATGGCCAAGGAAGGACATTAATGTTGTTGTTCTGTAGGAAAGCCGTTGTGAGACGTGCTGTGTGAGGCCTGGCGTTGTCATGTTGGAACACTGCGTTGGCGTTGGCCATAACTGGAACGATGTGTGGCCGGAGGATCTGGTCAATGTAGCCCTGTGCATTCAGGCTGCCCACACCATGACACTACTCCCGCCGAATCTGTCCACTTCCTGCACGCAGTTTGCCGCACAACGTTCACCACGACGCCTATACACGCGACATCTTCCATCATGACGTCGGAGCAGAAATCGGGACTCGTCACTGAACCACACCTGTCTCCATCGCAGTTGAGGCCATTGTCGATGAATCTGGCACCACTGCAGTCGGAGTCGACGGTGTTGTGGTGTTAAGATGACACCTCGAACTGGACGTCTGGCACGAATTCCTACCTCACGTAGGCGGTTCCGTACGGTCTGGTCGGATATCCTGCGCAAACCTGGTATTGCTGCAGCTGTGGAGGTGGCAGTAGTCAATCGTTCCCGAAGGTGGCGTACCCGGATGTAGCGGTCCTGCCCGGGGGTAGTGACCCGTGGTCGACCGGATCTAGGGAGGTCACGTGTTGATCCATGTTGCTGGTAACGGTCCCACAGTCTGGAGATGGTGCTTGGGGACACATGGAATGCCCTGGCAACGGCCGTTCTGGATTCGCCTGCGTCTAGTCGGCCGATGGCATTGTTTCTCTGCGGTTCACTGAGACATGGCATGTCCTGGATTGTCAACTGTCGGCCAGATACAGAGGCCAGGCAAGCGAACACCCTGCACTTTTATACTGTCGGTGTTCATGTTGCACGTGCAGACAACGCACGTGCAGTGGTGACATGGTTTGCACGTGGCTGCGTTTTTGCGAATATTCACATTTTGAAACTTTATTTTACAGTAGCTGCGTTTTATCGAATGTAACCGTGGGAATGTGTTTGGGACATGCAATGACCTTATATTCACAAAGCATGAACCGGTAGGAAACATAAAATCGGAGTTATAACCCATTTGTACCCTTTTGCGTTTCTTTTTTTGAAGAGTATATATATGAAAGATGGATGTATGCTAGATCCAAGAAAGAAAGAAAGAAAGAAATGTTTTATTTAACGACACACTCAACACATTTTATTTACGGTTATATGGGGTCAGACATATGGTTAAGCATCTTCATAAATCAAGGCTAATATTCGTTCCTCGTATTCAGCCTTGATACATGTAGTCAACAAAATGCTTAAATTTCATTGGATGCGATGAGATCTGATTGCAACGAATCGCAACTCTCCTTATAGATTCCCTTGTTATTGTAAACAAAGATGGCAGCGTCAGCGTCCGGCGGTTAATTTTTGATATTGCTTTCAAGATTATCACATGTTACCGATGCTGTGATTGGTCAACGATGTCATCGTGTAAGGGACATAATCGGTGTTACAAATTTTCTTCCAATAGAGGGCGCTAGTAGTGGATATCAGTAATCTTGACTACAAGTATCAAGGCTGAATACGAGGAACAAATATTAGCCTGGATTTATGAAGATGATGGTTAAGTACCACACAGATTTTTGAGAGGAAACCCGCTGTCGCCACTACATGAGCTACTCTTTCCGATTAGCAGCATGGGATCTTTTATTTGCGCTTCCCACAGGCAGGATAGTACAAACCATGGCCTTTGTTGAACCAGTTATGGATCACTGGTCAGTGCAAGTGATTTACATCTACCCATTGAGTCTTGCGGAGCACTCACTCAGGGTTTGGAGTCTGTATCTGGATTAAAAATCCTATGCATAGACTGGGATCCGAACCCATTACCTACCAGCCTGTAGACCGATGGCTAATCACGACGCCACCGAGGCAGGTATGCTAGATCCATTCACTGAAGAACTATGCACCAACCTGGATGGATTCCATGACAAGCAGCTACAGCTGATGTTGTTAATGATCTCATTTTGTAGCGGCCAGTTGCTAAGATTCATTACATCTACTGCCTCGTAAATACGAACAATACCATCAGCCGAACACGTTGCCTATTTCAAAGGAAAAAAAAAAAGACAAATATTTCTTAACTGTGGTTTGCAGTTGGGTGAAAATTAAAGGAGGGCGGCCGCTCAGCACCACACCCTTCAAAAAACCACCCAAAAAACCAACACCACCACCAATAAACAAAAAGCAAAAAGCGAAGAAAAAAAAAGGAAAAAAAAGGGAGGGGTGGTGAGTAGTTTGGTTACCATATTGTTGTGTGTTGGTAGACTTTGAGAAAAGACATACTCCTTATTTTGCCTACAAAAAAGTGCAAAGGGGTTTATAAAAAGACTTGTCTTTTAATTGAACTGAAGATGATATCGGTCTGACATTCACGGGCAATTCCGGTTTTGCTGGACCGATCAAAGTTTTAATATTATTATTTTTAATAAAGATTTCAAGATATACGAAAAACAATAAAGATGTTTGTAAAGTGATCTCCTAATGTCAGATATATTTTTGTAAAATATTATCGCCAGCTGATAAAAAGTTTCGTTTTTGTAAAGACGGTGTATATATTATTTTGCACTCAAGATAAATGATTTTAAGGATAAACACTGCCACTTCCGTTGTTTTTATAAGTGTTCATATCCCCTCAAAATGAAAAGTTTACAATATTTTATAAAGAACTGCTGAATAAACAGAATAACAGAAAGTAAAAATCATCAGTTTCAACCAATTATATCTGCAACTGAGGACAAAATATCAAACAATAGTTAGTGGAAACAAAAGACAGAATGACCGTTCTGATCACGTGACACATTTGGCGCCAAATAAGAGGGGGTTTTTTCAATCGGAGATTGCCGAATCCATAAAAAATAAAATGTTTTCATTGCTTACATAAAATATAACTTTTATTGTATCTATCAAACATACAAATGGATACAGATATTGGACAAAATAGAGGCTGTTAAAAATACTGTTAAATTACGTTACGGTAACTGTCGTAAATGTTTCGTCAATTGCTTTTTCGTACACAACGCGGCTCGTTTCCTTTGATGTCCAGTGTGCAGACTGATTGGGTTTTTTCGTGTGGAAAAAAGTGCATTTGGAAATAGCAGAGATAGGTGCTGGAAAATAAAAAGGGGCACTCAAAAATAAAGGAGGGCGGGGAACATGAAAGTAGGGCAGCAAAATGGAATGCCCCGCCCCGCTTAAATGGAGCAGCGAGAACACTGGGTTTAAATACATTTCTTAATCAAATATTGCCAATAAATAATGTTTAAAACATTTAACTCCGAGCTATGTGGTTTAAATCTATTTTCCTGTATACTTTGTATTTCCAGTGTTCTTCCTACTTTTGCTTTCACAATAGTGTTGAAAAGAGTCTTAAAAATATACCTATAGGCCAACCCACAGGGAACGTCTTTTTTCATGTTATGGAATTTACTACAAGTTATTTATTTCGAAATTGCACACAATTAGTTTTTTTTTAGTATTTCCAAAACACTTTTACTTTTCTCCTTACGTCAAACCAAACTTAAATTATTTACAAAAAAAACATTTTGGTAGGAGGATGGGACGGACTAAAGGATAAATGTTCCAAAATTCATTTAGAAGGATAACTTATTTTTTGATCATACATGACATTATTCTGGATCATTTTCACCATCGAATGAATCACAGATTGTGATAAAGATACATAATTATAAACCAAGTAAAAAAAGAAATTGAAAACACATATCATACCAACTGAAGACCTAGATGCTTTGGACCAAATTTGATGTCTGTGACGGAGGTGCGACTGTCGACGAGACTCGTTCTTTTAACCCAGTGACTCTGACCTCCCCCGGTTCTGCCGTGCTCCCCCACTAGTTCCTCCCAGACGTTGGCCGTGCGGTCGAATGAGCACGTGGCCAGAACCTGCCCAAACTCCGGGTGAGCCCATGTCACCCTCCACACGGAACCACTGTGGGCCTGAAACAAAGCAAAATGTTTATAGTATTAGTAACTTTATGCAAAACATACCACACATCAACTTATTACATCAACTGGGTGGAAGGAAATTGTTTCCCCAGTGCAAAAAATTGAATTTAAGTCTCTGCTAAATGTGACCTATGAAAAATGGCGTAGATAAGGAAAAATAGCAAAACATTATTTTAGCTTTTTTAATTATTATCAGTGGTCACATGGGTGTAATGCCTAGATATCCTGGCTCAAGGAAAGGATATAATGCGACAGCTGGAATTTTGAGTGTGTAATTTTGACTGGCCTCGGTAGTGCAGTGGTTAAGCCATTGGATTACATGCTGGTAGGTACAGGGTTCGTAGCCTGGTACTGGGTCCAACCCAGAGCGAGTTCTTAAGGGCTCAATGGGTAGGTGTAAGGCCACTACACCCTCTTCTCTCTCACTAACCAACTAACCCACTGTCCTGGACAAGACAGCCCAGATAGCTGAGGTGTGTGCCCAGGACAGCATGCTTGAACCTTAATTGGATATAAGAATGAAAATAAGTTGAAATGAAATGAAATGTAATTTTGATTGGAGTTGTTTTTAAAAGTGTAAAAAGGTTTATGAAAGTATTTTAGGCACTTAATATAAAGCCAAACTATTACTTCACCAAGAAAGATTATAAACAGACAATATTTAACACAACAAAATTTATCTTTTGATGTAGTGTATAAAATGCTCACATGTTAATTAATATCATTTCCAACACACAGGTGCCCGACATGTGACACATTGAAATTTACATGATCACATTTTAAATGTTTACTATGAATGACGTCATGCCTAATCTACACTCTTTTTCTCAGACATGATCACAAATGGTTGAAATGCTTATGTACACATGTAGGTGGCCACTTGGTTAGATTTAACTAGTTTAAGATTTTTTAAATCTATCGTAAGCAATACACTCCTCTCCTTAAATTGTGTACATATGTATGCAGGAGAGCAATGCTCTCGGTGTTAAAATGCATAGAAATTTTTCTGTGAAATAAATTGTGATATGGCGATCAGTGTTTCACCTGTGTGGAATTTGTTTTACAAGAAAGAAAGAAATGTTTTATTTAACGACGCACTCAACACATTTATATACGGTTATATGGCATCAGACCACACAGATATTGAGATAGGAAATAGTTTTAAGTAAATATTATTTTGTTTAAGACAAGACAGCATATGTATACTAAAGGCCGTTCCACATTAGCGCAGAGCGTCAGCAGCAAAAAATCACTTTCAGTAAATTACCATTACATGTACATACCCACACTAGCGCAGCGCGTCAACAGCAGATTTTTTTCGATCGTTCCAAAAGCGATTTTTGCTGCTTGCTGCTCTGACGCACACAGAAACCCCCAGTTTATGATGTCATTATGTTGTAATATTTTAGGTCTTCCACACACACAAAAAAACCATACCCTCGACGAATATCTTTATTTTATTGAAAAACAATTCCAAAACAAAATATTAACGAAGGTTGATCATAGAGGTGCAGAAACACCCATGCATATACAACATCCAATCGGTTAGTTACAAAGACACAGAAATGGCAGCCAATGCCTGGTCAACGATGTCGTGTACCCAAAACTTCCTCTTGTGTTTTTTTATCAAGTAATCTTCTATACAAATACATTAAAACCAATTTACTTGAAATTATCTTGAAATTAGCCACGTTTTCAAATCAAATCCATTTTCTTTTCCTCTTTTTTTTCTGTTTGACACGCTGCGTATATGTGGGTATTATTGATGCTTCACTGCCGACGTGCTGTGCTAGTGTGGTATGGCCTCACGGCCTTTGATATACCAGCTACATGTATGGGGCACTGGTGTGAATTAAAAAAAAAAAAAAGTAATCAGAGAATGGGTCCACGGAGGGGACTGATCTTGGGGGCTAAGCACGTCAAGCGAACACTTTACTGACTGAGCTAGATCCAACCCGTAGCTATAGGAACACAGAAAAAAACGTGCTTGTCACATCTGCAAAACACTACACAAAATATGTACCTTCCAGCTAGCTGTACAGTGCCACTGTCCATCTTCTCCAAGATCCCACACCTAAAATATATTAACAACCAGAACTTAGACAATACATAATACATGCAGCTTCTCGCCGAGCATAACATATCACCAGTGGGCGGGGCCCACCGGGACGGTTGCCCTGGGTGCAAAATTCTGGACCAGTGGAAGGGACTCGGGGAGTGCTAACAATCCACTGGTTAGTGAGTGCCATACTTGCCTTGCCCTGTGTGCTGTCAACCCACGCTACGCCACTGCATATCACAAATACCAACAGTAAGGATGTAAAAAAACTCAGGTCTCACACTGGAATATATTTTGTTTTAGCCAATTCATAGTTATGTATACTATAGTATTTCCTTCAAAAGTATTAAAATGTGGTTAATTTAAGAAATATTTTATTAGCCAAAGACTAAATCTTGTAACCACTTTGTACATGTATAAAAAAAATAGCAATTGGCTAATTTGGCAATGCCAGTGGGAAAATTAATTTAATAAATATGATTCAATCCAGTCCCCATTTAGGCATCAATATATATCCAGGCCTGGTGCTTATAAAACTTTTATATAGTCTAGACATTGACATTAAACATAGGATTATTGTTGTATTAGCTCTAGCAGGAATCTTTGTGTACTCACTGGTAGGCAAAAAATCCTGCATTTTTGTTTTTGTTGTCTTTGATGGGTAAGAGCAATTATATAACTGTCCAAATGTCTGTCTAGTTGTCGAATGGCAGAGTAGTTCGGCAAACCAGTAAATAGTTTGTTATATAACAAATTGATCCATAATTAAAACAAATTATATGTGCTCTAAGTTATTTACAATTGTCTACTGTTCACTAGTTACTGCATAAGGACAGAAAAATACATCATACCCAGTACCTTCTGCAAATTGAACATAATAATTGAAAAAAAGGTCTAACAATAGGGGTGTGAAAAGACATTAGAATGAAATGTCATGTGACACTAGAGGTGTAACAAATACACAGGGTGGCGAATACGATACGTATCACGAATATAACTATTTATTCATGAATACAATGCATATAGGCAAAAACGTGTTGACAAGTCAGAAATTCACAAATAATAATTAAAACATGGTATTATGATGCATTTGCTTATTCAGTTGCATGTACACAGTTTATCTTTTCCAACAAAAACTAAAATATATATATATATATTCAAAATAATGTGCAGTTCTCTGTGCTTAAAACATCAAAATACAAAATAAACTGAACAATGGTTCACCACAAATAATCTTGATAATGTCAAGCAAAAGGGTCTATTCTTTAATCAATTACAATGTTTTTCTTCAAAAAGACTAGAATGTACCTCGGAAAACCTCTATCGATTTCGTTTCATGAATGTCTCTACCGAGTTCACTTCCAGCAGCGTATAATTTGACTTTCTGTATCTTCGCCAGCTAATCATTCAATTTTTTATTTATCTTTGATTTATTTCAAAATGGAATCAATTAATAGATGGAATGGTATACCTTAGCTGTCGAAGATGATGCCCTGAATTATAATAATTTAATATAAACCAATAAAGCCATCAATTACTAAAATTAGATCTGTGAATTGTACACGTGATTTTCGGCAGAAAGGTGGTTCCTTTTGTGGGGACACATATACAATATATGTTACCATAATTGATCGTGTGATCCATATATCATTATTTTATTTGGGACAGTAAAATAATTCCACAAGCATCAGAGCCATTATCGTGTTTTAGGGAAAAAAATACATGTAGGCAACAGACCATATGACGTGTTGACACTGTCTGCATACAGTACTTGACTCTTTTACAACTGTTGTCTCGCCATTTTTATATTTGGGAAAACCGAAATATTTCCATACAATTGATTTAAATTTTGCAGGGACATCAGCGATGCCCACTAGTTCGGACATTATTAAATGGGACGCCACAGAAAGTTAGAGAACGCTAACCTCATTTCCGTCCGAATGCAGCGGAAACAGCCGAAGTCTGAACTAGACTGTCAATAAACCCTCTACATATGTTCAATTTTAGACTTGTGAAACAGTGGTCGAGACTCGTCTAATAATTGTCATGATGGTCTTAATAGTATATATTGTACGCCTACGTGTCTGTGTTTGATATAAAATAACTGATGTTGAATTTCAATTCAAACAGCGTGACTGGCATATGCTTAAACATACGACATGCAGTTACATTATAATATTCGCGTGTATTCGGTTCAAGCAGCCGCGAATACCAATACAACTACGATACAGGTCGCTGTTCGGTGCACCTAATATTCGAGTGTATCGTTACACCACTTGATGTCAATTCAATCTTATCAATTTTAAGGCAATTTTCATCTGGACCCATTATTGGCAATTTTGAGGAATTAAAAAAAGAAAAGAATGCTGCAAGCCTGTTTGTCCTCCAAAAATGTCAGTTCTTGAAAAACAACAATATTATTATTTAAAAAACCAAAATTATAAAACAGACTTGGTATATTATACAAATGTATGTATGTAAAATAAGTCATGTGACATTGACAGACAATATGGTCACTTCGATGAAAATTAAAATTGTATTTAGGTCCTTATATTAAAATATATATTATAAATATTCATATATTAGTGGATGTAGCTTGTAAGTAAGCCTTTAATGAGCTGAAATGCGAGATATAGCCCACTATGGCTATGCAAGTAAAAGGCCCTTTGATCTAGGCTAGCCAAACTGCTGTACATGTATATATTAAGTTGACTGCATGCTTTTACAGATGGTGATTATTTTCTTGATACTTAATTACAGGGAATGACTTTATTCATTAATCCCATTAGTAAAGAAAGGGCCAGCATAGTGAATATCACACATCTAGATACAAATAAGAAGAGGCTACAAAACCTCTGTGGTTCAAAGCACTCTTTGGTGTCAGTCGTTATCGCAACAGAATTATCATCAAGTCATCAACCTAATTTGTTTTAGTTTTGTGGGTAATCTTTAAAATCAATTTAATTAAATCTCTTTGGTATATATATTTGTATCTGGTGTTGATATATTTTTTAATAAAAAGAAAAAACCCCAGACATGTAAGTGCATAACACAAAACTTTAAAATAAATAAATAATAAAAGAAAAGAAAAAACCTGCAGCAAAATAATCTTTATTAGTATTACTTGATATAATATTGGGGGAGGGGCTGATTTACAAATAGTCAGAAGGAAAACTGACAACTTCTTGGGAGTAAAATGACACATGGGGCAAACTGGTCAAACTGGAGATAACTGATTTAAGGTAAAATGGCTTGCAGGGATGTTAACAGGAAATTGAAAAAAAAGTCTGAAGTCAAGCGAAGCAAGAAAAATAATTTGAGCGCAGTGAGAGAAGAAATCCGTAATAGTGTGCTGTAAATGCCCCGGGAATTTGTTATAAAATAATTGCTCCCAGAGTGATACTGAGTCACCTGCTGTGGTATATAACAATACTTATGAAGCTTGGGTGATAAACCATATGTAGCACTAACGGCATTTGGTGCAACTTGTACACTTAGATTTGCAGAGATTTGGTAGTTTGTCAATTTAAGTTTTACTCTACGTTTATGGTTTTCAGTTTGGCATTGTACCTCCACAACCACTTAAATTAGTTTTTTGCTCCACTGTCAATTACTTTTATTTTATCTTCACTCTCACGATTCACTACCTTCAAATCCTGACATATAAAGTAACAGCACAAAAGAAATAAATCATTATTCACCAGGGTTTCTGCCAGAGGGTAAAACAGGTATGACGCCATACCCAAATATTTTTTTTTTTTAAAGTTAATTTTTTCATAAAATTAATTACTCTTATCATTACTGTATGATTTTCTTAACCCTAACCCATTTTCATTCTAGGGGAGGCCCCCCATACCTCCTATCAACTGTGGTTGCATTAAATTTCATAGCGCCATACCTAAAAACAATTCTGGCAAAAACACTGTTCACAAATTTAAAAGACTTCAGATGATTCCAACGACCGACATCCATCTAAACAACTTAACTTGTTGTCTATTTCCGCACAAGCTAATCTGGTTATGATTGTTGTGTGGTTCGAGATTGGTGTTTCCGTTTTACATCAGTTGCTAAAATCTCTGCTGAAGGTTTGTTTAAAAACACATCGTGATCACGTTATAAATAAATTTAGAATTCTGGAATCTATACAGCAGTACCGATAGAAAGGGTCTCCGCCCATCCCCAATTTTTTTAAAACGGATTTGCACTGATCTCAAAAATGGTCCAAATGACCACAAAAAAGTCAGAAATCTGTGAATCTGCGGAAGATTGACATCCCTGGGTTTGGGGGCAAAACGTATGGAACCCCCCCAAAAAAACAAAAAAACAAGGATAGTAAAAGTACAGTTGAGTATTGTAATTTCGAGACCCTACAGTCTGACTTCATCGGAAGGACCATACTTGGAAATTGACAACAATAACAATGTCACTTACCAAATATGTTTATAGTAATGTCAAATGAAAATAAAGTCCACTGGAACATTGTTGATATATAATAAACACTGTTCCAAACACACTTCCTCTAAAACAACTGGTGTCCGGTTAGAGTATTGTAAAGTCGAGAGTACACTGTTGATGTGCAGCGTTACTTTCTGTGATGTCACATTCAATTGATGTCATTTAAAAGAAATGTTTTGTTTCTGGAACATTTTATTAATTTTTTTTGTAACTAATGAAACATGATACAATTTTAAATGGCGACAACTATGGAAAAGCTGAAAATCTGTATGGAACATGTAATTTACTGTTCATAGTTTTGATTACTGGACCTACAATGAGGGCAAAGAATTGATTACCTCTCCTGATCACTCATTCTTTGGTGAAGTACATTAAAAGCAGAATTTCCGGCATTATAACAGACTCAAAGCAATCTGTCAGTGCTTTATTTGCTGTTTATTTGATAAGACCCCCTTTTTCTGCGTTCAAGCTATAGTTAATTATGCTTTAGATTTGGAGTCAAGTTGTGGTGATAAAAAACAGTCTCTGTCACGTCTCCGTTGGAACCCCAATTTGCCAAAGCTTGACAGCCAGTGTTGCTCCGTTCAGCCAGTGCTTTATCCTGGCTTCATTGTAGAGGGGGCAGAGATAACATCCCCAACTCTGTTAGTACCCATTTAATTACTTTACCGTGGCCCTACAGAGTCCCTCCCAATGTATCACATGATTGAAAGCTGTCATTTCTGCTATCCAACCCAAACCTTATTTGTCTACTTCCGTATTTTTGATAATGCTGGGTTTTGTTTCCGCTATGAAAATAGGAATTAGTGAATACAGTTAAAAACTATATAAACAGACATTTTGTTCTGGTTATACCTATTTGCTATTTCTGTGAAACTTGTTCATAACTTCTTGGTGTCTCTTCTGATGTTTTTATTAGCAAAAACAATGGTTGAAGCACGAGCGTGCTCGTCAATTGCATGAAAATCGCTGAGTCTCGAACTTAGAATACTCTTGATTTTACAATACTGACCATAATTATTTTAGGGGTTTGTAGTTTTCATTTATTGTTAATGAAAATGCTGTGTACTCTGAAGAAAAAAAAACTCTAATCATAACAAATAAACGACCACCACTGCAGCAGATGACAATAAACATGATGCTGACTGTGCAAACCTTGCACGAGGAATGAAACGTCACGGAATTTAAAGCATAACGCAATTAGGGGTATTGACAATCACAATACGCTTAATAAACCTTCTACAAAGATAAATATCAAACTACCTTGACAGACTGGTCACTGGAACAAGTGGCCATTCGATGTCCATGAAAATCGTAGGAAACATCATGAATTAAATCTTTATGTTCAGCTGAAATAGCTTTGGCAACAAACATGCTTTCAGTTTTACCGTCGAAAGTCGGCAAATTCCCTCGTCATGGATAAGACAGGTAATCTGATTGGCTAGTCTTTTCAATAGCCAATAAATATTAATGTTTTATACTTAATCGGAAAGAACCGGAAGTAGCTAATGCAATATGGAGGAGAAGGGAAATGTGCGTTGTTTCTATTTTTGTGTGGATTTTAATTAAATTTTAATGTTCTACAATTTACTAATTATTGGTAAGATTAATGCATTTAAAAAATTTAAAATCCCATCTATTTTATAAAACTATAATCAATTTTAACGTTTCAATTTTAACTGGTTTAACATTTGTGATAAATGAGCAAATGTTCTCAAAAGTAAGCGTAAGACAACTTGTCACAAGTTCATCAAAATAAACCTTAAGCAGTTAGGGTAATAAGCTGTTACAATATAGATCACAGAGGGGAGTTGGAGCAATAGTTATGACAAAGCAGTAATGGGATCTTTTAAATGCACTTTCCATAAACAGGACGATTTATATATTGCAGCCTTTAACTGTTTAACATGTTAGTCTTCAGGCTTTGGCTGGGTGGGACAGAAAAAAACTTGCAAAAAACAAATTCAATAATAATGTGAGTACTACAGTCAGTCTTCAAGGTCGAATTCAGTCCCATAAATACATATAGTTACGTGTTCTGAATAATAAATACTCGGCCACAAAGGAAGATGTATACTTGTATTTGAATGCAAAATTAACAGACAAGACATTTTTTAGAGGATATTCTCAATACATTTAGTTGCCATTTCACTTAACTAAGTACATATATGTGCCTTTAATATATATATATATATATATTTTTTTTTTTTTTTACCAGAACATACATTATATGTAGTATAATAATGTACATGCATACATGTAATCATACCATTATGTTAAAAAGAAATAATATTAATGTTTTATTTCTTCAGGTGCCCTGATTATCAATGTACCTGCAATGGAATAATGAAATTCCCATGTTCATTATGGATTCCGTTTGTAAGTTTGGTTTTTGTGCTATAATTTGAAATTACTGTTTCTAGATAGTCGTACAAAAATACATGTGCAATATTAAAACGTGAACATTGTTATTTGTTCGCTTAGAAAATAACCTATAAAATATAGTCATCCCTAAGACTGCTCGAGATAAGAAATATAAAATACTTCTTTTTCACAGATAAGACAGCACAATCCAAAGATTTTTATATGAATGTACATATTTATTGTAGTGGACACTGGAAAATTCTGTTCTTGTTTTTAATTTTATGTCAAATTCAGTTTCTCAGTGTGTATTACACATGATTGTTATACTGAAGACTTTGAAATAAGCATTGTGTCTGGTAATCCATCCACAGCCACAAGATACAGACCAAGGCCCCGTTCCACAAAGCGATCTTAGCCCTAAGATCACCTTAGTGCACAACAACCTTACAGTGATTGTAGAACTTAAGATAGTTCCGTGGAATGGTACCCTGGTACATGTATATGTAGGTTATGCAGGGCTTCTAGATTATGATAGCCCCACTCTCATGGCTAGTGCTATTCAATGTTGGGCTAATAAATAACTACTACTGCCATGCCCGACAGCTAGTGAACTTTTTGGTCAAATGTTGCAGTTAAGTATATTTTGTAAATTATATTTTGAATATCCTGCCCCCAACTCGACCCTCAATGTTAGTGTTTTTAAGCTGTATCTCCCTGCTTAGGTGACATATCTGATTATTACTATTATTTAGTAAAAATTTATCAACTTAAAGAGAAGTAGGGCTAGTGAATTTTTAATCGTGGCTAGTAAATGTTTTAAATAACTTATCTCATGGCTAGTGGATTTTATAAAAATTCGAGAAGCCCTGAGGCTACGACACATGTATCAACTTTATAATTCCCATGACAATGTTTTTCAATAATAAAAATTAAATGAGAAGGATGAATGTTAACATTCTTAATGGGTTTTTTAACATATTGCATCTTTTCCATATTTTTTCAGCCAAGTTACCAGTGACAAGGTTTCACCCTTATCATGGACAAAACATATCTCTGTCGCAAGACAATATGGTGGCCTTCCGGGTAACGAGCTTCGCACACGCGCTGACTTTCAGCGAAAAACCTTTAAAACCAGGTGAAATCTTTCTCATCGAAATCGAGAAGAATGAGAGGGGCTGGAGTGGACATCTTCGTGTGGGACTAACTCAGCTTGACCCGAGTGATCGGTTCGAGTTACCACAGTACGCACTGCCTGATCTCGCCAACATGGGCAAATCGTGGATATACGCTGTGACGAAGACACACAACAAAGTGTGCGACTACAGTCAGCAGACAGAACACACGGAACCGTATCAGTCGATTCTTGGCGACTCAGAGGTTATTCACACGCCGCGCGGCACGGTTAGTCGGAGCATGTTGCTACCGCTTGGACAGTTGCAACAGCGGGGCATGGACTCAAAAAACGTATTCGATGAAAAGAGTTGGAACAGTATTCTGCCATTTGATGTGGGTAGTAAAATTGGTATTATGTATAAGACAATCGATAATTTAGCTGATATGCATTTTATTATCAATGGCGAAGACCAGGGCCCATCTGCAAGAGGTATTGACTGTCGGCATGGCCCATTGTATGCGGTTGTAGATGTGTATGGCACAACGAAACAAGTTAGAATAGTACAGTTGTATGGAGGTATGTTTAGTGAGTAATACTTGTATTGAAAACACACACACACACAGACAGATACATACACACATACACACACACACGCACGCACATAAAAAATAAATCTTTTTTATTTGAACATGCAAAAAATACCAAGAGGCATAAGTAACACACTGATATTTTTTTAATAGAAGTGTCTTATATATATGTAATAAGCATGCATACAAATGAGATACTGGTAAGAACTGTAACTGAAAAGATTTTGTTGCAAGAAAAAATAAAATAAAACATGTTTTAAAAAAAACTTCGTGTTTTTTTCACAATAAAACAGCATTATTTATCATGGCATTTTTAAAAAAAAAGACAGGAAAACAATAAAATATTTGCTTTCATAGGGAGACCAGTGCAGGGAAAGCATGTGTAAAAAAAGATGTTCATATACAATGTTGTGTTATTGCAATAAACATCAAGTTATGTTTTTTGTTTCAAATGCATTTTATAATTTTTTTTTTGATTTGAACAAAATCCTCTTTCACTTACTGTTGTTACCAATATGTCATTTTGTCCACATGCTTCATATATATGATATATGAGATGTCAAGATTTTAAGAAAATATTTTAAAGTAAAATACCCATTGCATTATTTAAATGCCTCTCAGTATATATACAAAAATATACTTGTGTTTGTAAATGATTGAAATTCAACAAGATAATGAGGTTAAAATTACAAATGTGTAAATTGCCTCAATTTATGTTTTTGTGAATAACCAACAGACAGCAAAGCTCAAATTTAAGAATTTGTCTCCCATAGCAATATAAAAACAAAATTGCTGTGGGTGAAACAGCCACCGATGGCAATGTAAAGCCTGCCCATAGCAACTGAAAAAAAAAGAAGACTTTTGAAAGGTTATTTTGCTGTATGTGGACGTATTTGAAATGTACTAATGTTATATATTGGCAGCTAATGTACACCATGTGTAAACATTTTGCCATAATTACTTCCGACCAACAGCAATGTATATCTCTAGGGTGTATACTACCAAATCAAATCCCATAGATGACAATAGTAACATATGTGGCTAAAACTCCTACCTGCAGCGTATCAATCAACATAAACCCAGCCGAAAGTTATTTGGTTTAGTACTACCTATCTCTATGATGGCAATTGTCGTTAATTTCGAGCACTGGACAGTTTCCCAACAATGACCCTGACCTTCATTCATTACCATCAAACACACACAGGAACTTAGTGAGTGTATTATACGAAATTATATTTTTATGTAACGAAAGTGAAATGATGTATTTATTTTGCTATTTGATCCGTTATGACTTTAAGGGGCGGGACATAGACCAGTGGTAAAGCATTTGCTTAATGCGTGGTCGGTCTAGGATCGATCCCCATTGGTGGACCCATTGGGCTATTTCTTGTTTTAGCCAGTACTTCACAACTGGTGTAACAAAGACTGTGGTATGTACTATCCTGTCTCAGATGGTGCATATAAAAGAACCCTTGCTGCTAATCGAAAAGAGTAGCCCATGAAGTGGCGACAGCAGGTTTCCTCTCAATATCTGTGTAGTCCTCTGCCATATGTCTGACGCCATATAACCGTAAATGAAATGTGAGTTCCTCGTTAAATAAAACATTTCTTTCTTTCCTTCCATTATGACTTCAGTGCATTTGATACAACTTTACATTTTTATTTTATTTTCTGTGATTTTAACAGTTTATCATTTAATAAATATTTCTCTTTTTCAGTTACATCATTACAAAATGCATGCAGAGATCTTATTCTCCAGCGGTTAAAAAAAGACGATATTGGACATCTTCCGTTACCTCAAAAAATTCAACAGTTCCTGCGATATGAAATTTGATGTTGAACAGATTTCACTCTCTAAGAATGATATTGTTTTATTAATTAACAGACTTGGATCAAACAGAGTTACATATATCATCAGAAGATTAAGTCTCAAATCTAATCAATTAAGCCAGTTTTATTTATGTCAAGTTTGAATCTAATGACAAAAAAATGTTTTGGGGGGGGTGATCCAAAGCGTATAACCAATTTCAGTGTATGTTAGGCAAACCGAATGTAACAAGAAAGGCGACTCCCTGTACACACTGAGGTCTGATTTGGTATTAAGAGGTTCAACCATAGTTAACCTGGGGCCTAATTCACTAAACTCTCGCAACTTTGCGATCTCGCAGTGCAGTGCTAAAAGGCTTGCAAAGAGGATGCTTTGTTGTCTAGCAGAGCCTAAGAGACCTTTGTGAATTAGGCCCCTGATCTCAAGGGTTTTTAACCCATCCGACCTACCTACTGCCATTTCTCTGGATGATGACCCTTGAGGAAAAGATGGAGGGTTAAGTCGGGTAACTGGGACAGGAAGCAGAAGACTGACTGGATGATTTTAAGCCATCCCATTGGCTGTTTGGATGTCTGGACTAGTCTACCACCATAGGTGGGAAATGCCAGTAGTTTGAGGTCAGGTTAAGTATTCATGAAAAGAGAAAATGATTCAAGTTTTCTAGTTTTTTGGTTTGTGCAAGTATTAACTGAAATAATGTGTACACACAACATTATTTCGACGTCATAAAATGTTTTATCAGTTCATATTTGTATCAGGTAAAAAAAATCTATGTGGTCAGTTTTCACTTGAATCTCAGATCAGTGGTCATTCATCATTGAGAAATTGGACCCCAGTCTCAAATATTAATTACAGTAAATCCTTGGAATAGAAGCCTAGGCTTCCTTTTTTCTTTTTCTTTTTGTGACACTTTGATACCCAACCTCTATTCAAGTCAGGCCTCCATTAAAGGGACACACCCTAGTTACGGCTAGTTGTTAATCATTACGGCGTTGTTTTTCGCTATTAAACCCATTTTTTCACAAATAAAATTGCACTTTACTTCCCGTTTATTATTTAGAATATACATTTCCATTCACCTGAAGTGTTTTTTGGTAATCCTGGTAATCCTGGTTTTTGTAATACCACAAAATGCATTTTTCTTATTTCATAAAATGGCACGGGCCTCTGAGAAAAAAAACCGTTGAGCAGACAAGGTCTAATCTATTTTTAGAGGGATATTTCCATTTCAATGTCACAGACATTGGTATACCACGTGACCGTTATCATTTTGGTTCGGTTTGTTTTCTCGTGCACAGTTTGCGCAATCAACATCCGATTTGTTGTTGTTCATTTGTGAGATTTTTCTTCACAGTTCGTGAACATTTTCAGTAACAATAAAGTTCAGACAAGTAAGTGTCTCAATACAAAACGTTACAAACCCTTAAAACCAATAATTTTGCTAAGTCTTACGATATCTGGAGAGGGGATACAACCAGGACAGAACAGTTGGGACATGTCCAGGAGAGGTGAAAGGAACGCACCCCAAGTCTGTGAAATTTGTCGTGACGTAGGCATTGTTGTGCTTCAAACGACATCTACCGGTGACATCAGAATACTAACTTTCAAAATTATTTCAAGCAATTGGGACATGGGGATTCCCATGGTATTTATCGATATAAAACCTGCTTTTTCACTCCATTTAATAAAAACATGATCTAAGTGTGTTACAGGTTTGACGTTATGCAATGGCAATAACGAGTATTACGTGATCATTACCTTACAGAGCTATACAATAGAAGTTGGCCTTTGTAGAAGACTGGCTTCTATTTAAGGCTTGCCTCTATTTGTTTTCAAGACGCTCTGAGACCACTTATGGCAGGACTTCTAGATTATGGTAGCCCCACTCCCATGGCTAGTGATATTCTACTACTGTCATGCCCAGCGGCTAGTGAAATTTTTTGGGTCAAATGTTGCAGTTAAGTCCATTTTGTAAATATGAATATCCTGCCCACATCCCAACCCAGCCCCCACCCCCAATGTTAGTGTTTTTAAGCTCTATTTCCCCCCCGTTAGGTGACATCTGATTATTACTATTATTTAGTAAACTTGTATTGCCGTTAACTTAAGTAAAGTAGGGCTAGTGAATTTTTTATTGTGGTTGGTAACTTTTAAAAATCACTGGCTTGTGGATTAAAAAACTAATTCTAGAAGCTCTGCTTATAATCAAGGCAGGCTTCTGTCTAAGGATTTACGGTATGTTAAATGTAGTAATTGTGTATTATGAGTCCTACTTGTAATACTTATTACATAACTGTCATAATAAAAAAAACATTTTCAGCTTTTCGACAATACCTGTAATCGATTCATTTTCACCACAGAATGTTAAATGTAATTCTTAGCTATGGTTTGCTTGTGTACGTCACATGGCATTGACGTTTCTGTTCACATTAAATATTGTGATTGCTATAATATCGTATTTTGAGAATCAAGCATTTTTATCTCCTCCATCCAATCAAATTAAATGTGTTCTTAACATTTATTCTTGTTATATCATTCTAATTTATATCCATATATGTATCTAATTAATGGCTTTAACGAAGACCATCTGTGATTGGCTTATTAATTTGCAACCAGTAATGGCACCAAGTGCACCTTTTTGAAATTTTGTGAAAAAAGTGACACTTTTGCCATTTTGATGTAAGTGTATGTAGTACAATATAATATTAGTTAATTAGTTCTTTAAATAGAAGTTGCTAATGGTGTGCACATGTTTGGTCTAACCTGTTTACATTTAATCTCCATTTAATAATTACGAAAAACATTTCAATATTTATTAGCATTTCATTGGCATTCTTTTGGACCAAAAGATGTTAACATTATTCTGACTTTTAAAATGTTTTATGTGTTCATCTTTCTGATTGATGAAATGTGTTACTTTTTGTGGCACTAACTCTAGATGTGGCACATTTGTATGTGACAATGTGCTCTGTTATAATGTTAGTAGCAGCTTTAAAATAACATCTATTCAGAATTGCGGGGTTTCATTCTAGTATCTGGTTTATAACAATATTTTACCAAAACAATTTGGTAAAAAGTAATGTTTACATTAATATTTGCAACTTTAATAAAGTATTCAATGAAAAAATCTGAGCATTCAAAACGACTTAGCCTATTATAGATTCTCCTGTATGTAACCTTGAGTGTGAGAAGTGGGGTCAAGGAGCTACCTTTCGTCCATTAAGTCAAATCAACCAAGTAGCTCCATTTTCAATATTGATGAACCATTCTACATTATGTTTCAAAATTACGATCAAGAAATTACGCAACATTTTCTATTTGGCTTTAATCCTATGGGACATTTGCAAATTTAATAGCACGAAAACCAACCCTTGCCAGCTACTGACCCTGGTCAGGTTGCTTGTGCTCCCATGCACATGTCAGCGTGGGCAACCTCCTTTCCAACCCACCCCAAAGTTTTTCCTGTCCATGACAGGCGTGTGCTACAACTGCTTGTTCAGAATGTGCACGTTAAACCCTGTGACCTGACCTGATCTGACCTAAGTGGTGTCATATTTGTATTGAGAATTGGTGAATTCCATCGCTAAACACTTTCTGTTTTTATTACTCAGTACATATAGAATAGCTAAGAAATGGATATTAAATTAATTCATTTATTTCATTTTAGCTTTCGGGCGATTTAGTAATAAAATATATATATCAAATTCAACTCTAGTTTACATTTGTTGATTAACAGTTTTAAACACTGCATATGTATTCCTATTATAGTACATTCAGAATTAGATACCAGAGAATCTGTCATTGGTTGAGATGTTGTTTGAGAACCAAATCAAACCAGCCAGTTTGCTTACATTCATCAGTGTTCGAGATTAACGGTATCCCGATATCCCGGGCATACCAGAATTTAATTTTGGATACCAGACTTCAAGAACCCAGTATCCCACCGGGATATCATATAATACTAAATTCTCAGGTGGGATATCAAATTTTGAAATGTTAGTATCCAACTGGGATACTGGCCCAAAATTTTAATCTCGAACACTGTTAATGCATCAATTGTTAGCAATGTTTCTGTATCATATTAAATTATATCTGCACTGCATCACTGCCAGAAGTATACTATTCTCCTGAAATTGTGTAGGAGAGCAATTGCTCTCAGTGTCAAATTCACAGTAATTTTGAGTAAAATAAATTAGCGATATCAGCCTTTGATGACGCAAGCAGTATTTCGCCCATGAGCTAGTGCAGTTGCTTGCGTCGTACCATAAGGCAGTGTTCAACAAATGTTTGAGAAGTTCACTAGCCCTCACAGACACTCTGGCTAGTGCCCTATGTATTATAGTAATACAGCTGATAATTTCAACTAGCCGAGACCGAGGGCTAGTGGATCTGTTGAACCCTGCATAAGGACTGTATTAGGCATTAGTAATAGTACATACATGTGTTTACTCTAATTTCTGTCTTTGTTTTATTTTGCCAGACCGAAAATGCTATCTTCTGAGTCACAGGCACAGTTAAAATCAATAATGAAACTAGATAGTGCAGATCTGACGTGAAAACAATTGAGGGAAATGATTAATTGTTCCCCTAGATAGATAGATAGATATTTAGTTTAACGTGCCCATATACCACTGGGGTTTCGAACACGCCCATCCCAAGTCCTGCCTCCGATAAGATTGGTGAAAGAAGAGAGGGGGGGGGGGGGGGGGGGGGGGGGGTGTAGAGTTGAAAATAGCAGTTGGTAAAAAAATGTTGATAGATTTTATTTTTTTTAAATTAAATAAAAAGTTACAAGCCAAAAATAAAAAGAATTGACTGCTCGGCCGAATATTTATATAATTTAGAGCATTTTAGAAGGACAGTCCAAAAGTAAATAAGAGAAAGAAGAGAGGATCGGACTATTTAATAATATTAAAAAAGAAAGTAATTTTGACATATAATTTTGAACAAAGGTCTAATAGTTTAAAGTCCGATCTATATGTCCACATGAGTGGCCTCGTTAAGGCCGTTTGGGTGCGCTTAGATCATGGGGAGCCATTCAAAGGTGCAGACCCTAGTTTCAGCCCTTGAAAAAGAACAATATGTTTTGTTAATCTACAAACCTACAACACACATTTGGATAAGGTTATAATGGAGAGAAGCTAAAGTCGGATGTTTAAACAGAAGTACCATCTAAAAATAACTAGAGCTTGCCTTGATAAATCTTACTTCTCAGATGAATGTGCATTTTTAGAATTATGAAAAATGCATTTTGGGTATTGCAGAAACCCGGTTGACCAGAACCAACTTCAGGTGTACGAAAATTAATATTCTAAGTAATAAAATGTAAGTACTTCTAATTTTAATTATCAAAAATGGCTTATGATAGTGAAAAATATGTTGTAGTGTTTAAAAACTAGGGTCTGTTACTTTAAAGGGGAGCTAAAAATACTCTTCTTGGACTAATCTCGGGGAAGTGATGCCATCATGAGGTCTGATGGTCAAGTTGAATTGTATTTAAAGGTATTTTACATTAAAAACATCCTAGGCCATAGGAATAGATACGTAAATTTGGCTTAAAACAAGTGGATTTGACAGGGTAATAATTTTCTTTAAAAAATTGTGTGTGTGTGTGTGCGCGCGCGTGTTAAATTTTTCAGAGTGCAAGAAAATATGAGAAATAAGCTTAAAATAAACATTTTATTATTGCAAATGTGTAGTATAACATTTTGCTTAAACATGTGGATTAGTATGCTTATTTTTTTAATGCTAATGTGCATGTATATTGTTCTAAAGTACAGTAAAGTAGCCTAATTAATTGCTGATATTATTTTTAATTAGATTTTTTTAAAACAGGGTAGGTCCCTCTTATTTTTTTATCCCTGTAATAAATTAACAACTGCATTGTACAGACACTGCAAATGTATATGTTTAAGTAACCCATACTGTTGCTTTTAGTTAATATTAATATGGCCAGATATTAAAAATATGATTTAATTTCAATTTTCAAAATTTGAATCTGCTTCTTATTTCCACATGATATTGTATTGACCTGATAATTGTTATTTTCCATTAATTAATACATTGAACCCCTCTAAACCGGACACCCACAGAACAAAGTCAAACATCTGACTCCGGTTAGAGAGAGGTTATGTTATGTACTGGTATTTAAAAAGAGACTGTGAACACTGTCCAGTTTTGAGGGAATTCTGGTTTATAGAGTGTCCGGTTTTTGAGGGTTTTACTGTAGTACTATTACTTAGGTACAGAGGGACCAGTTTTGAGGGTTTTACTGTAGTACTATTACTTAGTGGAGTAATAATTTTAAAAAAGTACCATAGCTACATGTAAATTAAGGAACAAGTAGCCACAAATAATATTCTTGATAGTGACTGTTCAATCAAATATACTTAATTTCTGGAGAAAACATACCGATAATCAGATTTCATTTCAACCCGTCATATCTATCTCCACTAGGTTCAAAATGCTGTCAGTATATAATGTGTATTTTTATGTTTATTAAAGTTAAAAGTTGACAACAGTGATTCAATTCAGTTAATGTGTTCAAGCTTATTCAAGGAAAAGTCGCCCATTTTTAACACTGAAGCCACAAAATCAGTCATTGGCTATTGTGTTTTGACATAAATTGTTCCAGCACCTATGAAAAACAAAAGGTATACCAGGATATCAAATTGTGTAAATATTCACATGTACAGATTGTGTAATGCAATTCCCTGTTTATATTTTATGCTACTGTGATTTATAAAACAATGATTTAAAAAAAAAACTGTAATAAAAAGTACCAGTTGTAAAATCTGTTTTTGTTGTTTTGTTTTTAATGATAAGTGAAGTGTTAAAATGACACCCACTTCAGGTACAGTATGAGGCCAACATGTAATTACCACTTTCTGGGAGCAAATTATGTATGGTTGGTCTGGGATCAATCCCCATCAGTGGCTCCACTGTGCTCTTGTTCCAGTCAGTGCACCATGACTGCTATATCAAAGACCGTGGTATATGCTGTCCTGTCTCAGGGATGGTGCATATAAAAGATCCCTTGCTACTAGGACAGGATTGAGCTCAGTCGGTTGACTGCTTGCTTGAGATGCTTGTGTCGCAGGATCGAACCACCTCGGTGGATCCATTCAGCTGATTTGTTTTTTCTCATTCCAACCAATGCACTACAACTGAACAAAGGCTGTGGTATGTGTTTTCTTGTCTGTAGGAAAGTGCATATAAAATATTCCTTGCTGCATTCGAAAAAATTTAGCAGGTTTCCTCTCTTAACTACAAGTGAGAATTACCAAATGTTTGACATCCAATAGCTGATGATTAATTAATCGATGTGCACCAGTGGTGTCGTTAAACAAAACAAACTATTTCCCCTTGCTACTAATGGAAAATTTTTGCGGGTTTCCTCTCTAAGAATATATGTCAAAAGTACCAAATGTTCGATATCAAATAGCCGATTATTAATAAATCAATATGTCATTAAACAAAACTAACTGAAGTATTATTTATTTATCAAGAAGGAAGAATTACAGGTTGACATGCTTCATTTGGTGTTCGGTATACAATTTATTAAAAACTAAATCGTTTGTTTGTTTCATAAGCTAAACTTGGTTTGTGTGCGAGTTTTTGTTTTGCTGTTGTTTCTCTTCGAAGCCGTAACTCTTTATGGCTCACATCCGTAACCAAACCTTTGGCGTAGCACCCGTTTACGCTTTGGAATGCGCAACTTCCTGTGGTGTTTTGATTTACCGGAAGTAAATAAAGTACATGTGTTTATTTCACCATCGCCGTGTATGTGTCGAATATGTGTAGCGTAGAAGAAGAATCGGACATCCCATTACCAAAGCCAGTATCCAGGTCGTTAAATAACATAATGTGCACATGGTTTTCTTTTTTAAAAATGTTTTGATCCCATTTTAGCAAGTATAATTCATGGGAGCAGGTCAACTCGCTCCAAAACAAAACTCGTCCCCTTACCAACTTGCCCCAGAAATTGGTCAACTCGCACCACACTGTTTAGTCAATTCATATCAATAAGTATAATGATATTTTAAAGGAATGCTTAAGCAAGGCCTTTGGACTGGTATGTATATTCAACGATATATAGGCCTAATGCACATTATTGCTTAATATCAACATGTATAATTATAGCCCGAGTACTCTGACTGTAAGAGAGCTAGACGGACATTTGGACATAAACACGCTCTTATTACAGTCGGAGACCAACCTATGTCTTTTTTTGGCAATTCCTGACTACCAAACGGTAGGCAACGAGTCCCGCTCTAATACCACAACAATCCTATGTTTGACGTCAAATACCTTTACATCAATCATTTTCGAGTTAAGTGATACAAAAAAATCCACATATTAATCACTAATACACTTACTACAGAAAGAAACCCGACAGCACCCACATTCAGCTACGCTTCGTGACACTCCGTCGCAACAATTGCAAAGCTCGGCGATCTATTTCGAGACGTAGACCACGTGATCGCGCACTGGGCGATTCCGCCTTGTGCAGCAGTTACAGGGGCCGTCTCATATCAGGCGAAGTTACAACACGGAAGAGTTTGCTAATGCCGTTTTGGATGAATTTGGATTTCATTACGTCATTAAACCAAAACAATTACACATTATTGATTCCATTTTGAATTTGAAGGATACATTTGGGGTGTTATTGACAGGATACGGCAAAAGTATGTGCTACGTACTGCCTCCTCTTATGAGATGACCCCTGTAACTGCTGCACAAGGCGGAATCGCCCAGTCTCGAAATAGATCGCCGAGCTTTGTAATTGTTGCGACGGAGTGTCACGAAGCGTAGCTGAATGTGGGTGCTGTCGGGTTTCTTTCTGTAGTATGTGCATTAGTGATTAATATGTGGATTTTTTTGTATCACTTAACTCAAAAATGATTGATGTAAAGGTATTTGACGTCAAACATAGGATTGTTGTGGTATTAGAGCGGGACTCGTTGCCTACCGTTTGGTAGTCAGGAATTGCCAAAAAAAGACATAGGTTGGTCTCTGACTGTAATGAGAGCGTGTTTATGTCCAAATGTCCGTCTAGCTCTCTTACAGTCAGAGTAATCGGGCTAGTATAATTAGTGATTTCACTAGAAATTTGGCAAGGCATGGCTATGATGGTTAGGGTAGACCAAACACTTTTGGGGCATTTTCACCATTTTCGGGGCACTTGTATTTCATTAAAAATAGACAAAAATTAATTGAAATAAACATTAATGTAATTTATGTTTGCTTTAATAAATGAATGGCAAAAGATATAAAAGGCATATTTTATTAATTAATAATACCTTTTTTGGTGTTTTATAAAGGCAAATTTAGAATTAATTACTGAAAAAGGCTTCTTTAATCTCAGGGCAGCATGGTGCTGATTAAGACAAGATGGCACTAGACTATTGAGGCATGGTGCTGCACCATGCTAAAACAAGCTAGGGAAAACACTAATACTCTTATATTTAATTAATAAAACAGATAAATGTGATGGCTATTATATATAACGGGCACATCCATTTTGTACCATCCCAGTGAATACGCTCTCTGGCGAACCAGTGGTTATGTAATACTTAACGTGTCATGTCAGGTATTAGTCTTAGAACTGAAGAAACAAAACATACCTGATTTTTGCGGATGCATCGCAATGTTGTGTAATAATATCCATCCCAGTAAGCCAGCAATAAGTATATATTATTTTTCAGTATAAAATAAACCACCATTGTCAAAGCAGGGTTCGAACTTAAGAATTTGTCTCCCACGGCAATTTAAAAACAAAATTTCAGTTAGTGAAATGGACCACGGACGGCAGTTTAAAGCCTGCCCATGGCAGTTGAAAAAAGAAAGACTTTTGCAGCAAAATAATAATATTACAGAAAGGTTATTTTGCTGTATGTAAACATATTTTAAATGTACTGGCGACTAATGTACATCAGATGAAAACATTTTGCCATTATTGGGGAGCTTTACCAATGGCACTTTTGTACATGATTTGGCCATACATTAACTCACGTACTGAAATGATAATCGGAATGTTTTCTTAGTTACATGTAATTGGTCTTTTCTTTCTGAGGCCTGTACCTAACATTCCTGGTTGGCAGGTGTATATTTGGGACGGTCACATGTCCAGATGCCTGTTTTATGAAGATCACAGGGTATTGTGGGATAACCGCGCGGCCACCCCTAAGATTGTATTTGACATTATCAGCCGTCCTGCTTTATTACTGTAAATAATTCTGTAAAACCCTTGATTTATTAGACTTTCCCATCTAAAATCACAAAACTGACTATTTTTATTAACTCTAAAATTATGATGCGTTTTTCATTTCTTAAAGTGTCGGTATGTGTTGGTGGTCCAGGTATGCATCTTTCCAACACATATGGCTTATGTTTGAGTTTACTCTCCCTTTAATCAATAATGTGCATTAAATATTGTTGAATATGCACACCAGTCAAAAGCCTTGCCTGATCATTCCTTTAAGGACATAAGGGACAAACTCACAAACATCGTTAAAATAGGCTTGGCAATTTAAGAGTGGTTCTTTCTACGTCCAAATATTGTTACATACCATAGATATAGCTGGTATTCAAAATGTTTCAACCGTTTCTCAACTGAAATAGTGCAACAAATGGACACATAAACCAAAAATTTATAACCTATCATTCTCACTAAATCCTGATTTAAGTACTTGCATCATTGTTAACAAAATAAATCTTCCAACGACAACATAAAAAATTTGCCCGCCATTTTAAATTTGCTACATACAGGGAAGCAAATCACCCTGTACATTAAGAAAAGTATTGACTTAATATGCGCCCTGCACTAGACAGTTCATTGTAATAGGTTATTGTTTATCTGATATTAGGATCTCCTCAATGTAAAACCATTTAATTAGTGGTCGTAATAGCAGAGTTTCACTGTAATATTAATAAATAAAATGGCACAAAAGTTGTAGACATCCATTTTAATGTCTTCACAATTAGTTACATACACTAAAGTTTGGGGCATGTTGTCCAAACACTGGGGTGTGTTGACCAGTATTTTAATTCCCTACTAAACAACACTCACACTCTGTCTGTGTGTGTGTGTGTGTCTCTCTCTCTCTCTCTCTCTCTCTCTCTCTCTCTCTCTCTCTCTCTCTCTCGCTCTCTCGCTCTCTCTCTCTCTTTCTCTCTCTCTTTTGCTCTATATGTCTCTGTCAGTCTCTCATGCTTCCTTCTTTTTCTGCCCTCTCTTACCAAACACACACACACACACATGCAAGTATTTTAAAAATAAATATGTATGGTTATGGCAAATTCATTCAGTTATCTATCAAATGGAGTGTGGGAGCTGGATTTGAAGCTTTAACTTGATAAATGATATCATTAAATGAAAATAATTACATGCTAAAAATCTTTTTCAGATCTACTGATCGGACATGCATGAAGTGCCATGAGCAGAAATCTATTCTAATAACCAGGGTTGATGATGCCTTTTGTAGGTTGGTGGTCTAAATGTTAGAAAGAAATTACTAATTAGGCCAAAAAAAAAAAAAAAAAATTGTGTTTCTGATTACCCAACTGATCCTAAACTTTTTATCCACTTACGGATCATCAAAACAGCAAAGCTAGCTCTGTCACTTGCCAGATTCACCAGTTGCGAATTTCAGGAACAATTGGCAAATTTTATTTTGATTTGGCGAAAACATTTCATGTAATAATTAGTATTTTGTTGAAAAATAACAGTGGATTTTGCATATTTGAAAATATTTTTTTTTTGCTAACTCAGAGCTAGCCGTGAAACAGTGAGACAACGCAGCATTTGTTTGAAATGTTACTTTATTGATCTTTGTCAAGAACAGTTTGAAGACTTTAAAGAATTAAAGAAATATATATTATAGCCTACCTACCCAAATGTTGTTCACATATAACCAGAATCACACGTTTGTTTATTATTTACAGGGTTTCTACAATTGTTATAAAATACGCTCGCCATGGGAACAGTGATATTAAACAATTACTAGCCATGATTAAAAATTCACTAGCCCTACTTTATTACGTTACCGGTAATATAAGTTTACTGAATAATGGTAATAATCGGATATGTCACCTAAAGGTGGAGATGGAGCTTATAAACACTAAAATTGGGGGGTTGGGGTGAAGGCAGGATATTCATATTTACAAAATCTACTAAACTGCAACCGTTGACTTTTTTTTCACTAGCTGTCGGGCATGGCAATATTAGTTATTTACTAGCCCAACATTGAATATCACTAGCCATGGAAGTGGGGCTACCATAATCTAGAAGCCCTGTTATTTGGCCTCACTGATATTGTTAATTGATTGCTGGAGTAGATGTTAGTGTGCGTGTTATATTTGGCAACCAAGGTGAGCCACCATACTGTTGTGTGCTACGTCACGGGGATAATTTTTCATATAAACAGACTTTGTGTTTTACTTTTTAGGGACTGTTTCATGGTGTACGTGGTTCACAAATTCCGAGCGTCTATCGGCAAGTCTCATCTGATCCGTGACCATGAGAAAGTGTTGTTAGCATTCTCTGGAGGGCCTTCCTCGTCCGCCTTATTACACTTGGTACTAGAGGTAGGTCACCAGTTAAAGGCACAGTTTTGAGTTTATTTTAATTATTAATATTAGATGGGATGCAGTGCTGCCATTTTATACTTTTTTCTTGAAAATACTACTTTTTATACTTTTTTAATACTTTTTTTCACATGAAAAAATATTTTTTTATACTTTTTCTGCAAAACATTACATGCACAAGAAATGCAATTTTAAATTTGACCCTCGTAAGATTTATGCTTTGCTAGTCTTTTTTCAGGAATGGTTAGTTCTTTGTTGAGTGGTGTGTTTGTAGAGCTCTCTGATCCTGCTGTTCTCAGTGACCAAGTGACGGGGACTGAAATATGCAGAACAGAGTGTTCACCAATCACAAAACCTCACAACATGGTACACACCATTCACTGAGGTTGGTCATAAGCAGCAAACATCAGTAGGACAAAGGTAGCGAAATTGTCAAATGTTGCAGTTAAGTCTGTATTAACTTAAAGTAAAGTAGGACTACTGAATTTTTAATCGTGGCTAGTAAAAAAATTTAATCACTGATCCCATGGCTAGTGGATTTAAAAAACATTCTTGAAACCTTGGTTTTTAATCCTTTTTGTTAGACCATTTTGATACACTTTCTTTTTGGCAAGATTCCATACTCTTTTTTGAAAATGCAGAGTGGCAGCACTAGGGATGGTACAAATAATCAACTACAGTTTTAAAAAAATCGAAATCAGACATCCATGGAACCAAGTGGAATTTTTTTCTTTTTTGAGGGTATACGGTTCAGTACTAATATTTAAAAAGGGACCGTGAAAAACATTGAGGGAATTTCATTTTACGAAGGGTCCTGTTTTGAGGGGTTTCATTGTATGTACTGTACTTTGAAAAGAAGAAAATTTTAATTTCTTTTTAAACTAAAAACATGGTCAGACTTAATTTTTATTTTTTATATTATTATTTTTTGGTCTCGCTTTGACGAAGTCAAAAGGTGAGATCTAGATTGGTAGCAGATAAAAATGACATCAACTTTTTTGCATTTAGCTCCAATGTTTAATTATTATGTTTAGTGCCTCTTTTGGATATAGGCACGTTAATAAAATAACCGTAACCATACATGTATTACATTAGGTTCATTTCTCACAAACTATAAGTCCTAGATCGATGAAATCGATTTATGATGATATCATAGAGCTTGGTATTAATATAAGCCTACATGTACCTGTCAGCGAGTCTGAGACTTTAATGCCATGACAATGCCATAAAAATGTTCATGCATGTGACATTATTAAAGATATGAGTCTAGACTCTGATCATGATGATCATAGAGTTTGGTGCATGTACAGCCATTTCCTTTCGGTTTCTATGCTAATACTGATGCATATAGCTTCTGTACTCTGACTTTGAGTTTGGAGTTTTCCTTCTCCTAGGAGAGTTTCCTTACTAGGATTCAGTGTCTCTCCAGCCTGGTTTTGATTTTGGAGTTTGCTTCTCATAACAGTTGTCTTTCTTGACTCATGTCCTCTGTCTGTCCAGTCCATATTAGTCTAGTCTCTACCCTTTGACCAGTCCAGCTTGGGCGACCCTACCAGGAGCTGATGCTCCAGCTGGCATAGCTCTCCGAGTCATTGAGACATGCAAGCTACCTCACCATGTCAAGGAATGGACAATGAGATAGAAATCGATTTATAGGTTCATTTATATTGTTCCATCTCAATACATGTTTTAAAAATTTAATTTAATTTTTAATTAAAATAAATTAATGTTTTGTTCAATGTTAAGTTTTTAAGTTTAGATCCATTTATCTCAAACAGTGATTTTGGTTCTATCTATGAATCTTCATCTAAATCCATGTTTAAATTTTGTTTTAATTATTAAAATAAAGTTTGAAACGTTTTAAAAATTGAATTAATTTTTTTTTTTTTTTATTTTTTTTTTATTAAGAACTAAATCATGAATTGCATTGAAATAAATATCTACAGATGCAAATTTGAATAACATTGAATACATTTATTATGATAGATGAGACATTGTCCTGTGGAATTCTTGTCTGAGCATTTTCAGTTTATGAATGATTTTGTTTTTAATGTGTTCAAATGTTTATTTTCAGGGATTAAGTATAAGAGCACACAAACGACTGAGGTTTATACCAAGCATTGTCCACGTTGATGGTAAGACATCTCAATCTGTTGTGTTTTAGGGAAGGATCTCTATCATCCATTAAAGGCTTTTGTAGGAGATATCGCTGCCACTATAATTTGCGATATCTCCTGAGATATTCTCCTAGGAGATATCGCTTCTTTTTGTTATGTCACTGTGTATGTTTCAGTGCTAAACCTATCATTAGTGAAGTCACACCACTGTCGTTCTGCTAGTTAACAAGTCTGCTTCTGCCAAATATAGTGACATTCAACCCACATCACTGACATTGTTTACAGTTGTCGCAAATGAAAAGAATGATAACGGATGATAAAAAGAATAACCCCCTCATGTCTTGTGATATTATAATTTATTATATAACATTTAATGAAATATCTTAAAATATCAGTGAAATAAAAGTGTTATCAGTCATTCAGTGATGATAACACATTTTAGAGTGAACATTTCACTATTTCACTCTAAAATGTGTTATCGTCACTGTAGAAAGTCTTATCTTCACTGTAAGAAAGCTGGAACTATTTTGCTGCTGGCATTTTAAAAATAAAAGTAAAGGTATATAATAAATAGAAAAGTTCATGTTTTTTGTCAAATACATGTATGATTTATACATGTATTTCATCTCGTGAAGTTTGCAATCATATCACACTCATCGTGCAAGCGCGACTCGTGAGATATGATTGCCAATTTCACTCGATGAGATATCAATCATATTTGACAAAAAATATGAAATATCCTCTATTTATCAACACTCGTTGATAAAAGTATAAAAATCATACTTTTATCAACTTTTGCTGATAAATTATAATATGACAAGACACTCGGAGAGTATCCTCTATGTAGTTCGGTAAACGATTGCTAACCTGAGGAGCCACGAGTCAAGTTTTCTTCACAGACCCACTGAGTTTTTCCCATTTCAGCCAGTGTTTTATGACTTGTGTTTCAAAGGTCATGGTATGTGCTGACCTGTGTATGGTATTTCTGCTAATCGAAGTAACTAGTGCAGGGCACACATTAAGTCAGTACTTTTCTTAATGTGCAGGGTGAGTTGCTTCCCTCTATTTAACAAATTTACAATGGTGTACAATTTTGTTTATGTTGTTGGAAGATTTATTTTGTTAATAATGATGCAAGTACTTCAATTGGGATTTAGTGAGTATGGTATGTTATACATTTTTGGTTTATGTGTCCATTTGTTACACTATTTCGGTTGAGAAACGGTTGAAACACGGTGCCACAAGTTTTGAATACCAACTATTATACAGGGTATGTAACAATATTCGGACGTAGAAATAACCACACTTTTTACGTCCCTTTGGACTCCGAAGTAACCTATGTGGTTGCAGAATATTTCTCGTCTCTCTTTAGACCAAGTGCCGGATCTACTATATGTAGTACACTTACTGATAACATCCTTAGTTAAAATATATTGTGGTGTCTATAAACAATGTGGGGTGAGATCTAGATCAGTTGGTAGAGTGCTCACCTGAGATGCTGGAGTTGAAGGATCGAATACATTCGGTGTACCCATTCTTTAAGGGTTGAAAATTAATAGTCGCCCGCGACGTTTAAGGGAGACTAAGACTTTTACAAATGTAGTCCGTTTGGGCGACCATCGATTTTAGGGTCTGCCAAAAAAAGACACTGGAACTGAGTCAAATGTGATAAAACACACCGCGTCCATGTTAGTGCAAACTACAGATCTGGCAGCAGAAGATATAGAACATGCTCTATATTGTGAAAGCGCCAGACTCGATTTCAAAAAGTTTGAGATAAAAGTTCATAAATCTTCTCAGAGATTATATTATTATATTGTATGATGTGTACTACAGTGTTTGTTTGATCAGGACTCGAAACGGCCTGTGGCCAGGTCGCCAAATGCAACCAATGTCCAGTTTGGGCGACTTAATTATTTAAAAAATAATGCTGTTAGTTGCCCAAATAATATGTGGGCAATCTTCTTTAGAGCTATAACATATGAGCCACTATTAATATTTGTATTCCACATTAAAATCATGTTCGTGATTCTCTTACCATAATTTGCCAACATCCATTTGTTTAGTTTTTTTGGCCACCATATGTTTTGGTGAATTTTGAGCCCTGTTTGATATATTTTTATCTGCTGTGTCTGGTCAATTTCAGAGTTGGGCAGTGTCGATTCTGTTTCTGCTGATGAAAGAAATGAGAAGAACGAACAAGTTGTCTCCCTTATGAAAGCCTTTGGATTTCCTTGCTACATGAGTTGTCTTGAACAGGTTTGGTTGTTGCTAGTCATTTTTTTATTGCCTCGCCTTTACAAAGTGAAAAGGCAAGAAATAGGTATTACTTTTCCAATGGTGTCTGCGGCTGCAGTGACAGCGTCAAGTTTTCTGTTAAAAGTTTCAGATTTAGATTTGTTTCTCACAAACTACAAGTGAAACTTGGTTTGTAGTTCCACCTATCGATGTTCATCACAAATCACTGAAACATTTTATGGTAGACGAGACATCTAATTCTGCAGAATTGTTGTCTTTTACTGGAACCCTCCATCCTCTATAAATTAGTATTTTTTTTATTATTGTAATTTTATTTAGATTTGTACGTCAGGTCAGGTCAAGGTCAGAGGGTTTTACTGGGGTGCAGAAATGGAAAATATTTCACTAGCCCACTAGACAAGAACCAACTAAAATTTACTAGCCTGACAGACTTTCTACTAGTCCGTCAGCCTGTAGAATATATTATTGTTCAACTTCAAACGATATATATATATATATGTGTGTGTATGGATGTATGTATGAATATATGTATGTGTATGTGTGTATATATAATGAAAACAAGACCCAAACCTTGATTGACAAATCAGTAAATTTTGAAATACTCTGGTAAATACTACGTTTTTCACATTTCTTTTATATAGATTTACAAAATTCAAGAGACATCCCGAAAGTGTTTAACAGAACAATCTATTCAGAACACATCTCGGATTCAATGCAAAAACAAAATATGTATAGAACAAATTAAATTAGTCAGTCAGAAAAAGACAGATCGCCCGTCGGACTGGTAGTTGCATTTTTTTAACTCGTCCGTCAGAATGTTTACTCACATTTGGCGACCTGGCGAGTACTTTCTTCACCCCTGGTTTTATGTGCACATTCAGAGCAAGCTGTTGTAGTGCACGCCTGTCATGGCCACAGGTGCCAGCCTTGGCGGGGTCCTCTGTCCAAGACGGGAAAGGGGTTGGAGTGATTTGTAAGTACTTAATAGATTTATTTATACATTATTGAATTTGTTTTAAATTAAGAATACCCTGGCATATGTCAAAAAGGAAAAAAAAAAGAGTAAAGTTTGTTTTATTTAACGACGCCGCTAGAGCACATTGATTTTTTATCTTATCATTGGCTATTGGACATCAAACATATGGTCATTCTGACACTGTTTTTAGAGGAAACCCGCTGTCGCCACATAGGCTATTCTTTTTACGACAGGCAGCAAGGGATCATTTATTTGCGCTTCCCACAGGCAGGATAGCACAAACCATGGCCTTTGTTGAACCAGTTATGGATCACTGGTCGGTGCAAGTGGTTTACACCTACCCATTGAGCCTTGCGGAGCACTCACTCAGGGTTTGGAGTCGGTATCTCGATTAAAAATCCAATGCCTCGACTGGGATCCGAACCCAGTACCTACCAGCCTGTAGACCGATGGCCTGCCACGATGCCACCGAGGCCGGTATGTCAAAAAGGATTTATAGATGGCCTTATCAAAGCATGTAATTCCTGGTCCGTCCCCTCAGGAATCTGAATCTGCCCTGGCTTCACAGTAAATATTCCGGGCTAGCTCTGTCACTTGCCAAAGTCGCCAATTGTGGATTTCAGGAACAATTGGCGAATTTTATTTTGATTTGATGAAAAGATTTCAGGTACTAATTGATATTTTGTTGAACAATAACGGTGGATTTTGCATATTTAAAGATAATTTGGTGAATGGTTTTGCTTTCCTACAGCTAGCCTTGATGTTTCATGTCAATTAAAAATAACAAACAGCTGTCTGTAAGGTGTATATAGTTAAAACATAAGTTTTCGGAGCGTGAATAAGTAAAAGGATTTTTCATTAGTACTGGTTTTGTCTCATCTTTATGAAGTAAAAAAGCTGAAATATATGGGTATTACATTTTCAACAGTGGTGGCAGTGTTAAAGTTTCACATTAAAGTTTTACATTTATAGTATGTCCCATCATACTATTAAAATGTGTTTTGTAAATAATTTCAGTTTGATTTGACGTAAGAAGAAAAATAAAATTGTTTTAGAAATAACAAAGAAATACAATTTGTGTGTGCAATTTACAAATCAATCGGATCGGAAATAAATAACTTGTAGTAAATTAATAGTATAGAAAAAATGTGATCCCAGTGGACTATAGATCTGTTTGTCACAAACTACAAATCCTAGATCAATGGAACTTGGTTTATAGATGGTCATCTGAACTGAACTGAACTTCTGACAAGATGACCAATGTATAAGTATTTCACATAAATAAATAAAAAAATAAAAAACATAATAAATAATAATAAATACATAAAATACATATTCGTATATTTATTTTAGCCGGGGGACTTAAAAGTATTCATAATAAATTTACTGAAAATTTACAATTTACGAAGGACACCAGTTTTTCTTGCTGTTGAAAAAAACAGTGCATAATTTTTTTTATGGTAGGTGAAACATTCAATTCTGCAGCATTCTTGTTTTCATTCTAGGGTGTTGATTTGACAAGATATAAAGAAAATGGCTGCCCACCTTGTTGGGATGTTCTCCAAGGAACTGGGATAGAAGACTTTGAGAAAGCAAAAAAAAGCTCACACATTACTGAAATAATGGGCTCCATAAAATCTGTCACAGCTAAAGAAGAATACATAAAAAATCTCAGGTAATATTTTTGTGAACACCTGGTAGGAATTATTTACAAAAAAAAAGGAATATTGTTTACCAAAACTCCTGTATTTATTAATATTCTATTTCCATTGATTTATGTGCTTTTATTCAATTAAGGTTCAAACACATTGTAAATCTACGATTGTAACTCTCCTACTGGAGAAATTAAAAAACCCATATTAGAAACAATGGCTACCGGGTAAAAAACAAATGCGCAAAATGTAATTTTGTTTGTCGTCTGCTAACAATAACACAACAAACCATGGTAATGATCTGCGTTTTGGTACGAACTTTAGGACATTCTTATAAAGGAAAAGATAACTCTTGAGAAATGTGGCCGAGTCAAAAACATTCATTAGATTGCAAAAAAAAAGATCAGTCTGTGGGCTTTCGCCATCGCGAACTGCTTCAATTATTGGAAATGCTGCCATTTTCCGCAAATAATGGTAAATAACAGAGATTGTGCTTGATTTATTATATGTACACGATTTACGTGCAGCATTAGTTGTACCCAGAGGCACTCTTATATTTACGCCCAACGATACACGTAACTTACGTTTTCGTTGTTTCGTGAATAGCTTTTCAGTCTTAGATTTATGTTTACGTGTAAAACTAGGCTTACGATGTTTTGTGAATATGGGTCCAGGCCTCTAAGATTTGAAATGTTTTATAAACCATTTATGTAATTCATTTCTTATGGTAAATCCTGTTATGAACCCATAATTGCTGTACAAAATTTAATGCCTGATGGGTGAATAAAAATGACTTTGAGAAGATTGTTAGTCAAATCAATTGGGTACTTGAAATTAAATGTGTTTAAATTGACCTACTAATTTTTTCCACTGATATTTTAAAAAATACTTTATTTATTGATATACTAGAAAGGTTACTTTGTTCATATTTCAGAAATCAGTTGCTGATAACAATAGCTCGTTTCTATGGATACAGTAAACTTATGGTAGCTGATTGTTCAACTAGACTGGGAATTCAGACACTCTCAGGCATCGCTCTTGGCCGTGGGGCTCAAATTTCTTCCAACACAGTAAGTAGTACTGAGATTTTTAACTGCTGTTCTGTCTACTGCTCTTCCTTTATAAAAGTTTATAATTTAGTATTTTCCCTAGAAAAACGCTTTGGGTGCATTTTCAACATTTTCAGTGCACTTTTTTTTTTATCATTAAAGACAAAACATAATTGAAATAAAAATAAATGTAAATAATGTGCTTGCTTTAATAAATGAATGGCAAAATATATAACAGGGACATGTTATTAATTACTAATTTAGAATTAATTATTGAAAAAGGCTTGTTTAATCTTAGGGCAGCATGGCGCTGATTAAGCAGATGCGATTCTACTGCTAATTGGCGGAATTCCGCTTTTTAAACAAAATGTCATGCCCCCAGACCCCCCCCCCCCCCCCCCCCCCCCCCCCCCGAGTCATCTTGTGCATTCTGCACTTGATTACGTGCCTTTGGCACGCATGTATCATTTTCAGCTTTTTTAGAAATGTTTCAATCACATGGCTGTTAAGACAAGATGGTGCTAAACTATTGAGGAATGGTGCTGCACTATGCTAAAACAGGCTAAGTAAAATACTATAATTAATTTTTTCAAAATACAAACAAGCATTTTAGTTTTAGCTAATTTGTTACAAAAATTGTTTCAACTAGTGCTAGGTGAGCAGAACATTTCAGCAAATTATCTTTTCAACTTCACAAACTTTCTAACAAAATATCAATTATTACAGGAAATTATTTCACGAAAATTGAAATAAAATTTGCCAACTGTTTTTAAAATTTTCAAGTGGGCTAATTTGGTGAGTGCCAGAGCTAGTCCTGTAATGTCAATTTATAGTTAATCATCTGGGCCCCGTTCCATGAAGCAATCTTAGCGCTACGATTACCTTATGTGCCAGAGCCCTCAAAAGTACCCGGTCTCCGGCGGCAAATCGCCGCCTGAAACAGCTTTTGCCGCCGCCTACTTTTCGTTGATGGTAAAAAAAAAGTGCTTTCTCTTCTTTAATAAAGTCTCCTACAAAAGGGATCCAAACAAGGCCCCCCGCTTTGCCCCCTGCTATCATCACTGTTGTAGCCTGCTACTTCTTAAACTATTGAGGGCGCTGATGTGCATAACTACCTTATGTGCTTAGGGTGATCTTAGTGCTAAGATTGCTTCGTGGAACGGGACCCTGTATGTCTGAAAATCATTTTGTGTGCTTGTTCTTGTTTCAGAGTTTTTCAGATGACCGACATGGAGATGTGATGATAGTCCGCCCAATCAGGTGAGAATTACGGTATATCGTGATCTAGAGTTGGAGTTAAGAAACCAGCTTGTCATGTGAGCTAATCTTTTTAAGTATAAGCACATTTTTTAGGTGTGTTTTTCCACAAATAAACATTTGCTATGGCTTTTGAAAGTGGGGGAGAAAACCTTACAGGGCAGACAGGTGGTGCCATTATGATAATTGTATGTCTGATGTGTCCACTGCACTTTGTATATTCTTTATTTAAATAAAGTTTCAGTTTGTGGGTTGTAAGTATACAAAATAATTGCCTCTAACCACCTCACATTTGGGGGTGGGGGTGGGGGCTATGTGTACCGTATATTGTCGTGTATTAGCCGACTCCTTGTATCAGGCGACCTTTAAGTTTGACCCTAAATATCAAGCACAAAATCATTGGCTTCGTGCATAAGTTAAAGTCATCTTTTGTCTAGTTGTTCATTGTATTGATTTCAATAATACTGTCAACAAATAGACCAAAAAAAACAAACAAAAAAACCAAAAACAAATAGACTTGTGCTTTTCTTTTTCATTATTATTTTTTTCTCCCTTTATTTATTACAGACATGGTAATCATTATCGCAATGGTAAGTATTTCTAGACTTCAAAAGTTGGCTAATACACAGCAATATACGGTAGTCCATTGGTAAAATGCTCAACTGTGTGGTTGATGTAGGATCAGTTCCCTTTGGTGGACCCACTGGTTTATTTCTTTTCCCAGCCACTGTTTCACAACTTGTGTAACAAAGGCTGTCGTATGTAACTGGCCTGACTGGTGTCATGGTTAGGCCATTAGACATATGGTTGGTAGGTACAAGGTTCGCAGCCCAGTACCAACTCCCATTCAGAGCGAGTTTTAATGACTTATTGGGTAGGTGTAAGACCACTACACCTTCTTCTTTCTCACTAACAACTAATTCAGTGTCCTGGACAAACTGCCCAGATAGCTGAGGTGTGTGCCCATGACAGTGTGCTTGAACCTTAATTGGATATAAGCACGAAAATAAGTTGAAATGAAAAAAAAAAGTTGTATATACTATCCTTTTTGTGGAGTGATGCATATAAAAGGCACTTACTACTAACTGAAAAGAGTAGCCGATGAAATGGCGGCAGTGGGTTCCTCTCTCATTATCTGTATGGTCCTTAACCACAATTTAGAAGCTATATAACTGTAAATAAAAATGTGATAAGTGCATCGTTAAAATAGAACGGTCTCCTTCCTTCCTTTCTCCCATTTGATCAATCTAACTTTAAGAATCTATTGAATGAGTCAGATAAAAATTAGACTTTTATTCCCACTGTGCTCCACTGCAGGGCTAGCTCTGGCACTCACCAAATTCGAAAATTTACAAATTTTGAAAGCAATTGGGGAATTTTATAAATAATTTTATATAATAACTGACATTTTTTAGAAAAATAAATGTTGATTTCTGCCATTTTTTAAGTTTAATAAACAATTTGACGAATTGTTTAGCTCACCCAGAGCTAGTCCTGTAGACTTAGTTATCACCCGAGACACGAACTCAGTACCTACCATCCTTGAATCGAGTGACAAATCTAGTGTGCCACTAGGCCAGTGGTGTTATTCAGAACGTGAAGTTCCTGATTTTTCTCGTGCTTTCTTTTCCAGAGATTTGTCTTCTAAGGAGGTGGCCATGTATAATCACCTTAACGGAGTACAGCCTCTGGTTCTACCAACAGTTACAACCAAGGTAAGAAAAGTAAAGTAAAGTTTGTTTTATTTAACGACACCACTAGAGCACATTTTTTATCTTATCATCGGCTATTGGACGTCAAACATATGGTCATTCTGACACTGGTTTTTAGAGGAAACCCTCTGTCGCCACATGGGCTACTCTTTTACGACAGGCAGCAAGGGATCTTTTATTTGCGCTTCCCATAGGCAGGATAGCACAAACCATGGCCTTTGTTGAACCAGTTATGGATCACTGGTCGGTGCAAGTGGTTTACACCTACCCATTGAGCCTTGCGGAGCACTCACTCTGGGTTTGGAGTCTGTATCTAGATTAAAAATCCCATGCCTTGACTGGGATTAGAACCCAGTACCTACCAGCCTGTAGACCGATGGCCTAACCATGACGCCACTGAGGCCGGTAACCAAGGTAAAATGGAAGAACACTTATTTCTAGAAGATTTTGAGTTTGCTGTACTTTTTAAGATGTTATCGACTAACAAAGACTTTTTAACGATTGTAATTACATAACAAATATATTTTTCTGCATAAAATATTAGTGGCAGTATATTAAACATGTTTCTGGCAGTTCTAATATTTGTACTAGTTTAAATTTCATTTTATTCCCAAAAATAAAAAATGTTCGTACGTACTAAATTATTTGAAGACAAAATCCAGTTTGGGCTTCTTATAAATATTAAGACAACCAGAAACACATTGAATATACAGACACTGATATTCTAAACAAGAAAATATATTTAATATGTAAGTTTAATAATAAAAATATTTTATTAGTCGGAAACATCTTACAATGCAGAAAACTCGGAATGTTCCTTCAAATGAACTATGTTATAAGATGTAATTCATATCGAGTGAAATAATCTATTGTGATTAAAATCCTGGAATTCTGGGGCCAAATTCACAAAACATCATAACTTTACATTTACATTAGCAGTCGTACATATAATAATACAAATATTTGGGATCTGTTCCATGCAGAAAATTATCAATATGGAAGATGGCTAATGGTAATAACAAAAGAAAATGATTTAAATATGTTTTGAACTCTATCAGTTGTACTCTTTGTAATTATAATAAAAATATTTCAGTCGTATATTCATGTTTATGGCCAAAACTAGGCTAGTAAATCCGCAGTGGAAAACATTCGAAATAATTTTCTTTTGTCTTTACCATGGTGTATTTAGGAGATAACTATATGGAGTTTTTAGATTTGCAGGTGTTATTTTCTATTTGATCCCATAAATGTCATTTTTGACCGAAGGTGTTAGACCGAAGGCATTAGCCTGAGGTAAAAAATGAAACATTTGCAGGCATCAAATAGACAATAACACCCGCAAATCTAAAAATTCCATATGGTTAAGTCCATTGTAAACTGAATTGTTTTTCTACGGAACTAACTGTATATTTTGTATTTCTTGAAGAAAAAAATACCTGGCTACAATCTAACTGTAGACCATTCAGTTGTCAACTTCGCCTGTTCCAATTGCTAATGACGTCACTTTCTAATGATGTCATCAGCTTTTTGGGTGTTATTTTCATTTGATCCCAGAAAACAAATGTAATGAACCAATCACAATACAGAACACACTCGCAGTCAGTTTACAATTCATAATTATGCAATTTTCTGCTGAAGCTTACCTGTTGCAACGTTATCTAAACTTTAACAAACCTCAATATGAAAATGTAGTATTCTAACGATTTTCCATTATTTTATTGTTTAATGGTGAGAAATATTATATTTCAGGAATCTGCAGGCATCAGTATTGAACATTTAACCGAAGCTTTTGTAACTGGTCTTCAGCAGAACTTTCCTTCTACTGTCAGCAATATTGTCAGGTTTATATTTATTTCCTTTTATAATCTATAATGTTTTTTAACTAGCCATATATTGGACACCAAATAGACAGTAAATAGACAATAACTTGAGTTATGAGGAATTATGGATTATCTGTCCCGAGTGACAGATAGAAGGGACAGATAATCTTTAATTCCGAGTATCGAGTGGGTTATTGTATTTATTGCCCATAGTGTAAATAGTTTAGAAACTTAAACTTTAAACTTCTTACATGAACAAACTATATAATATACAAGATGTGAAAGTCTGAGGAAACTGATGATGTCACGAAGGAAAAGTAATGACGTCAAAAGTTATCTTTAGGTACACAAATCAAATGTAAGCAAGAGAGGTCACATTCGTAATGAACTGATGTTTCTAGTGGGAAGTGAATGAACTACAAAGAAATTAGTTTAGAGCATGTTTAATTGTTAACTAGAACAAATTGCTTAAACGATTTCAACAAAAACTGAACACTGGTGGAGTTAAATGTTTTGTAAAATCTCATAAACGAGAGATGACAGTCGAGGAAACCGATGACGTCACCAAGCTAACGTCATGACGTCAGTGGGGAAAGATAGCTTCTATATTCACCCGCATCTCACTGCCCATATGGGGTAATAAAAAGTGTTCTAATATAGTAAAAACACAAAACAAACGTCATCATTGAACTTTTTCCTACTTTTGGGATAGCTAGCAAATTGGACTCATGAGGCATGTTCAGAAGTGCAAATGACAGTGGCATATTTGCCAACATTTTAGAATTAGAAAATAGTAGGTGCATTGACTTTACAAGTGGTGCCGAGAGTAATATGTTTCTTGTGTTTTGATTGGTCAATAGTTTATGTGCAGCCAACCAAAGCACCGCTTTTAGTTGTGAATATAAAATTTCCCGCCAGAGGCCACAAACAGAAACTGATTGAACCAGGTTATCATGACAACATGGCATATTCTAGACCTAGTCACGACTCACTAGCCGGAGTGCTGTCTAGTAGCTAGGCCTACTGAAATAAGCTGGGTTAATCATTAGTTGATATTGATTTCACCAACACGCAATTTAAAGCTTAATTTTTTTTTTTTTTTACTGAAAGTGGTAGGAAAGCTTTAAAATGCAGTAGGTTGGCAAGTATGCGGTGGTCACTCACTGGACTGGTGTTTGTGTCTAATGTAAGAGGAATGTGATATGATAGAAGACAATGGTACCAGTCAAATTGTTCGCTCTCCTGAACATGTCAAAGATGCAAACTCAAGAGAGATTATTGTTCTTATTAAATACCAAATAGTCATAGTTTAAAATGTATTGAGCTATTATTAAACAAATATTTCTTTCCTTTCCTTTTGTTATCTTACGGTAATCTTTTAATTTTGTTCTACTTTTAGGACAGCTAGCAAACTGGACTCTGGATGCCAAGTCAAGGGAGACGACTCTTGTGCTTTTTGTCAAGTGAGTCATTGTTGGCTTGTATCAGTCTTTGCTATGTATCTAGAAATGGTTTCATTGATGTTATGTTTCGTACACGCCCACCCCAAACTCTATATGTAGCAAACATATAACATTTTTTTGCTACATCATAAGCTATATTTATATACTATTAATAAAATATCATATTTACTAATTTTCGCAATTGTATTATATCTGTACTACTACCAATACTATAATTATACTATTTTTGCTCATGTAAATCATGTCCTACCATTGAACACATGTCCTCATATGACGTAGAATATGGCCTGAATGTAATAAATTCTTGTCTTGTATTGCCTCGATGACACAGTAATTAACCCTTTAACCGCTGCATAAAATATTAGTGGCTGTATATTAAAAGTATTTCTGATCGTTCTAATATTTGTACTAGGTTAAATTTCATTTTATTTCCTCAAATATATTTTTTTAGTACGTACAAAATTAGTTGAATATACAGACACTGATATTCTAAACAAGAAAATATATTTAATATGTAAGTTTAATCGTAGAAATATTTTATTAGTCAGAAGCATCTTACAATGCAGCAAACTCAGGAATGTCCCTTTAATGTGAAGAAAAAAAAGTGCCCCGTAAATGGTAAAAATGCCCTAAAAGTGTTGTCAACCATGCCTTGACGAATTTCTAGGGAAAACACTAAGATTGTTTATCAGAATTACCAAATGCTTGACATCTAAAAGCCAATGGTTAATTAATGGGGTTTCTCTTTCATTAGTTGCCATATAGCTGTAAATAAATATGTGATGAGTTTATTATTAGATAAAACATTTGTTCTTTTGCTTCTAATGTTGCAGGCTCCGTTAGACACGTCAGTAGGCGAGACATCAGCTCTGCGGGCCGTTGAGCGATCCTACAGGTTGTCACAGGGTTGTCGGTCCGATGAGTCCTCATCCCCGTCTGATGCGTGTTGTGGTGAGGGCGATGGCAGCTGTAAGACACCGACTGATCACAGGTATTCTAAAGTTAGGTTACAAGGTTTTTTAAAGTTTTTTTTGTTTAACGACACCACTAAAGCACATTGATTTATTAATCATTAGCTATTGGATGTCAAACATATGGTCATTTTTGACAGTCATAGAGAGGAAACCCGCTACATTTTTTCATTAGTAGCAAGGGATCTTTTATATGCACCATCCCACAGACAGGATAGTACATACCACGGCCTTTGATATACGAGTTGTGGTGCACTGGCTGGAACGAGAAATAGCTCAATAGGCCCACCGACGGGGATCGATCCAAAACTGGGCTACGTCCTGCCTTTGTAAGAATGGAGTCCATAGGCTGATAACTGGAGCTCTTGCTTACAACACTTTTAGTCAGTCGTTTGAGTGCTCACTTGAAGTGCTTGCATCGCAGGATCGAACCACCTTGGTGGATCCATTCAGCTGATTGGGTTTCTTCTCGTTCCATCCAGTGCACCACAAGAGGTCAACGGCCGTGGTATGTGTTTCTCTGTCTGTGGGAAAGTGCATATAAAAGATCCCTTGCTGCATTAGAAAAATAGAAAAAAAATTACTATGATGACTACGAGTTAGAATTACCAAATGTTTGACATCCAATAGCCGATGATTAATTAATCGATGTGCTCCAGTGCTGTCGTTAAACAAAACAAACTTTTATAACACTTTTAGAGTCCATTCCTTGATGTGGTAAGGTAGCTTGCATGTCTCTTTGACTCCGGAGAGCTATGCCAGCTGGAGCATCAGCTCCTGGTAGGGTCACCCATGCTGGACTGGTCAAAGACTAGACTAATATGGACCGGACAGACAGAGGACGTGAGTCAAGAAAGACAACTGTCTAGGAGAAGCAAACTCCAAAATAAAACTGGGCTGGAGAGGCTCAGAATCCTTGTACGGAAACTCTCCTAGAAGAAGGAAAACTCCAAACTCAAACCAAGTCCACTGAAGTCAGAGTACAGAAGCTATACATCAGTATTAGCGTGGAAACTGAAAGGAAATGGCTGTACATGCACCAAGCTCTATGATCGTCATGATCAGAGTCTAGACTCAAATCTTTAATAATGTCACATGCATGAACATTGTTTATGGCATTGCCATGGTGTTAAAGTTTCAGACTCACTAACAGCCTGTAATTAATATGTAATGTATATTTTTGGTTATGAAATAAAGAATATATTTATCTTTCTTAGGTCAGTCACAGAGGAAGTATTACCATGTCTGTGTTATGGCTGCCGACTTATAGTGAAGGATATGGTAAGTGTATCTTGGGTTAGTACTGTCATGTAGGTCAAGCTATTTGGAGATTAATATTCCTTAGTAAACAAATATTTTGCAGTTACTCCAAAGTATCTAGCATAAACTACTCTTTGGAAGGAAGGAAATGTTTTATGTAACGACGCACTCAACACATTTTATTTATGGTTATATGGCGTCGGACAAATGGTTAGGGACCACACAGATATTGAGGGTGGAAACCCGCTGTCGCCACTTCACGGGCTGCTCTTTTCGATTAACAGCAAGGTATCTTTTATGTGCACCATCCCATAGACAGGATAGCACATACCACGGCCTTTGATATACCAGTCGTGGTGCACTGACTGGAAAATTACTATTTGGATTCAGGCCATCGTGTTGTTATCAATTCTGTTTTTTATAAGCTCAATATTCCCTTGAGAATTGCAAAACAAAATTACTATTTGGATTCAGGCCATCATGTTGTTATAAATTCTGTTTTTTATAAGCTTAATATTCCCTTGAGAATTGCAAAACAAAATTACTATTTGGATTCAGGCCATCATGTTGTTATCAATTCTGTTTTTTTATACGCTCAATATTCCCTTGAGAATTGCAAAACAAAATTACTATTTGGATTCAGGCCATCATGTTGTTATCAATTCTGTTTTTTATAAGCTCAATATTCCCTTGAGAATTGCAAAACAAAATTACTATTTGGATTCAGGCCAACATGTTGTTATCAATTCTGTTTTTTATAAGCTCAATATTCCCTTGAGAATTGCAAAACAAAATTACTATTTGGATTCAGGCCATCATGTTGTTATCAATTCTGTTTTTTATAAGCTCAATATTCCCTTGAGAATTGCAAAACAAAATTACTTGGGTTCGTTTTATAAGGGGGCGGGATGTAGCTGCGTGGTCGGTGTGGGATCGATCCCCGTCGGTGGGCCCATTGGGCTATTTCTTGCTCCAGCCAGTGCACCACGACTGGTATATCAAAGGCTGTGGTATGTACTACCCTGTCTGTGGGATGGTACATATAAAAGATCCCTTGCTGCTCATCGAAAAGAGTAGCCCATGAAGAGGCGACAGCGGGTTTCCTCTTTCAATATCTGTGTGTGGTCCGTAACCGTATGTCTGATGCCATATAACCGTAAATAAAATGTGTTGAGTGCATCATTAAATAAAACACTTCTTCTTCTTCTTTTTATAAGATAATGTGGGGCTAAAAATGCTGTTAATATCTTTAAACTTTGCATATTTCTATTTTAAAAGAATCAGTTTTAGCCAAAATATTACAATTACATTTGTGGTATTCATCCTTATAAAAATCACAAACCTTGATCTTAAAAGTGTAAGATTGTCTAAGATCTGTCCTAAGACAGAGTGTTAATTATAAGAAAGACTACTGGGCCCATACTTTTGAAGCCATCTTAATGTTATAAAATCGTAAAACCATCATAGGTTGTGACATCACTACAGCACATGCCATAGTGACGTCATAGCTTACTATGGTTTTATGACTTAGTAGGATAAGATTGCTTCGAAAATATGGGCCCGGATTACTAACTCAAGGGATGACTAATTGAGCACTGTTAACGTTAATTACAGTTTGAGGTAAAGTTTCAGTTAAAAATGCAACTTTTAAATGTTTTTGTTCTCTTTCAGAAAGATCCCAGCAAGTTGCCAAGTCAGGTGATAGCAGAAAGCAGATCTCGGAATAACAGGTAATTTCTTTTGTTACCCTGCCATGCATTTTAAAAATAAATTTTCTGCTTCTACTTGGATTTTTTTTTTTTTTTTTTTTCTTCAAATATACAGCTTACAACACCCCACCCATATATTAAGGCATTGCATGAAAGCAGCTATGCCCTATCGTAGAGATGACCAAATTGTTATACAAAATGTTTTAATGACCTGTCAGTTTATTTACAAAATGTACTTGATCAAAGATCGTTAGTTTTTTGTACTGTTAAGAGACCAATTTTGCAGAATGAAAATCAAAGTCTGATTATGATATATACACTTTCCCATAGGCAGGACAGTATGTAAAATGGCCTTCAGTGTACTAGTTTTGGGGCACTAGTTTTGGGTCACTAGTTGGGATGAGGAAACACTCCAATTCCATTGAAGTGACAGATCCTAGTTTTTAAACACTACTACATATTTTTCACTATTATAGGATTTTTTTGATAATTTTACTTAGAAGTACTTACATTTTATTATTTAGAATTTTAGTGCACCTGAAGTGGATCTGGTGATCTCAGTTTTTGTAATACCCCAAAATGCATTTTCTATAATACTAAACAAATGCATGTTCGTCTGAGAAGTAATGATTATCAATCATGCTCTAGTCTATTTTAGAGGGTATTTTCCCTCTTAAACATCACAGACTTTAGCTTATCTCTGTTATAACATTATCTATAGTCCGTCCCACTGGGAACGCCTTTTTACTAAAAGTTATTTATATCTGAACCAATTGATTTCTAAATTGCACACCAACATAATAGTTTTTTTCTATTTCCAAAACACTTTTACTTTTCTTCTTATGTCATACCAAACTGAAGTTATTTACAATATTTTTTTATATAGAATAATGGGATAGACTATAGATGTGTTGCAGGTTTGTAGCTAAATTAAACTTGGAGTGGGTTAAAACTAGGGTCTATGCCTTTAAAGGTAGAGTAAACTCCAACAAGAGCCTTGTGTGTTGGAAAGATGCATACGCGGACCACCAACACATACTGACACTTTAAAGGTAGAGTAAACTCCAACAAGAGCCTTATGTGTTGGAAAGATGCATACCCGGACCACCAACACATACTGACACTTTAAAGGTAGAGTAAACTCCAACAAGAGCCTTATGTGTTGGAAAGATGCATACCCGGACCACCAACACATACTGACACTTTAAAGGTAGAGTAAACTCCAACAAGAGCCTTATGTGTTGGAAAGATGCATACGCGGACCACCAACACATACTGACACTTTAAAGGTAGAGTAAACTCCAACAAGAGCCTTATGTGTTGGAAAGATGCATACCCGGACCACCAACACATACTGACACTTTAAAGGTAGAGTAAACTCCAACAAGAGCCTTATGTGTTGGAAAGATGCATACCCGGACCACCAACACATACTGACACTTTAAAGGTAGAGTAAACTCCAACAAGAGCCTTATGTGTTGGAAAGATGCATACGCGGACCACCAACACATACTGACACTTTAAAGGTAGAGTAAACTCCAACAAGAGCCTTATGTGTTGGAAAGATGCATACCCGGACCACCAACACATACTGACACTTTAAAGGTAGAGTAAACTCCAACAAGAGCCTTATGTGTTGGAAAGATGCATACGCGGACCACCAACACATACTGACACTTTAAAGGTAGAGTAAACTCCAACAAGAGCCTTATGTGTTGGAAAGATGCATACCCGGACCACCAACACATACTGACACTTTAAAGGTAGAGTAAACTCCAACAAGAGCCTTATGTGTTGGAAAGATGCATACGCGGACCACCAACACATACTGACACTTTAAAGGTAGAGTAAACTCCAACAAGAGCCTTATGTGTTGGAAAGATGCATACCCGGACCACCAACACATACTGACACTTTAAAGGTAGAGTAAACTCCAACAAGAGCCTTATGTGTTGGAAAGATGCATACCCGGACCACCAACACATACTGACACTTTAAAGGTAGAGTAAACTCCAACAAGAGCCTTATGTGTTGGAAAGATGCATACCCGGACCACCAACACATACTGACACTTTAAAGGTAGAGTAAACTCCAACAAGAGCCTTATGTGTTGGAAAGATGCATACCCGGACCACCAACACATACTGACACTTTAAAGGTAGAGTAAACTCCAACAAGAGCCTTATGTGTTGGAAAGATGCATACGCGGACCACCAACACATACTGACACTTTAAAGGTAGAGTAAACTCCAACAAGAGCCTTATGTGTTGGAAAGATGCATACGCGGACCACCAACACATACTGACACTTTAAAGGTAGAGTAAACTCCAACAAGAGCCTTATGTGTTGGAAAGATGCATACCCGGACCACCAACACATACTGACACTTTAAAGGTAAACTCCAACAAGAGCCTTATGTGTTGGAAAGATGCATACCCGGACCACCAACACATACTGACACTTTAAAGGTAGAGTAAACTCCAACAAGAGCCTTGTGTGTTGGAAAGATGCATACCCGGACCACCAACACATACTGACACTTTAAAGGTAGAGTAAACTCCAACAAGAGCCTTGTGTGTTGGAAAGATGCATACCCGGACCACCAACACATACTGACACTTTAAAGGTAGAGTAAACTCCAACAAGAGCCTTGTGTGTTGGAAAGATGCATACCCGGACCACCAACACATACTGACACTTTAAAGGTAGAGTAAACTCCAACAAGAGCCTTTTGTGTTGGAAAGATGCATACCCGGACCACCAACACATACTGACACTTTAAAGGTAGAGTAAACTCCAACAAGAGCCTTATGTGTTGGAAAGATGCATACCCGGACCACCAACACATACTGACACTTTAAAGGTAGAGTAAACTCCAACAAGAGCCTTATGTGTTGGAAAGATGCATACGCGGACCACCAGCACATACTGACACTTTAAAGGTAGAGTAAACTCCAACAAGAGCCTTGTGTGTTGGAAAGATGCATACCCGGACCACCAACACATACTGACACTTTAAAGGTAGAGTAAACTCCAACAAGAGCCTTGTGTGTTGGAAAGATGCATACGCGGACCACCAACACATACTGACACTTTAAAGGTAGAGTAAACTCCAACAAGAGCCTTGTGTGTTGGAAAGATGCATACCCGGACCACCAACACATACTGACACTTTAAAGGTAGAGTAAACTCCAACAAGAGCCTTATGTGTTGGAAAGATGCATACCCGGACCACCAACACATACTGACACTTTAAAGGTAGAGTAAACTCCAACAAGAGCCTTATGTGTTGGAAAGATGCATACGCGGACCACCAGCACATACTGACACTTTAAAGGTAGAGTAAACTCCAACAAGAGCCTTATGTGTTGGAAAGATGCATACCCGGACCACCAGCACATACTGACACTTTAAAAGTAGAGTAAACTCCAACAAGAGCCTTGTGTGTTGGAAAGATGCATACCCGGACCACCAACACATACTGACACTTTAAAGGTAGAGTAAACTCCAACAAGAGCCTTGTGTGTTGGAAAGATGCATACCCGGACCACCAACACATACTGACACTTTAAAGGTAGAGTAAACTCCAACAAGAGCCTTGTGTGTTGGAAAGATGCATACGCGGACCACCAACACATACTGACACTTTAAAGGTAGAGTAAACTCCAACAAGAGCCTTGTGTGTTGGAAAGATGCATACCCGGGCCACCAACACATACTGACACTTTAAAGGTAGAGTAAACTCCAACAAGAGCCTTATGTGTTGGAAAGATGCATACGCGGACCACCAACACATACTGACACTTTAAAGGTAGAGTAAACTCCAACAAGAGCCTTGTGTGTTGGAAAGATGCATACCCGGACCACCAACACATACTGACACTTTAAAGGTAGAGTAAACTCCAACAAGAGCCTTGTGTGTTGGAAAGATGCATACGCGGACCACCAACACATACTGACACTTTAAAGGTAGAGTAAACTCCAACAAGAGCCTTGTGTGTTGGAAAGATGCATACCCGGGCCACCAACACATACTGACACTTTAAAGGTAGAGTAAACTCCAACAAGAGCCTTGTGTGTTGGAAAGATGCATACGCGGACCACCAACACATACTGACACTTTAAAGGGAGAGTAAACTCCAACAAGAGTCTTATGTGTTGGAAAGATGCATACGCGGACCACCAACACATACTGACACTTTAAAGGTAGAGTAAACTCCAACAAGAGCCTTATGTGTTGGAAAGATGCATACCCGGACCACCAACACATACTGACACTATGTGTTGGAAAGATGCATACCCGGACCACCAACACATACTGACACTGTAACAAATGAAAAATGCGTAATTTTTGAGTTAATAAAAAACCCATGATTATTCCTGCTAACTGGGGGCAGCCATTTTGTTTTTGTGACGTCCGGTGGCATAGCTTGGGGCGAAGTGACGTCGTAATTTACGACAAGGCGCTTCGCTTTCACCAACCTAACTTGTAAAACAACATAAATGACTTGATAATATAATAAACTATTTAACTAAATATATTTCAATTTGCATCAATAGAACGAAATGGAGTTATAGTATTTTTCTTTTTTGTTTAAATCCAAAGAAAAAATGCATATTATTAAGCCTATTGGTATGCTACGTTCGAGCAAAAACGACCACTAACAATACCCAAGTGATAATTTTCTTTTCTTTGGGACTACGTAATTGGTCAGTTTTGTGATTTTAGATGGGAAAGTCTACTTAATCAAGGGTTTTACAGAATTACTTACAATAATAAAGCAAGACGGCTGATCGATTACGATTAGAGGGGTGTCCATGCTGTTAACACACAATACCCTGTGATCTTAATAAAAGAGGCACGTCTTTTTAGTGTGTCTGGGGACCGTCTAAATATACACCTGCCAATCACGAACTACAGGTACAGGCCACGACCAATTAACTAAGAAAACACTCCGATTATTATTTCAGTATGTGGGTTAATTTATGTACAAACACAATACAGTTATTTCAACACTTTGACAATGGTGGTTTTCTTTGTATTAAATATAATATATAATTGTTACTGGCTTACTGGGATGACTATTATTACAGAATATTGCGATGCATCCGCAAAAATCAGGTATGTTTTGTTTCTTCAGTTCGAAGACTAATTACCGACGTGACACGTTAGGTATTACGTAACCACCAGCTCGCCAGAGGGCGTATTCACTGGGATGATACAAAATGGCTGTGCCCGTTATATATAATAGCCGTCACATTTAACCGTTTTATTAATTAACTATACGATTATACTTGTTGATATTAAGCAATAATGTGCATTATATACCAGGTCAAATGCCTTGATTGTCCCCACATTTAAGAGTGATCAGTTTTGGATCCATATTTCTATAGTTTAAAAACATAATGCAATTTGCCATGAACTTTTTTTTTCGTGTACATAAAACTAGTACTTTTGCTTATTGCAGGTTGAAGATGATGGAAGAGATTAAAGATTTTTTATTGGAAGATAATGGTGTAGAGAGTTGATATATCTACAAATGGAGGATACTTCACCATGTATATTTATTTCATTACAAACTTGTAAAAATAAATAAATAATAATTGTTTTTTAAACTTTATGGAGAAAAAGATAATACAGTGAAACTCCTATAAACCGGACACCCTTGGGACCAGTACAAAAGTCCGGTTATAAAGAGGCATCTGGTTCAGAGAGGTTAAGTTCTGTACTGGTTTTTAAAAAAGGGACTCTTCAAAACGTCCGGTTTTGAGGGAATTCCAGATTACAGAGGGTCAAGTCTTGAGAGGTTTTATTGTAATTATAAATATTATTAACATTTAAACTGTTTTTAATCACCCTTTTATTTGCAACCATTTTTGTTAAAACAATACATTTTCAGTTTATGTATCGGTGTATGTCTTATATTTATAATAAAAGTTTGTCTGAAATGTATAGCAAAATGTTGTTGTGGTGATATTAGTTCAGTAGACCTGAAATTATAAAAGAACTTTTAGCTTCATTTAAAACTGTTCTGTACATCCAGAACGTTTTAGGCTTGGGAAACAATTTCTATTCTAGATATAGAGAATACTAAGAAAGGAAATGGTTTATATAACGACACACTCGACACATTTTATTTAATGTTAGATGGCGTCAGAGATATGGTTAAGGACCACACATATATTGAGGGGAAACTCGCTGTTACCACTTCATGGGCTACTCTTTTCGATTAGCAGCAAGGGTTCTTTTATATGCACCATCCCACAGACAGGGTAGCACATACCACAGCCTTTGATACACCAGTTGTCGTGCACTGGCTGGAACGAGAAATAGCCCAATGAGCCCACCGACTGGGATCGATCCCAGACCGACCGCACATCGAGCGAACGCTTTACCACTGGGCTACGCCCGCCCCCTTTTAATAAAAATATTCTGTTTATTTATCGGTGTATGTCTTATATTTATAATAAAAATTTGTCTGTTTATGTATCAGTGTATGTCTTATATTTATAATAAAAGTTTGTCTGTTGATGTATCAGTGTATGTCTTATATTTATAATAAAAATTTGTCTGTTTATGTATCAGTGTATGTCTTATATTTATAATAAAAGTTTGTCTGAAATGTATAGCAGAATGTTGTTTTGGTAATATCAGTTCAGTAGATCTGAAATTATAAAAGAACTTTTAGCTCAATTTAAAACCGTACATCCAGGACATTTTAGGCTTGGGGAAATAATTTCTAGTCTAGATATAGAGAATACTAAGTGTTCCCATGAGAAAGGAAATGGTTTATATAATGACACACTCAACACATTTTATTTACTGTTAGATGGTGTCGGATATATGGTTGAACACAGATAATTGAAGGAGGAAACCCACTGTCGCCACTTCATGGGCTACTCTTCGATTAGCAGCAAGGATCTTTTATATGCACCATACCACAAACAGGGTAGTAGAGACCACAGCCTTTGATGTACCAGTCATGGTGCACTGGCTGGAACGAGAAATAGCCCAATGGGCTCACTGATGGGGATCGATCCCAGACCGACCGCGCATCAAGCAAACACTTTACCACTGGGCTAGTCCCACCCCACACCACCAGTAGAGAATATTGATTTATTAACCATTCGGACACTGTGATTACAGTGACACAAAACCTGCTACATTTTTTCCATGAGCAGCAAGGGATATTTATAATGCACTTTCAACAAACCTTTGACATACCAGTCATGAGGCACTGGTTGGGATAAGAAGAAAAAAAACATCTAAAGAACAGATCCACCAATGGGATTTGATACTTTGATCCAAGCACCCTAGGCGAACATTCTACCGACTGAGTTAGACCCCGCCCTCCATCTCAGTGGCAGATTCGGAAAATCCATTGGGGTGGGGGGGGGGGGAGGCCAGTGACACGAGGAGGTTTGGAGGGGGATCGTAAAAAAATTAAGAAAATTAATATATAATAAAATTATAACTATCGCAAAATTTAGGGGGGGGGCAGGCCCCTGCTATTATATATAACTGTCACAGCCATTTTGTACCATCCCAGTGAATAATACGCCCTCTGGCGAGCTGGTGGTTACTTAATACCTAATGTGTCACGTCAGGAATTGGTCTTCGAACTGAAGAAAAAACCCACCTGATTTTTGCAGATGCATTGCAATGTTCTGTAATTATATCCATCCTAGTAAGCCAGCACCTATTATATATTATTTTTCAATACAAAATAAACCACCATTGTCAGTGTTGAAATAACTATTGTTTTGTACATAAATTAACCCACGTACTGAAACAATAATCAAGTGTTTTCTTGGTTAATTGGTCTTTTCTTTCCGTGGCCTTTCTTGGTTCCTGATTGGCAGGTGTATATTCAGACGGTCCCCAGACACTGTGTCTAGACACACTAAAAAAAAAGAAAGAAAGAAATGTTTTATTTAACGACGCACTCAACACATATTATTTACGGTTATATGGTTAAGGACCAGACAGATTTTGAGAGGAAACCCGCTGTCGCCACTACATGGTCTACTCTTTCCGATTAGCACCAAGGGATCTTTTATTTGCGCTTCCCACAGGCAGGACAGCACAAACCATGGCCTTTGTTGAACCAATTATGGATCATTGGTCGGTGCAAGTGGTTTACACCTACCCATTGAGCCTTGCGGAGCACTCACTCAGGGTTTGGAGTCTGTATCTGGATTAAAAATCTCATGCCTCAACTGGGATCCGAACCCAGTACCTACAAGCCTGTAGACCAATGACCTAACCACGACGCCGGTAGACACACTAAAAAGACATGCCTCTTTTATGAAGATCACAGGGTATTGTGTGACAACAGCACGGATACACCTCAAATTATAATGGACATTACCAACCTCCCTGCTTTATTACTGTAAGTAATTCTGTAAAACCCTCGATTAAGTAGACTTTCCCATCTAAAATCACAAAACTGACCAATTATGTTGTCCCAAAGAAAAGTAAAGTATCACTTGGGTATCTTGAGTGGTAGTTTTTGCTCGAACGTGCCCTACCAATAGGCCTAATAGTATGCATTTTTTCTTTGGATTTAAAAAAAAACAAAAATACTATAACTCATTTCGTTCTATTGATGTAACCTGAAATATATTTAGTTAAGTAGTTTATTATACTATCAAGTCATTTATGTTGTTTTACAAGTTAGGTTGATGAAAGCAAAGCGCCTTGTCGTAAATTCGAGCATTTGTTTACAAAGTGCATAGAGAAGATGGACAGAGCTGACGTCACTTCGCCCCAAGCTATACCACCAGACGTCACAAAAACGAAACAAAATGGCTGCCCCCAGTTAGCAGGAATAATCATGTTTTTTTTTATGAACTCTAAAATTACGCATTTTTCATTTGTTAAAGTGTCAGTATGTGTTTGTGGTCCAGGTATGCATCTTTCCAACACATAAGGCTCTTGTTTGAGTTGACCCTACCTTTAAAATGCAAGGAAATGCAATGTTCCATGAGAGGAAAACTGCGGATCCGAGGAGAATTCCCACCCCTGATAAATAAAACACGTATGACAAGATAACAGACAAGTTTATTCATGTTAATCGTTTACTGGGAACAGATTGACAATAGTGATTTCTCCAATAACATGCGACTCTTCATATAACAATCTCACAGTACAAGTCATAACAAATGTATTCTAACAATGGCGCCAATAACAAAACGTTTCTCGCTCTCCGTTCTTCAATTATTAACTTCTATGAGCATCGATTTTATATACAGAGATTGCCTAACTGGCAAACTTCAAACTCTTTTTGGGGGGGTTTATTAAATACTGTCATCAAATTTGAGATGTAGTGATAAAATGTATTATTTACTTCCTATACAAGACAAAATTAAAGAAATCTGATGTTTATTAAACACCTTTGGTTTTCTGGTACAATTATAAAATGGGAAAAAGATTTTTATTTAACTACTGTGATTAACAACAGTTCCTAGGGATGCTCAAGAGAATAACAAACACTCAAAACTATCAAACATGGCTGCCTGTTTCAACTTCAGCTCTTAAAAGATACCACATTTCTCATCATTTTAAAAACTACGTTTGCCAGAAACTAAACTGGCACAACGATTTTTTAAAAATCATGTCAAGACATTTGACTTCAAGCTTGAGACAAAATGTGATATTTATTTCTCAATTTATTTTGCTACAAAACAACTAACAATACAAGTCTCAACACTAAAGTGTGTTAACAAAAACAAAATTGCACACATGTATTGCTACGATTTCGTGGACAAATGTATGAAATCTACGCAATTGGCATCAAACATGGATACCTGTACAGCACTTGTTTTGTGTAAAAGTATCAATTGCTAATCGTGCACAAAGAAATTTACATTTTTTAAAAAGAAAACAAACATTTGTTAATGGCAATCTGTTTCATGGTGGGCAACGCCAATAATATTGAATTTTTCTCCACATTTTACAAACTATTATAGCACACACCAGGACTGTATTGACTATCCCTGTTTATATGTTGGTTTCGAAACTAACATAGACACTTGATATAAACAGGAATGTTGCTTATAAAACGTTTCGTGTTTAAACTCAAGACATTAATAGTGTCTGAGACTTTTAACGCCATGAATATGACATCTTTGGAGATTTGATTCTAGACTATAAAGTTTTATAGGCACATAAATTCGGACTCGAGTCGGTTCCTGTATAAGACTGGTTCTTTAAAAGGTTATCATTTATAATGTATTTTGAAAGTTGACAACTTTTTTTACAAATACAGTGAAACACCTCTTAACCAGACATCCATGGGACCAAGACAAAAGTCTGGTTCTGAGAGGGATCCGGTTTAGAGAGGTTAAGTTATGTACTGGGTTTTTTAAAAGTGACTCTGTAAAACATCCGGAATTGAGGGAATTCTGCTTTGCAAAGGGTCGGGTGTTAAGTGGTTCCACTGTAAAACAAAATTAGGTGTTGGGTCCTGTGAAATGTTTTATGTGCATGTGGCTGCAAAGGCTGGATTAAACTGTCGTTGACCTACTAAAGGCCAGTCACATGACTTACGTGACTTGAAAATTTCAAGTTACAACATGAACACTGTGTATAGATTTTTGTTGGCTAATCCTTGCTACCACAAGTCATTCAGCAATATTTTAAACTTCTTTTGTTAGCTTTTTTTTCTTCTAATTTATGGATATGTGACCTAAATATTGATAAAAGTTGTATATGATGATTGTAGTTGGTTTAATAAAGTATTTGGTTGGTGGGGACGAGATACAAATTAAATGCATATATTTTCAGAAAATATTTTGTTACGCCATTTATTTTTTAATATAACTTTTAAATATTAAGTGTGTGTAGGCTATGTACGGAGTAACCTTTACAAACCAGGGTTGTTGTTTTACAAGGTGTCCTCAATAACAAGAATATCTGCATCTCAATTTGTAATCTTGCAGAACATTTACAAATTAAACATTAAAAAAAAGTTTATTACACTCGCATACAATAAGAGATGAACACCTGTCAAAGAGAGACAAGGACTGGGATGTTGAGGTGGATAGTGCAAGAAGTTAAAAGATAGGAGCTACCAGATCACAGATCAGGAAGAAATAAGATGGAATTCAAAGGAGAGAAAGGAAAGAGGGCAGTGGATTTAAAAAATAAAAAAATAAAAATAAAACAAAACTTTAAATATAAGTGAAATTTATAAGAAAAAAACTTCATTATCTTCATGATAGGTTATAAGGAATATATGCAGTTTTATATGATAAAACTGCAGTTTAATATGATAAAATCAAGTCAAGAATTGGATGATTTGGCAGAACCCCATTTCGATACCCAGTTGCTTGATGCGTAACAAAAAAGAAGTTTGTTTTGTTTAACAACACCACTAGAGCACATTGATTAATTAATCATTGGTGGTGCATAACAAAAAGACACAGCCATACATATATGTGTAATATGTGCCCAACAAAATATTTTCCAATGACCATGAAACACGTTGTCATTACGATGTTTGGACACTTTCACAGATTGCTTGTCAGATCAATACCTTCTTTGGCATTCATAGCAATCTAGATTATGTACAAAAAAATAGCTTTATATATATTTATATTTATACTTTAATATATACATATTTAATATATGTACTCTGATAATAGACATATGTTACACAATATTTACAATATACCACCAGTAATGAGAAGGCAGGCAAGTTGTTGTTGTTGTTTTAAATAAAAGAGTCACATGACTGCCGAGTCACATGACCGCTAAGTAACATGACTGCTAATGGACATATGGAATTAAACACTCAAAGTCTACATGTATTTAAAGACCTTTACGATTTACATTATTACTGTCTGACATGATGTGTTTTTTTAATTAACTGAAAAAAGAAAATTCTATTACACTGTATACATACGGTACATTGTTCATTTTTAAAAAATAATGACTGACAACTAAGAGAAAAAACCTCAGATGACTTAAGTTTAGAAAGGTACTTGATAAGACTTATTAATATTGTAAAAATTCGACTTGAAAGGTTACAAAAAACGTAAGAAATAATTAAAGAAGTTGGGTAAATCATAATGTCACAGGTATTTTCAGATGAGCAAATTATTAAATACAGTTGATTACTTTCCCGATATAAATTTTTAATCATTCAAAATGATTTGATTGGAAATTCACTAAAAATTATTCCAAATGACAAACGTTTGCCGTATCAAACAGAACATCCATTATACACGTCACCAGTGGCATATTCAGGGGGTCAAGCACTTGTGGTCGTTTGCTATACTAGTTTTTGTGCCTAATTGTTAAATGAATGTGATAGTATAGTTTACCATGAAAACCAGTCAAATTGTCTGCAAGTGCTTGCTCTCCTTAACATGTCATGGGTTAGTAAATCCAATTACCTTCGAGTGAATTCTCAAAAAAAAATTCCTAAATATCATACAGTTTGAAACTAATTACTAAATTTAGTTTAGTCTGGCTTAAAATGAGAAAAAAAAAAAGCTTTTGGATATGGATGTAATTTGCAATGGACAGTTATACAAGTTGACGAACTGCTGTTATTAATGGGTGACAAGACTTAAATACATGTACATTGTACATGTCGGGAACACAAACTACAATCCTTTTAACATGTTAACAAAACAATCTGCTGGAGTTTAACATTCACAAAAATTCATTTGCCTACTTTTAACATGTTTACAAAATGGCATGATTTGTCATGTTCACAAAACGTTTCTTTCATTTAACATGTTTACAAAACTGTTTACTTACTTTTAAACATGTTCACAAAACCAAACACTTACTTTCAATGTGTTCACAAAACTATTTGCTATCTTTAAACATGTTCGCAAAACCACCTGCTTTTAACATGTTTACAAAAACCACTTACTTTTAACATGTTCACAATAAATATATGTTAACTTCTTTTTACCATGTTCACAAAAAACCTAATACTGATTTGACGCAAACAAAATCATTTGCTTACTTTTAGCACAGTAGCAAAAGTCTTTACTACAACCCAGCAAGCTAGCTCATACTTAAAGAGTACTTATTCATTTACGATTTTCTACATATTTGGAGTTCTTACGATGCAGGTGCATGCTGTGATCTGACCAAAAGTGCTTTCATATCAAATCCACTGTACTAAAGTGACAATAACTTTTATTAAAAAAGAAACCCTTCATAACATACACAAACACACACAAAAATAATCAAATGTAATGGTTGCCCCCACTTAAAAAAGAAGAAGTTAATATGTATTATTTACCGATATTGATGTTTACCGTTTTAACTTTATTTTTGTGCTTAGATTCAATTACGTGGCAATTAAACAGGAATTCCTTTGCGTTCTCACTAAGCATTAACAGCAGACCTATATGTATACCAAGAAATTCAAATGAATAGGTTTTATCAGGTAACTTTCTTTAATAATTAAAGGGACAGTCCTGAGTTTGCTGCCATTGTTAATTAAGATGTTGTCAACTAACAAGTGACATTTTAATGATTAAAATTGCATATTAAGTACATTATTTCCTGCATAAAATATCAGTACCAAGTCAAACTTATTTCTTTTCTTTAATGTATATTTTTTGATACATATGAAATTATTGGGACCCCAAATCCAGTTTGAATTACTTTCAAACATTTGGATAACCAGAAACATATTAAATATTCAGACACTGATATGCAAAACATGAATCTATTTTCATAGTGTTTTCCCTAGCTTGTTTTAGCATGGTGCAGCACCATGCCTCAATAGTCTAGCACCATCTTGCCTTAATCAGCATCATGCTGCCCTGAGATTAACAAACCTTTTTCACAATTAATTCTAAAATTGCCTTTATAAAACACCCAAAAAGGTATTATTAATTAATAAAATATGCCTTTTATATCTTTTGCCATTCATTTATTAAAGCAAGCACATAAATTACATTAATGTTTATTTCAATTAATTTTTGTGTATTTTTAATGAAAAACAAGTGCCCCGAAAATGGTGAAAATGCCCCAAAAATGTTTGGTTTACCATGCCTTGCCTAATTTCTAGGGAAATCACTAATTCAATATGTAATTTCAGTCATTAAAGGCACAGCCCCTAGTTTCAGCCAGTGAAAATTAACACCACAAACCTGCAACACATTTGGAAAAAGTTAAAACAGAGGGAAGCTAAAATCTGTGATGTTTAAACGGGGTAATACCATCCAAAAATAAGACGAGAGCTTGTCTAACCATTCTCAGATAAAACCTGGATGACCAGAACAAATTCAGGTGTATGAAAATGACTATTCTAAATAATAAAATGTAAGTACCTCTAACTTAAATTATCAAAAATGGATTATAAGTGGTCACACTAAGCCGATAGCTAAAAGCTGATGGGGAATGACAGGTGTGCGCCACGGATAACCACAAGAGACAAGCACCTGTCATGGTTGGAGAGACAAGGACTGGGATGTGGAGGTGGACAGCAGAAGAAGTTGAAAGATATGAGGAGTTGCCAGATTGGGAAGAAATGAGATGGAATTCGAAGGAGTAAAAGGAAAGAGGGCAGTGGGATAAAAAATACTTTTAAAAAATAATTTAAAAAAGGATTTAATAGTGGGAAAATATGTTGTGTTTAAAATCTAGGGTCTGTTGCTTTAAAACATCTTTGTCGGGAAACATTTTACATTGGAAGCAAACGCAAAGCTCTCAAAAGCAACATCACATCAGTTTTACAAGACTTTTTATAACAGTTGTGAGAGTTTAGTAAATTAAAAGAAAGAAATGTTTTATTTAACGACGCACTCAACACATTTTATTTATGGTTATATGGCGTCAGACATATGGTTAAGGACCACAAAGATATTGAGAGAGGAATCCCACTGTCGCCACTTCATGGGCTACTCTTTTCGATTAGCAGCAAGGGATCTTTTATATGCACTATCCCACAGACAGGGTAGTACATACCATGGCCTATGATATACTAGTCATGGTTTAGTGAATTAGGTCACAAGTCTTGATCAGATTGGACGTCATATTTATTTGAAAATAAATGCTAAAACAATTAATTAAAAAAGACATGGCTGAAGTGTTTCTACACCATACTCAAATAAGTTATAAGTTGTTTTTCAGCATTCAGTCTACTTTACAAAAATGATTTTATAAAACACCAATCCCCCCTCCACACTGAAAATTAAATAAAAAGTTGAAAAAATCACATCTAAGCACCTGAAAAGCACACCCCTAACTTACAATTTTCCTCTTGGATTTCTTAACTGGACAAAAGAATATGTTTAAATATCACATAACACCTTCATGACATTACTTGAATGAAAGACAAAATTACAGATCAAAGAAAGACAAAAATTAAAACTGCTGTATGGTGCAATTGTCATGGGAGATAACTACTGCTACATATGTGGTCACCACTTAAAAAATGCAGTAAAAAAAAAAAAAAAATCAAAAAAAAATCTGTAGTCAATGCATTCAAATATTTCACTCAATGTATCCTACTAATTTTACACATATCCTGATTATGTGAATACTACATGAGTTCTGCGCTACTCAAAGTGCTAAATATACCATTACAAAGCATGGTAGAAATTATTTCATTGTAGCAGATGAACAAGTTTGTCATCTTTGTTAGTTTTTTTCATTTCATGATTCAAAACCAGCATCTATCAAGATCTTAATTTTTTTTCAGAAAATAAATTTTATGTATTATCACATTTGACATGTAATAAAATATAGTAGCTATACAGTGTTTAGAAATAATTATTTTCAGTACATTCTTCAACAGTTGTAAACACAAGTATTTTTCGACTTCCAACTTTGTAGTCCAGGCAAATGTTTTTTTTGAGAAAAACATATAAGTGAATTATTTGGTAACCAATAAAATTTAGAATTGCATTTCATTTTACACAAATTTGTAGTCCGGCAAAAAATTAAGAAAAACATGTAAGTGAATTATTTAGTAACCGAAACAATTTAGAATTGCATTTCATTTCACAAAAATCTTTTAATTGATAGTACTATTATATTATTGACACACCAAATGGATAAAGCATTTCAATATGATTTAATGTGTGTTCAGTTATGGATACTGAGTGAAAATACACCATATTTGGTTATAATCATTGTAAACCCAGTAGAAGTTGTATGATCATTGCATGCCTTTCAAAGCACTTGGCATAGTCAGTGTATCAATGTTTAACTCTTAGAAACCAATTCAACTTAAAAAGTGTATCAAAGTGCATTGAATTTAGTATGTTAACACACATTACAAACCAAGGTTATTTTCCTTTAAATTCTGTTATAGATGTCAATAAATTCTCACTTTTTTTTTCACTATTTTTAACACTAATATATACCGTATACACTAGTTTACTTATAAAATAAATTATTTCATTGAGGTTTAACTTCACTTAGTTTTGTGGTTATCATAGAAAACTGGTAATTTTTGTTAAGTGATCTTGGTCATTATAATGAAGACAGAATGTGTCAGAGAAAATGTGCAAACATATTCCTAAATATAATTGCACAACCCAGGTCAAGTAATCACAATAAAACCATATCACAAACTACGTGTATTTACAAAGACAGTTAATAAAGACCATAGCCATGACAATTACCACACCAGTGTTACCATGGCATCACTTTCTGATTTTCCACCCAAATTATCTGCTGTAGTCATTTGCATCTTCCAGTCCATTGTACAAAAGGGGAATAACTCCTGTAGTCTTGCTGAACAACCAATCTAAGAAAATGTGGTCTAAAGCCATAATAATTATGATAAAGGAGTGATATATCATCTTGTACATTTCCGCCCAACCCCTCCCCCCAAAAAAACAAAAACACCCACAAAAAAAATAAAATAAAAAATTGAGAGAGAAGATTTGTGAACAATCACTAGTATAAGATATAAACACAGGAATTAATTAACATTAATTTTTATTGAAAAAAATTGTATTTGTACGTTAGTAACTAGCATACAGCCCAAATGCCAAACAAGAAATTTTTACCTAAACCCCTCCCCTTCTTTAAAATCATCTTACTGCTTAAATATATATATATATATATATATATATATATATATATATATATATATATATATATATATATATATACATATACATATATAATCTGTTTTTAAAAAGTTTTGGATTGTTAACGATGATTTTATTCTTGTAACATACTAGTGTTTGTAGATGTATCATTGTTGAAAGAGTACAGCTGTCAGCATTCCTACAATTTCTAAAACCTTATTACAGATATCAGTCATCCTATTTCAAAATTGGAGAAACTGAACACAAAAAAAACCTCTGCAAAATTATTAACTTTTATTTTGTAGGTGGGAAAAATATGGCCTTCCTTGCCAAGTTATTATTTCTAAAACAGCCCTTTCAGTACCTAATAGCAATCCTTCCTTTTTTCTGCCAACATGTAACACTGAAAAAATATTTTCCTATTTCAATAAGCATGTCACATGATCTCTTATGGTAAAAACATCGTAGTTTAAAAAATATATCACATATTTGAGACTTATTTCAGTTACGTACCATACAGTAAAACAACTGTACTTACAACTGGATTTTAAAAACATTTGTAGCTCAGGGTTTTTACACAAACTTCACTGATACACGTATATACAAAATACTTAAAAACATGAATTAAAAACTTGTCTCAGCAAGAAAAAAAAGTCATCACTTTTAAGCTGTCAACACGGGTGTGAAATTTCCCTGAACTAATGCTAGGCTCTGACTACCAACTGCCATGACAAAGTTGTACAACTTTCTTCTCTTATGACTTCTAGGACTGTCCATTTGGTAGTCTGAGTGCTCTTACAACTAGATTCTCAGTGTAGACTTGATTAGCTGTTAATCTGAGCTCTCCCGTTGTAAGGAGTTGAGGAAATTACAATGCAACCTGTCGAGTTGGCCAACTTCGTCGTGACAGTTAACAGTCTGATATTAGCATAATATATATATATATACATATTATATATATATATATATATATATATATATATATATATATATATATATATATATATAATAAAAGCACTATGTTGATTAATTTTCTGTCACAGAATTTCCGTTGTCCGCTGACTTCGAAGGCATCTGGTCTGATTCCGATTCATTGTTGCGACAATCCGACGCCATCCACCGCCGTTTCCGCGAATCAGAGTCCAAAGATTCACTTTCTCGGTTCTCGGAACCACGACCAGGCGATTTGTTGGATTCATTTTGTTCGTCACGGTTTTCGGAAAACGTCACTGAGTGTCCCTGATTTGGATTTTCCGATTTTGGCGACCTGTCCGCAGTCACTGAAGGGGAGGCTCTCATCTCCGAGGCCTGCTGCTTGCTAATTTCAGCTGCACATAGAGAAACGTCTTTGTGAGTGAGGGATATGCACACGTCGCCTACAGACAGTTTGTGACACTCAAGTCCATACCGTCGCAGTGTCCACTCCGGCGAACAAGACGACCAACCTTGTCCGAACACAAAAAAAGGATGTTCAGAAGTTGCTTCTACTGTTACCTGAAAGAAAGAAAATATTTTTATTTATTTATATATTATATAAAGAAGAATTTAGAAAATTATCTTGTCAGGCTGTTTTAAAGTTTATTTGTATATAATTACAAAAAAGAATTTTCAGAAGTCGTTTTTACTGTTACCTGCTTTTTAAAATTATATTAAATTTATTTTTATTACAAAGAAACAAAAGATGTTCAAAAATAGCTTCTATTGTTACCTGAAAAAAAAAAGAGAAAAAAAAAAAAAAAGAAAAAAATTATATTTTATATAAAGAAGAATTTAGAAAATTAACTTGTCAGGCAATTTAATTTTAATTTGTACACAATACCAAATACAAATTTTCTGTCATTATACTGTTTTATAATGCACAAAAAACCCTGAAATTTATCCTTAGATGAACCTTAGAAAATAATGTCAGTAACAGATATATCCGTACATCATTACATAAAACAGGTCATGGAAAGGACGTTAGAAACGGATTTATGTGTATTTTAAACTAAATATGGTTTGTTGCTGGTAAATATAGGAATAGCTTGTCATTTTAATTTTTTTAATATATCAATGTATAACGGTCACAAATTTAGTATAAATCTGAATGACAAAACCATATACAAGGCAGATTTGAAAAGATGTCTTAAGCAAAGCTGTGATTGCTTCCATGATCAACTATCAGGTGCTCCATCCTTGGGTCAGGGTCAGGGTCAGAGTCAGGGTTAAAGTCAGGGTCAGGGTCAGGGTTAGGGTTGGGGTTAGGGTCAGGGTCAGGGTTATGCTAGGTGATTTTATACGGTTGTTATATATCATATGGAAAAGACAACCCAAACGTGAACGTCATTTTGCACATGGACTATGTAATTACATACACCAGTAGTAAACTGTCTCAAAGAGTCACCTTACCAAGACAAAACTACACCAGTGTTAAGGAGTAAACCTATGGCAGGCATGGACATTGGTAGCCATATAAGACAAGCACTTTTTGTAGTTGGAGAAACAAGGACCGACATGTGTTGGACAGTGAAGGGAAATGTGGGTACTTGGTGTCTTAACACTGTTATTTCGACATCTGATTGAGAAAGAGAACAAGTATGTTTTGTTTAATGACACCACTAAAGCACATTGATTTATTAAACATCAGCTATTGAATTTCAATGAGAAAGAGAAAGACCGAGACTGAGATGAGAGAGAGAAAGACGAGTGGAGAGAAAGACAACCCATATCCACTAATGAGACTACTCTTGCCAATAAACATCAAGGGATCATTAAATTGTATACCGGTCAACAGAAATAAGGGAGAACATGGTATTCCAAGACCACACTTCATTAAATTGTATACTGGCAGACCGAAATAAGGGAGAACATGGTATTCCGAGACCACACTTCATTAAATTATATACTGGCAGACCGAAATAAGGGAGAACATGGTATTCCGAGACCACACTTCATTAAATTGTATACCGGCAGACCGAAATAAGGGAGAACATGATATTCCGAGACCACACTTCATTAAATTGTATACTGGCAGACAGAAATAAGGGAGAACATGGTATTCCGAGACCACACTTCATTAAATTGTATACAGGCAGACAGAAATAAGGGAGAACATGGTATTCCGAGACCACACTTCAGTAAATTGTATACCGGCAGACAGAAATATGGGAGAACATGGTAATCCGAGACCTACATAACAATACAGAGATTTACTGTACAACTGAATGTGAGAATGTTGCATTGATTATCAGCGACACAGTAACTTCCTGATACTGTGGATGAGGGTTCCGGTAGCAGGCAATACTTGCTGTTACTATTTATATGTTCCCTTGTTTCCCTCCATTAATACGGTACATATTCATTTTTATTTTTTTCCGACAGCACAGTACATAGTACAGCAGGGCTCGAACTTAAGAATTTGTCTTCCACGGCCATTTTTTTATGAATTGCTATGGGTGAAACAGCCCAATGATGGCCATTTTGAGCTTGTCTATGGCAATTTTTTTTAAAAGGTTATTTTGCTGAATGTGGACAGATTTCAAATATGAAAATTTTAAATATTGGCATATTATGTATACCAGGTGTATACATTTTTGCCATGGTTGTGGAGCTTTACCAACGGCACAAAAGTGCTATCGGTGATGATCTTCACCTATGGCAATTTATATCTCAACAACAGCAATTGCTGTTGATGCCATTGTTAAGTTCGAGCCCTGCATAGACTACACTACAGGGCCTTCATGAGTCCAAAGTATAGGAATTGAGTACTCGAGGGCTAAACTGGAGCTAAACCCGAGTACCCGACACTTACACTAGATGATGATGAGACTAAGGAATAAAGTGAAATAGCTTTATGCATCTCAATTCCAGGGTACGGGATGTAGTCGGACGCCATATAACCATAAATAAAATGTGTTGAGTGGATCGTTAAATACAAATTTCCTTCCTTAATTCCAGCACTGAATATGGAAGGAAGAAAATGTTTTATTTAACAACACACTCAACACATTTTATTTACAGTTATATGGCATCAGACATATGGTTAAGAACCACACAGATATTGAGAGAGGAAACCCATTGTCGCCACTTCATGGGCTACTCTTTTCGATTAGCAGCAAGGGATCTTTTATATGCACCATCCCACAGACAGGGTAGTACATACCACGGCCTTTGATATACCAGACGTGGTGCACTGGATGGATCGAGAAATAGCTCAATGGGCCCACCGACAGGGATCGATCCCAGACTGACCGTGCATCTAAGCGGGCACTTTACCACTGGGCTATATCCCGCCCCGCTAAATATGGATGCCAAATTATGCCAATGTATTGCATTCCACACATTTAACTTTTGTTTTCTGTTCATGTCTCATAGCCCTATAAGGTAACCTGTGGCAAGCATACGGCAAAATGATGTAAAAAAACAACATGAGTCTTCTTTCTCGCACAGGTACTCGAGTCTTCCTTGACTTGGCCCGTGCTTTTTAATTCTATTTATATTCTATCTTAAAATCTAGTATTCTGGATATAATGCATTATTGTCAGCTTCTTCTCAGTGAGCTGGAAGTACATAAGTCCACTGGCTATCTAAGGACTGAAACTCTTGATTCAGAAAATCAAGGACATCGACTTCCAGCCCTTCGGGCATTAGCGTCACCATATGTGACACCCTAAACCCTGCCCCACACTATTCCCACTCTTTGAACACAAATCTAAATATACATCCAGGTCTTATTTAGGGTTTAAAAAAATAAAAATAAAGGAAAAAAGAAAGAAAAAAGAAAGAAAAAAGGAAGCCGTTTAGCATTAACTGGTATTCAGACTTGTGTCAGGTCAGGCCCCCACACCAGCTTGTGGCAAAGTTGCTTTAAAATAACGTGGCAGAAGATCACTTGATGGTGATCGACTAAAATTATCTCTTGTCCATTGTTAACCTTTCTCTTCGAGCCAACTTCAATGCTGATCTGTCATAAAGGTTAAACATATTTTTAACCAGGAACTAAAGTCTAAATCCTTTGTGGAGCAGTCAGAAAATAGATGTGAATATTATAGTTGGCAACAGAACCAAAATAGTCCAATCTCGGCTAAAGAATTTATTTTTTATTGCCTTAACGTACTATATTTACCTACATATCCACGTCAAGAATAGACAAAAATAGATTATTGATTTCAAGTGTAAATATTTGAACATTTCTATTAGTAGTGAAAATATCTGAATACACTGTATAATGGCAATTTGTAAAAATAACTCGTTCTTGCCAATTTTAAATTGTAATTTTATTACAAAATTTAGTTGACATTTTTGCCAATTACTGGTACATGTACTTTAAGCAGCTAATCCTATGCTTAATCCAATGTCCATTTCATAGTGTGGTGTTGAACACTGACTAATTTGTTCACACATTGTTCATTCAATGAGTTTATTTATGAACAAACTGATATTTCAAAGGCTTACAGCTAGAACTGGTTACTTCCACTTGCTACAAAAATTAAAGTAGTTCAATATTTCGCAACTTTTTCTCTCTCTTTTTTTTCTTTTTTTTAAATATAATTAAATTTGGGGCCATACATGTAACAGGAGGGATAGAAAGTTATGTAAATTGTGTAAATCAATAAAAATTACTTACAAATCTTCCACCACATTTTGAACAAAAAATTGTGTTAATTTCAAAACCATGACTTTGCATATTGATTTTGAATGTTAAAATATGTTAATTTCATAACCATGACTTTGGACAGGATTTTAAATATTAAAATGTGTTAATACAAAAACCATGCCTTTGGACATAACCAGTTTTTGTTGTTGGTCCTCAATTTATGACTTCTTAAAAAATAAACTAAAAAACCCACAACAGAACATAGAGGTTTTTTAATTATCCTGGGGACAATATGTACCTCAGCTGTAGATCATTGAACTAGTTTGTAAGATCGATTACCCTCAATGATAATCCTTTTCACCCATTCAAACCATCCAGTGCACCATGTTTGATACATCAAAGTCAGTTATGTATTGTTTTGCTTATGGGAAAGTGTATCCAAAAGATCCCTTTATGATTTTCTGTAATATTAATCTATGTAAAAGTAGCAGATTCTCATACTGTCTCTGTGTGTGTGTGTCTCAGGTCAGGTCAGGTCAGGTCATAGGGTTTTACACGCACATTCAGAACAAGCAGTTGTAGTGTACGCCTGTCATGGACGCAGGTGTCAGCCTCAGCCAGCTCCTCCTTCCAGGACAGGGTGTCTCTCTCTTTCTCTCTGTTTTTGTACTTATCTGTCCATCTCTCTCTCTCTCTCTCTCGTCTCTCTGTCCATCTGTCTCTGTCTCTCTCTTTCATACACACACATAACACATGGCTATGTAAGAGATATTATATGCACATACTGTATGCATTTAAGTATAAAGCTGAATCTTTATTACAAAACTACATGTAATGTATCCTTTCACTCGTTAATTTGTAAATTTAATACATATTATTAAAACAAACAAAGACATCTGCCTAATGTAGCATTATAGATGAATGGCCATCAACACATTAAGTCATCCCTATGTGGTTGCGGCTGTCTAAAAATCTCCATATATCTCAATCCCACAAGAACCATTTTTTGCACTCTGAAATCCCGGGTGTATTTTGTTTCCAAAAATACTTTTCTGTAAGGGCATCTCACGGATCCATTGTCATCGGGATGGCATCTCTAATTATTCCCCTCCTATCTGATTAAACCGCAGTCTATTATGGTTTACTACTGAGAATTATCATCCAGGAATGGAAAGTTGATGCGATCACATATTCTGCCGTCAATGGGCGATGACGTAGACCGCTACCTGAAATAGCCCAGGCACACCTGAGATGAGCAACATGCGTCATCGTTTGAGTGAATATACCCAACCATTTAGGAATTGATTTCTAAAAAGGGACGTTAATTTACGACAGATTTTCTTCTGTCAATGGACAGCGTCAATGAATGGAGGTAAATATAGGATGCATTTATCTCAGCGATTTTATTGGCCTGACTCCGATGACGTCAATGGCGACAGCATTTTGTCATTGATTTAAGGTTTCTCATCGTTACGGCAAGACCTGCGTATAATGGTATTCGCGAGCCGTGGTCGGATAATTGGAGCGTTCGTTTCCAGTCACCTGATGTATAGTGCAGCACTCGGCACATGACGCAAGCCATTTTTACTACAAACAGAACGAACGTATTTTGTGACCTACAATGGAGGCGGCAATCAATAAACAGAAACAACACAATGGCATCCGCATTTAGGCTTTTCAGAAAAGGAAGCATTGATGCACATGTGATAAATAATGATAATGGTGCTGCATTTGTAAGCAGTCTACGTTTTACAATTACACATTTTTTGCTTCGTTATTATTAAAAAAAAAAAATTCCTTTTTCTTCCTAGTCTGCGTACAAGCAGACTCAATCAATATAACAGTGAATCAAATAATAGTCAGTTATAGAAATTGCATTTCTGTGGAGTTAAACCATTTTAAAAATCCATAGCTTCAACTTCTAATGAATGAATAGATAAATGTTTAATGACGGAAAGGAAAGGAATGTCTGTTTAATGACACCTCAGCACATTTAAGACCGGCCTCGGTGGCGTCGTGGCAGGTCTTCGGTCTACAGGCTGGTAGTTACTGGGTTCGGATCCCAGTCGAGGCATGGGTTTTTTAATCCAGATACCAACTCCAAACCCTGAGTGCTCCGCAAGGCTCAATGGGTAGGTGTAAACCACTTGCTCCGACCAGTGATCCATAACTGGTTCAACAAAGGCCTTGGTTTGTGCTATCCTGCCTGTGGGAAGCACAAATAAAAGATCCCTTGCTGCTAATCGGAAGAGTAGCCCATGTAGTGGCGACAGCGGATTTCCTCTCAAAATCTGTGTGGTCCTTAACCATGTCCGATGCCATATAACCGTAAATAAAATGTGTTGAGTGCGTCATTAAATAAAACATTTCTTTCTTTCTTTCAGCACATTTAAATGGTTATTTAGTGACTAATATACTCTTTATTTTGACACTTAGTTGAGCATAAAAACAGAGAGGGGAAACCAAATGCTGCAATCACTTTTCTTAATGACATAGTTATACATATAACCCCAAAAATCAAGAGACAGTAAAAAAAAAAAAAGTGTAAAGGGCAGCTGAACAGAAATAACACTTCTAAACAGAAAAGGGCAATTTAAAAATATCTCTGGTGGACAACTATTCTACCCTGCCACCTCTATTTACAGCCATGAACTAGCCGCTCCCTTAAAGGAACATTTTACATCAACGGCTGACCATATATTTGTGTTAACAACGAGTTATAAAAAGGTACTACCAACAAACATGGATTCTATGGTCTCTCAAAGGATTATTTTATAGAATAGTTTGTGAAGTACTTCCTTACTTTAATATGCCTTTAATACAGAGAAGGGGCAGGACGTAGCTCAGTGGTAAAGTGCTTGCCTAATTCACTGTCGGTCTAGGTACACATTGGGCTATTTCTCATTCCGGCAAGTTCACCACGAATGGTATATCAAAGGTTGTGGTATGTGCTATCCTGTCTGTGGGACAGTTCATATAAAAGATGCCTTGCTACTAATGGAAAAATGCTGTGAGTTTCCTTTTGAAGACTGCATGAATATGTCAGAATTACCAAATGTTTGACATCCAATACCCGATAATTAATAAATCAATGTGCTCTAGTGGTGTCATTAAACAAAACAAACTTTAACTTTACTATAGAGAACCCCATGATATAGATAAAGTAACATGTAATAGTAAATACCTATTACTACTAAAAAAAATTATGTCATCAATATTTAAAAAATGTAAATATAGCTAGCTGTTGCCATGTGACATAATCAGGTTGAAATTAACACCCAAGAAAGGCACAATTTGATTGGTTTATCCTAAGTATTGACATTCAGGGAACATTATGTCCAGTGTCACGTTTTATAGATCACTACACAATTCTAAATTTTCAACTGACAAAAAAAAAAAATAGAAGAAGAAACGCTGCTCAACAAAATTGTGAAAACAAATGTTGGCCAACATTAAAGATCGACATCATATATTAACAATATGCTAATACAGTATTAACCAACCAAGAATCAGTAATATTAATATATGACAGAACTATACACATGTGCAAATTAAATCGTAAAAATATCAACATCTGTTTCAAAAGAGGCATTTATTCTTTGTAATTCTATACTTGGCAAACTATTATTAAATAAATCACCATCTGCTGCAAACACATCCCTGTTTAAATATGTATTTGATAGGTTTTAAGCTTTGAGCTTGAATAAATTTGCTATAATAGCTAATTTTTTATTTAACCAGGCACTGAACTTGGGGATTATTTTCCAGGAAATTCTTCTTTTTATTCAGGATTTCACCAGAATCATAGAAATGATGTAAAGGAGATATTTGTTTTCAAAATCTTGATTTGCGATATTTCCAGTCAATTGAAAATTGATTAGAAAATACTGTTTAATGTTTTACAATTGTGTAGCGATCTCTGAAACTTGTTTAGCAAATTGCGCCACGATACTGAACAAAATGTTCTGTGCATTTTATGATCTTATGTTTTTGACCCAAAACTTGGGAAGGATAGAAATGGTTCATTTAACGACGCACTCAACACATTTTATTTACGGTTATATGGCGTCGGACACATATTGAGAGAGGAAACCCACTTTCGATTAGCAGCAAGAGATCTTTTATATGCACCATACCACAGACAGGATAGCACATACCACGGCCTTTGATGTCATGGTGCACTGGCTGGAACGAGAAATAGCCCAATGGGCACATCGACAGGGATCAATCCCAGACCGACCGCACATCAAGTGCAAAACCTGGGATTCATGAAAGAATGAAATCCTGCTACATTTGCCGATTCTGATTTGTCGCATTTAGTTTTGACCAAGACAAAACTGAATTTAGTTGCACATTCTCAAACTATTAAACTATTAAAACTGGCAAAATGACCAACAATATCTTTTGTCTAGTGCCAAGTTTAACCAGCATAGATGAGAAATGAGGCCAAACCAAATGATCACACCAGGAACCAATCTAATTGTTTGCAGGCTTTCTACCAGAAAATAATTTGAAAGAAGTAATAAAACCAACAGACCACAAGTGCCCCTACTACTGGTAGATGGTTATGGGTTTGCAATGTTTGCACTTTACAAATTTTAAACAGCAGTTCTCATACTATCATCCATCAAAAAAGTATCAAAATATATCCATTATTTTTCAAGATTTCAATGTTTGTATTTCTTCTTTTTTTATTTCAACTTATTTTCGTGCTCATTTCCAATTAAGATTCAAGCACACTGTCCTGGGCATACACCTCAGCTATCTGGACTGTCTGTCCATGACAGTGGGTTAGTTGTTAGTGGTTAGTTAGAAAGAAGAGGGTGTAGTGGCCTTACACCTACCCACTGAGCCCTTAAGAACTAGCTCTGGGTTGAAGCCGGTACCGGGCTGCGAACCCTGTACCTACCAGCCTGTAGTCCAATGGCTTAACCACTGCGCCACCGAGGTGAATTTTACCATTGTTCTTCTTTTAAAAAAAAATTAACACAGGGTCAGTTAAACCTCATAAACTACAGCTGTGTTCACACGTAATCGATATAGCTAAAAGTAAAACACTTTGGTATGTGGTTTAGTTAAACTAGTATAATAAAATAAAAATAAAAAAGTTTTATTTAACAACGCACTCAACACATTTTATTTACATTTATATGGCGTCAGACATATGGTTAAGGACCAGACAGATTTTGAGAGGAAACCCGCTGTCGCCACTACATGGGCTACTCTTTCCGATTAGCAGCAAGGGATCTTTTATTTGCGCTTCCCACAGGCAGGAAAGCACAAACCATGGCCTTTGTTGAACCAGTTATGGATCAATGGTCGGTGCAAGTGGTTTACACCTACCCACTGAGCTTTGCAGAGCACTCACTCAGGGTTTGGAGTCAGTATCTGGATTAAAAATCCCATACCTCGACTGGGATCTGAACCCAGTACCTACCAGCCTGTAGATCAATGGTCTAACCACGCTGCCACCAAGGCCGGTTTTAAACTAGTATAACTAAAACAATTTAAATGTAGGTGTGAATGCAAACAGGTTGAGTTAAATTTGTATATGGTGAAAGTGACAGTGATGTCATAGCCAGAATAAGAAGTACTTGTGTTTGTAGTCCACTTGTGATTGAATGTCTTGTGCAAGTGCAGATAACTACACTTCCTCCTTATTACGGATATAACTATTACATGTGTAAACATGCGTCATTTTTAACCATAAAAAAAAGAAAGAAATGTTTTTATATTTAACGACGCACTCAACACATTTTATTTTACGGTTATATGGCGTCAGACACATGGTTAAAGTTCACAGATTTGGAGGAAACCCGCTGTCGCCACATAGGCTACTCTTTTACGACAGGCAGCAAGGGATCTTTTATTTGCGCTTCCCACAGGCAGGATAGCACTAACCATGGCCATTGTTGAACCAGTTATGGATCACTGGTCAGTGCAAGTGGTTTACACCTACCCATTGAGCCTTGTGGAACAGTCACTCAGGGTTTGGAGTCGGTATCTGGATTAAAAATCCCATGCATCGACTGGGATCCAAACCCAGTACCAGTTTGTTGACCGATGGCCTAACCACGATGCCACTGAGGCCGGTTTTAAACTAGTCAGGTCTAGTATAACTAAAACAGTTTAAATGGAGGTGTGAATGCAAACAGGTTTAGTTAAACTTGTATACGGTGAAAGTGACAGTGATGTCATAGCCAGAATAAGAAGTACTTGTGTTTGCAACAGCCCGACAAGACTTGTAGTCCACTTGTGATTGAATGTCTTGTGCAAGTGCAGATTACTACACTTCCTCCGTATTACTGATATAACTATTACATGTGTGAACACTCATTTTTAACCATAAGTGTTTTAGCGTAGAAACCAGGACCCATATTTTCAAAGCCATCTTAATGCCACGAAATCGTAAAACCATCGTAAGCTATGACATCACCATGGCATGTACTATAGTGACGTCATAGCCTACAATGGATTTACGATATCGTAGTGCTAAGATGGCTTCAGAAATCTCTAGCCTGGTTAGTGAATGTTACCAGTGATCTTTATTATTTTTATACTATACTCTTCAAAAAAAGTAGGGGAACCTGAAATATTAATGTTAATATCAACTATTAGACTGAACATACGTTTTGACCACAGACATCCTAGTAAAGAACGTTCAAGTCTGTTTATCAACACACAGAAACACATTCTATAGCTTGCACATGCATCACGCAGTTGCCCCATACACATGCATGGGGTGTTATTCTCGATTTTGACAATTTCCAGGAATGTCGATTAATCACGGTGGAACATTTATTTCTGTCAATCTTTTTCATTCTGTTGATCATACAGTTGTTATTGTTTTGTTATTAGTCATTTTTATTGTTTGAATTTACGATAATTTACTGATAAAAAAACGTCAACTTTCAAATTTCACTTTCAAGATATTTGGTGGTCATAAAACCTACTGAACTACCGGTTGTAATGTTTGCCCAATTAATTCACTATTATCATATAACCATTCCCCACAGCTAATATACCTTACAATTTTGGTAATTGTAAATTCTTATTAGAGTTCCCCTACTTTGTTTGAAGAGTATATATAAAACAAAAAAATAAAAATAAAGTGGATATTTTTTTACTAAAAAGAAACATGGGTTCCCTGTTGCTCGCATCCATAGCTGTTGTTGTCATAAATAACAAGCATTCTGAGACTACTGTTGAAACAATACATATCCCCAACCAGGCCCATAAACAATCTCCTAAATTCAAGGGCCATAACTCTGAAAATCATGGATATATTTCAGAAGACGTCCCACTGCTGTCACTATGGCATGCACTATAGTGATGTCATAGCTTACAATGGGTTTACGATATCGTAGCGCTAAGATGGTTTCGGAAATCTCTAGCCTGGTTAGTGAATGCTACCAGTGATCTTTTAATTTTTTTATTGAAAGCAGGGTCAGTGACACCCCTAATACTATTTTAGAAGTCATCCCGCTGCGACCTACCTGGACCCTGTGTTCGCCCACAGAGAACCCCAACACAGCAGTGGACCGCTCGGGGTACTCCTTTATCCGAACGACCGTACTCGAGTCGATCTTCAGGTCGGCACTGATCTCCGCACTGTTCACGAAATCCTCAGTCTGTAAGTTTTCCACATGTTTCAGCTCCCCATTCGCCAACTGAATGATCGAACCTTTCATGAAGTGGGGAGGGTAGTGTAGGTGGGGCGGGGGGCAGGGCAAGTTTGGTGGGGGCGACCCCGGAGAGCGGGGCTGCCCGGACTGCCCCACCTGTCTCCCGTCTCGGCACAAAGACGACGAAGAAGAAGACGCCACCGGTGGGGCTTGATCCGGGTGCCCCGCCATTCCCTCAGTGAACTGACTCAACTTAGCACGTTTGGAAAGTGGCGAGTCCAGCGGCGCAGCGTGTTGTTGGTACTTGAATTCATCCGCAACATGCGACCCGTTTCCGGGGGCCAAGTCTGGCGGACGGGTCAGTATTCGGTGCTTGAGGCTGCCTTCCTTCCCACTGGGCACTTTATAGAACGAGTCTTTGTTTCCATGCTGCTCTGAATGTCCTCCTTTCGGGGAGTCGTGCAGCGCGGTGGAGCTCTTCGTGGCGAGGACACCTGATGCCGACGGAGACAGACTGGAACTCTTCTCCTCTCTCAAACTGCTCGTCGAGCCTCGCTGAGATCGGTTATCACAGTCGCGTGACTCGGACTTGGGCGAGGCCAGGCACTCTCCCGGAGAGTGACCCACCATGGCAGGAGACGATGATGCCGCCCCCGCTCCGTGGGCAGACGTCTGGTGAATGTTCTGGGTCGGTCCCGGGGACCCGGCGGAGGATGACACACGGTGCTGCTGCTGTGGCTGTGGCGGCGGTCCCAGGGCCGAGAACTGAGGTAGGTGGCCAGACAGGAACGGGGAACGAGGTAGCTGAGACTGGCCTCCGTGCTGGACCTGGTTTCCCATGCTGGCCAGCACGGCTGAATACGACTCTATGTGCGGGTAGTGCCCCGCTGCAGCCAGCATCGTCCCGGGGGAATAAGCAGCGGCCGCGGCAGCAGCAGCAGCAGCGCCGTGCGGATACTGTGAGTAGAAAGCACTGTAAGGAGATATCGAAGTCATGTGGGTGGGCTGTCCGTGCACACTGTACAGGGGGGAGTAAGGTCCAAGGGGGGAGCCGGCAGCACTTATGAACTGCCCGCCGGACAACAGCCTTTGTCCGGGCTCCACGCTCGCCGACTGACGGAAGACGCCGACAGACGGCACTGGGGGTACGGCTCCAGCCGATAGCATCGTGTTCGGGGAATCGCTCTGTGTTTGGTGACCGTGACCGTGACCTGTAGTCGACCTGCCACTGAGCATTCCCTCTGCAGGTGGTGCCGCTGCAGTGTTGTGAGCCTGACTCACAGCGCCAACACCGCCCGGCGACCAACGAGAACCACCCTCCTGGCTTGTAACTGCGCAACTGCTGATTCGGTTTCGGTCACATCCATCCGAGTTGTTCATCCGTTTGCCCTGGCACTCGTCATGGTCCGTGGATAGACAGTCCAGTACAGGGCTCGGGTAGATAATGTTATTCTCCTTGTCGGTGGTCAGCGGTGTTACGAGCACATTGTTTTTCAGGAACTTGTGGTGCGAGCCGATGTCCACGTGGTTGTTGCCAATAATCAGTGCATACTGCACCGTGGTCCGGTTGTTGGGGTGGTCGACCCGGTTCCACACAACGGACTGCTTGGCCGGCACCAGTTTCTGGGAGTCATCGCCAGACTGCGTCGAAGACAGCGACTCAGAACACAGCAAGATTGCACCGGTATCTGAAAAGATGTATAAAAAATATATTAACCTTTAATAAAAGGAAATGGAAATGGTTTATTTAACGACGCACTCAACACATTTTATTTACGGTTATATGGCGTCGACCATATGGTTAAGACCACACAGATATTGAGGGAGGAAACCCGCTGTCGCCACTTCATGAGCTACAATCCTTTAAGTTTAATAATGCATGTAGTTACCATGTGAGGGTTTGGATTAAAGTAAAATTTACAGATGGGAGCTAAACATTAAGACTAAGACTGTTTTTTCACACATGCTTAATACAGGAGCAGACAAGAGCAGAAACTAATGGATAACACAAGAGATAAGTTTAAAGTTTGTTTTTTGTTTAATGACACCACTAGAGCACATTTATTTAGTAATCATCGGCTGTTGGATGTTAAACATTTTGTAATTTTGACATATAGTCTTAAAAGTTTGTTCTGTTTTATGACACCACTAGAGCACACTGATTTAATAATCATCAGCAATTAGATCTGATGTCAAACATTTTGTAATTTTTACATAGTCTTAAAAAGAAAACATGGTAAAAATTTTCCATTAGTAGCAAGGGATTTTTTATATGCACCATTTCACAGACAGGATAGCACATACCATGGCCTTTGATATACCAGTCATGGCACAAAGGCTGGAACGAAAAGTGGCCAAATGGACCCACTGATGGGGATCAGGCGACACTTTACCATCTCACCCTGAGAACGAAAACTTGCTGTCAACACATAAGTTACTAAAAAAAAAAAAAATACAGCAACACATTTCCCATAGATAGCACAGCAAATATCTCAGCTTTGATGTACCATTATAGAACACTATAGCTGAGACTAGAACTAGTAGAAATAAAACTGAGCAGACTAAGGTAGACCGATTCTAGGACCAATAGGACCTCAGGCGAGAGCTCCAGTTTACTGAGCTACATTCAGCCCTTCCAGTTAGTGACAAAGATGATTCTTAGATTAATGTGAAATGAAATGTATTCTTGAATATATCATCACAAATGAATAACCTCGGGTCCTCTGGTACTGTTTCAAGCACTAGCATATCGTGCAACAACCTGCAACCTCCGTATAAAACAACTGTGCTTCCTATGTGTGCTGATGACACAGATATATCAAAATCGGTTTTAACATGAAACTATGGATTAATCTGTTCCCACGTAATAAACCTTTGTAACAGACTGAGGGTAAAATACACAGCATAAATCATAATGCAATAAATCATGAAAAATAGTCCGCCATGATGATATTGTGTGCGGATTCATGTATGTGTGTAAAAATGCATACTTTTATTACTAAACGTGGCAATTTCAGCTTTAAAATTTTATATATCAAACACAAAATTCGGACTTATTTTTATTAAATTAACTCAATGTCAACTCACAGCAATTGAACAAAAGTTGTTGCAAGTGTTTTAATGGTCACACAAGTAGAAAATACATGTAGTTATGCTTGGTAGTAAATTCCTCGTCTTACTCAAGAGCACTGCAGAGTAAATGAGGTGGTTTCGACCTAATACACGATTATTCAGAATGCAATTTTTTGTAGGTTTTTTTTTTTTTGCAACACAATTACTTCTGGCCTGGTGCTTATAAAACTTTTAGAGTCTAGACTCGAGACTAATAGAGTCTGAGACGAGAACGCAACTCCATACAAATTGTATGCATGCAACATCATTAGAGATTGAGTCTGGACTCTTAAAAAGTTTTATAAGTACAGGCCCAGATTAACATAAAACAATACCAGCATAATCTAACAAATGCATTTGTTTTGTTTGGTCGGTGGGTCCATTATGTTATTTCTCGTCCCAGCAAGTGCACCACAAATGGTATATAAAAAGCTGTGGTATGTGTTATCCTGTCTGTTGGATGGTGCATATAAAAGATCCCTTGCTACTAATGAAAACATTTAGCGGGTTTCCTCTCTATGACTGTCAAAATGATCATGTGTTTGAAATCCAATAGCCGATGACGAATAAATCAATGTGCTCTAGTGGTGTCGTTAAACAAAACAATTTTTTTTTTTTGAGCTTACATCATCTGGGATTTATTCTTGGCAGTGATCAGTAAAAAAATGTTAAAAAATATGTAGAGGAATTACAGCACCAATATATCGATCCCATTTCTCACAAGCAGCTCACATTAATTTTATGATCACACTAATACAGCATTGATGTGATAATGACGATGAGATAAAAAGAACCAAATCCACTGGGGCCAATCCACCCTATGAGCCATTACACCGTAAGCAATTTAAGAACTCTGTACCACTAAGGTACATCCCACCCCTCTTAAAAAAAAAGAAAGAGTGTTAAAACAGTCTGTCTGGGATCGATCCCTGTCGGTGGGCCCATTGGGATATTTCTCGTTCTAGCCAGTGCACCACGACTGGTATATCAGAAGCTGTGGTATGTGCTGCCCTGTTTGTGGGATGGTGCATATAAAAGAAAGAAAGAAAGAAATGTTTTATTTAACGACACACTCAACACATTTTATTTACGGTTATATGGCGTCAGACATATGGTTAAGGACCACACAGATTTTGAGAGGAAACCCGCTGTCGCCACTGCATGGGCTACTCTTCCGATTGGCAGCAAGGGATCTTTTATTTGCGCTTCCCACAGGCAGGATAGCACAAACCATGGCCTTTGTTGAATCAGTTATGGATCACTGGTCGGTGCAAGTGGTTTACACCTACCCATTGAGCCTTGCGGAGCACTCACTCAGGGTTTAAAGTCAGTATCTGGATTAAAAATCCCATGCCTCGACTGGGATCCGAACCCAGTACCTACCAGCCTGTAGACCGATGGCCTGCCACGATGCCACCGAGGCTGGTGCATATAAAAGATACCTTGCGACTAATGAACAAATATATAGCGGGTTTCCTCTCTAAAACTATGTCAAAATTACCAAATATCTGACATCCAATAGCTGATGATTAATAAATCAATGTGCTCTTGTGGTATCGTAAAAGAAAACAAACTTTTCCAATCGAAAACTGTCAAAATTACCAAATATCTGACATCCGATAGCCGATGATTAATAAATCAATGTGCTCTAGTAGTATCGTTGAACAAAACAAATTTCCAACTTTCATACAGCTTTACAATCATCTTCAGATTTCATGTCATCAATGACCAACACAGCTCCAGCTTAACAAATCATGTTCAGATTTCGTGTCATCAATGACCAACACAGTTCCGCAATCAATTATCTGACATCCTATAGCCGATGATTAAATAAATCAACGTGCTCTAGTGGTATCATTAAACAAAACTTTCCAAATTTTCATACAGCTTTACAAATCATCTTTAGATTTTCATGCCCTCAATGACCAACCACCACAGCTCCGCAATTAATTTTCTCTTTCCCCGAGTAACACCCAATGTGAGTGAGTAGGCGGCGAGACCTTTAGTAAGAATGTCAAGAGAGCTTGCGACACTGCAGGGAGGACACCAGCCTCCGATCCATCTTAGCCTATTTTAGCTGTATTTAACACACACTTTGTGACACAATGCCTTCGGATGAACCACCCACACATAGCTTAGGCTGTCGTGTGTGCAGCGGAAATATAGTTTGTGGCGTATTTATGCAATGGAAGAATGGATTTCTTATACACACTAAAACAAATACGTGCATATATAGTCGGATACACACACACACACACTGGAAGAATAGATTTCCTATACACAATAAAACAAATACATGTATATAGTGTCACACACACACACACACACACACACACACACACACATTCTGGAAGAATATATTTCCTATACACAAAACAAATACATGTATATAGTCAGATATACACACACATGTATTATATATATATATATATATATGTATATATGTATATATATATATATATATACTACTCAAAAGAATTTAAGGGTCAAAAATTTATAACCAAATAAGTTTCAGAGTGTATTAGATTGATGATGTAAACTACACCAAAAATTTAATTTATTGTTCCATATTTACAAAAACCCACAAATAAACGTCACTGTATACAAGAAAGTCACATGACATGCTGTCAAAGTTGAAGGTTGTCAAACATGGATTTTACACATTAGAACATTCGTTTAATAGTGTGTAAATCCACCACTGGCGCGAATACACTCTTGGGGAATGGCCTGCCACTCTGCCATAAGAAGTTGACCCATATCATGAAGGTTGGCCGGAGGGGCATGGTTATCCCGAACTCTCCTGCCTAATTCGTCCCAGGAGTGCTCTATTGGGGCCAAGTCAGGCGAATATGCTGGCCAATCCATCCTGGCGATACCTTGTTGTCTGAGAAAGTCCGTTACCACCCTGGCACGGTGGGGTCTGGCATTGTTATCCTGCAGAACTGCCCCGCCGCCAATCTGCTGAAGGCCTGGGAGAACCAACGGCCGGATAATCTCATTCAGATAGCGGATTCCATTCAGATTGCCATCCACCACATAGAGGGGGGTCCTGTGGTGGATAGATATGCCGCCCCACACCATGACGCTGCCACCACCGAACCGGTGACGTTGTCTAACGTTAACGTCAGCGAAGCGCTCCCCAGGACGTCTGTAGACACGAACCCGACCGTCGTTGAACTGGAGACTAAACCTGGACTCATCAGTGAACATCACTCGACCCCACTGAACACGTTGCCACCGCAGATGAAGTGTGCACCAGTGACGTCTGGCCGTTCTGTGATGTGGTAGGAGTGGTGGTCGAACAGCCTGGCGATGGCAGCGTAGATTATTGGCTCTCAGACGATTGCGTATGGTTTGATCAGACACTCGAGTTCCAGTCGCAGTCCGCAGATTGTCACGTAATCGGCGTGCAGTGGTTGTGCGTTGACGTAGAGCCATATTGGTGATGTAGCGGTCCTCTCTATTTGTAGTGCTTCGGGGTCTTCCCGAACGTGGACGATTTCGAACAGAATTCGTTGCTTGGTACCGTTGCCACAGTCGGCCAACGACACTGACTGACACCAAGTCTCTGAGCAACATTTCTTTGCGTATTGCCATCCTGAAGCCAAGCAATAGCCCTTCCTCGATCTTCGATAGTCAGTTGACGTCGTACCATTGTCGAATTTGGAGTGTGCACCGTACACGAACGCAAGCTCCAATTATACGGAAATTCAGCATTGGGAACATCGAATACACATGCAAAGCGTGCACATGAAGCGCTTTGTGAAAAAGCAATTTATGGGCACTTAGCAGACCTTTCGCTTTCGCCCTAATTTACGTGCAAATGTAAGCATGTTTTCGCCATTAGAACTAGTCGACAGTGTCAATGACAGTGGATTTTAATTCATTTATGGGTTGCTTAGACCCACTTTCGTCAAAATGGAACAATACCATGTGTGACATTATGGTCTAGCTAATATAATTGACATTCAGAAAATAATGTCGAAAATATCGTCTGACCCTTAAATTCTTTTGAGTAGTATATATATACAAAACAGTGGATAATATTAAATATTTTATGGCTTATTTATGTTCTGGAAGAATAGATTTCTGAAATGAAAGGAAACAAAGAAAAAAAGACAGTTCACATTTATTGATAAATATCAGGATATACATTCAGGTAACATTCATGGTGAAGGACCACTTGTCATTTGTAACGGTCTGAAAGAATAGATTTTTTTTTTTTTTTAAATAATGAACAGCAGTAACAAAACAAAACAAAACAAAACAAAACAAAAACAATAAAAACAAACTAAAACAAAACCAGACCCGCACAACATCCCACACACACAATACACTATAATTAGCAACAAATAAATTGTCAGTGCCGATTACAAACATTATGCTTGGTATACGGTAATTTTTTAATGGATACATGAATGATTCATAATCATGTGTGTTGTACTAATGCCATGCCAGTATTGGCAACAGTACTGATATGGCTAAAAATGCAGCAAAATACATTGAAATCCTTCAAAACAGAACCCTCTGTAAAGTGGAAAAATTCTCTCAAAACCAGAGGCTGAGAACCGTGTACCTACCATCCGTATGTCCGATGGCTTAACCACGACACCACCAAGACCATTTCTTGGTGATCAGTTTAATATATAAAATAATTTTCTAAAATAAAATGGTGGGGGGTTTTCTGGAAACAAGCACATTTTTTAGTTTAGGCTAACTCAGATGAGTGAGTTAAAGGCATACTGTCACAGATTTAAGGACCTTATTTCTTTAAAAATTAATAATAAATCAAAATTACATTAATTTTTACAGACCAAATCTAGCTATTGCGTCACTTTAACTACATCATGATGGACTAAAATCCATGTCAACCCTCTCAGCAAGGTTAGTTTTTGAATTATGGACCATTGCCATAATTCAGTTATTTTTACAAAATATCATTAATAAGTGGAGTATGGTGGTTATATAGATGGTTGAATAAAGTACAAATAAAGTAATACTTTGTTAAGCGATGTAATAGGTCAGTGGTCTGTGACAATATGCCTTTAATTATCACTGAGCTACTTACTTCTATATGTAAGATGATCAGGATGCGACATAACACATTGTGATGAATTTCTAAATGTAAGGTCTGTGTGACGGTAGCAAAAATGAATTTCTACTTTTGTGCATAAAACATATCAACATACCTTTAATCTTAGCGCAATATTAATCAATAACATTTAACGTCACCATCTCTCCAGACAGTATTATATGACCAAACATAAAACCACATATGCAAACCACAATGAATCGAATGATCAAATTCTATTCAAATATTTTAATATACAAGCAACCTATTTTGGGGGCAGAACATAGACAAGTGATAAGCCGATCACTGTATTTCTTTCGTGTGCGTATCTGTGTGTGTGTGTTGTGTATGTATGTATGATTTTGTTTTGTGTGTGTGTCAGAGAGAGAGAGAGAGAGAGAGAGAGAGAGAGAGAGAGAGAGAGAGAGAGAGAGAGAGAGAGAGAGAAAAGAGAGGAGGGGAGAAGAGAGGAGGGAGAGAGAGAGAGAGAGAGAGAGAGAGAGAGAGAGAGAGAGAGAGAGAGAGAGAGAGAGAGAGAGAGAGAGAGAGACAGACAGACAGACAGACAGACAGAGAGAGAGACAGAGAGGAGGGGGGAGAGAGAGAGAGAGAGAGAGAGAGAGAGAGAGAGAGAGAGAGAGAGAGAGAGAGAGAGAGAGAGAGAGAGAGAGAGAGTCCATCTGGTCTTGATATACCCATTATGGAACATTGGCTTGGACAAGAGACAAAAAAAAAAAAAAGACAATGTCATCTTGGTAAGGGTAATAGATCCTATGACCCATCACACATCAGAAGATGTGCTCTACCACTGAACTACATGACTACATGCACATCCGGCCCCAACAAGCCTAAAGATCTCCAATGACCACAGCCGTATTTTACCACAAATTAAGACTGCGCTGGGAAACAGGTTGTGAGTGGGATCGATCCCTTCACCTTTCATATATGTGAGCCGGCTGGTTGCTACTATTGTGATGTCTGATTGATAGTGGCTGGTTCGGTGCAAATGCCTATGGAAATGGTCTGATCAATGCGAATGAATGGAAAATGCGATTCCACAAGATCGGAGATGTAGTGGAGAAAAGGCCGTACAGGGGTCAACAGCCAGAGCTTGCATTGAATCTCTGGAGAATATAAATGAATAGATTCATGCTCAGATACATCGTCGTCAGTGGCAACTCGTACTCCCCATTTCGCAGAGATTTTACCCAAACATTTAGCAGTCAAAGTAATGAAATGTTCACCGTAAATATCTTGCACTTAATTAATACAATGTTTTAAAACAAAAACAAAAAAATTCCCAAAAAACAAAAATGTATTTATTGTAGCCTAACCCATATTTTTTTTTTATCTCATTAGTCAGAAAGTATTTTGTATGTTATAAATTCATATTCATACACTGGAAGAAAAACAAAAAAGAAAACAAAGTACCAGTGTATTTTTTTCTTTAATTTAATTGACGTTGCTTTTGTAAAGTTGCATTAAAAACACTAGTTTTTTAGAATTTGGCCAAAGATCAAATTTAGTTTTTACATTCACAAAAAGGCCTAAAAAAGCCATAAATTTTTAATTAAGATTTTTTCAAACTGACACATAAATGCACATTACGTGTATATGTAATAAGAGTCCACAGATATTCTCAAGTTCTTTATTTTATAAACCAATGGAAGGAAAAAAGCAAAACAAGGAAGTAAGGTATTTAAATACACTGAATGCATTGATTCTGTCAATGGGTTTGGCATCAGATTTCAACTAATAGATTTCCATTAACAAAAATGGATCAAGTGAAGAAAAAAGACAAAAAAAGACTCAAGTACATTTTACATCATACAAATTCCATTCAACACTACTATTTCATGCAACTTCTATATTTTTGTTTTACTAATGTAGTTAGGCATTGAATTTTGGGGTGGGTTTTTTTTAGGATTCTGCCAGAATCATTAACATATGATTTTAATATAGATATTTTGGGATTCAATCTTGTAGTTTTACACTTCTGACACAAAATCTGGATTTCACAGAAGCTTGCCTGGTAGTAAAACTTATGAGACGTGAATTTGGCACCTAAAACCCATCACAAATGTTTTTGAAAAAAAAGACAAAAAAAGACCGGCCTCAGTGGTGTCATAGTTAGGCCATCGGTTTACAGGCTGGTAGGTACTGGGTTCAGATCCCAGTCGAGGCATGGGATTTTTAATCCAGATACCGACTCCAAACCCTGAGTGAGTGCTCCACAAGGCTCAGTGGGTAGGTGTAAACCATTTGCACCGACCAGTGATCCATAACTGGTTCAACAAAGGCCATGGTTTGTGCTATCCTGCCTGTGGGAAGCGCAAATAAAAGATCCCTTGATGCCTGTCGTAAAAGAGTAGCCTATGTGGCGACAGCGGGTTTCCTCTAAAAATCTGTGTGGTCCTTAACCATATTATGTCTGACGCCATATAACCATAAATAAAATGTGTTGAGTGCATCGTTAAATAAAACATTTCTTTCTTTCTTTCTTTGATGGGTTACTCAAAAAAAAGAAGAAACAAATGTTTTATTTAACGACGCACTCAACACATTTTATTTACGGTTATATGGCATCAGACATATGGTTAAGGACCACACAGATATTGAGAGAGGAAACCTGCTGTCACCACTTCATCGGCTACTCTTTTCAATTAGCAGCAAGGGATCTTTTATATGCACCATCCCACAGACAGGGTAGTACATACCACAGCCTTTGGTATACCAGTCGTAGTGCACTGGTTGGAATGAGGAATAGCCCAATGGGTCCACCAATGCGTATTGATCCCAGACCAACCGTGCACTGGGCTAAGTCCCAACACCAATGTTTTTCAATGCATGGCTCGAAATTGCTGCCTAAGAAAACTGCCATTTAACTCATAATTCTCTTAAATTTGAAATCCATAATGTTCTAAAATAAACTTCAGCGGTCCTAATTTTTGAAACCCAATCCAAAACCACCCTCTAACCCCAGCAGGCCATAGTTTTAATTACCCGAGATATTATTTTTCTTGGCCAGCCATTTAAAAAATAACATAACAGTCTTGAAATCCCTGTTCAGAGATGAAAGTGGGTTAGAAAAAACTATCTGGACATTTTAATATTGGTAGTTGGGTACAGTTTTAAGTTTCTTTTTGTTTAACGACACCATTGGAGTACATTGATTTATTAATCATCAGCTATTGGATGTCAAACATTTGGTAATTTGGCTTGTAGTCATCAAAGGAAACTAGCTACCTTTTTTTCTAATGCAGCAAAGGATGTTTTTTTTGTTTGTTTTTTTTTTTTTTTTTTTAAAACAATATTTATTAACGTTTAACGTTTGGGATTGATCAACAGGCGATGCCTATATTAAGGTCTCTCCCTACATTTTACAAATATAATTTTTACAAAACATAGGGATTTTTTATATGCACTTTCCCACAGACAAAAGAAAATACCACGGCCTTTGACCAGTTGTAGTGTATTGGTTGGTGTCTAATACTTGCATAGACAGGACAGCATGTACCATCATCTTTGAAATACCAGTCATATGGTATTGGCTAGGACAGAGACAACTCTACCAAAACAAATCCTACAACTTAGGTGGGCATTCTACAAATAATGATCAATACCCAGCACCTCTCAACACAATGTGGGACTGCAGGCATCGAAATAAGCATTGTGTCTGGTAACCCATTTACAGGTTACCATAAAATATAGCCTGGTAACCTATAGGTTACCACAACTACATGTGTATATGATAGTTAGCATTGAATTCCTGTTACTACTCCTTTTTAACATCCTTACATGTGGTGCCAGATGATTATTTTAGTATACATGCATTTATGAACGTTCTGAAATTGTATCGGTGTGCGTGGACATCGGTACGAGAAACGAAATCTGGAAGTAAATTTATCTAGTGGGTGCTGCTTAAATGCGGATTACCGTAATTGCTTGCAATTGCACAAGTGTGCACGAACATTGGTGCAATTTCATATGAAAAAAGAAATGCAGAAGTAAATTTATCTAGTGGACGCTGCTTAAATGTGGAATGACTATAATTGCATGCAATTGCACAAGTGCAATCGATACAATTCCTTACTAGAAAATGAAATGCGGAAGTCCGGAATACATTGCCTGGTTTACGTTCGGAAACCAAACTATCGAACGCTGAAATTTTTGTCGAGAACAAAAACACCGTTCGACTTTTCTTACATGTGGTAACCTCCTGGTAACCTGAACGACCGTTCTCGATTTATTTAGATGCCTGGGACTGGTGACAATAAATAGACAATATGTTGTAAATATTCAGCTATTTGTCATTGTTTTAAGACTCAGTTTTGTTTCTTTCACTCATGTGTAACACTTCATAAACAAAAGACAAATGTGGCACCAAGAAGTGACTCTCTTTTGAAAATTGAATGGATCTTAAAAGAAAAAGTAAAAAAAAAAAAAAGAAGAAAAGAGAAAAAGAGTAAAAAAAGAAAGAAAGAAAGAATGAAAAGAAAGAAAGAAAGAAAGAAAGAAAGAAAGAAAGAAAGAAAGAAAGAAAGAAAAGGATATAGACAGCAGACTGTCTGTACATTGTAGAAATTCCTTTCGGTACCATTGTTTTATGCCAGTTGCCTTGTTTGTGGTGTAAGTAGCACCATAACCCAATGATAATAAAAATGGCAAGTGTGCCAGTTGTAAAACAATGGCTGGAAAAGCTGTCAATGTTGCATTATTACACTGTCAGGAGACCAGGTTAGCCCTGTACATGTGCATGTAGGTTACAGACTGGGCCAGGCTGGCTGCTGGCTCTTCTGAGTGAATGACCTACAAATACACACACACTGAGGATGGCACCAGCCTGGCCCCAGTGCACTGTGTGATTAGTGGTGTTGTCTTGAGCAACACACACCAGCAGCTGGCAAGAGTCATTCTGAGGACAGCACTGTTGATGGTTAAAATACCTGCAGTCCCGTGAGATAAGATAAACTCTATTATTGCATATGAACATGCATCACATAACTGATGTTACTGACTTACATGTACTTATACCGGCCTCGGTGGTGTCGTGGTTAGGCCATCGGAAATAAGGCTGGTAGGTACAGGGTTCACAGCCCGGTACCGGCTCCCAACCAGAGTGAGTTTTAATGACTTAATGGGTAGGTGTAAGACAAATATACACCCTCTTCTATCTCACTAAGAGATAAAATAAACTCTATTGCATACTGGGTTCATATTCCAGGGTAGGGTTTCTGCCTGATGGTACGCATCACGAAGGGTAAAATTATGTACCCGTAAAAATTTGGAAATTAGTAGGATACATTTTTATTAAAAAAATGTGTAGGAGAACTGCTGTTTAAAATGTCACAGAACATGAAATGCAGTTTCCAAGGAAGGAATGAAACGTTTTATTTAATGATGCACTCAACACATTTTATTTATAGTTATATGGCGTCGGACATATGGTTAAGGACCACACTTCATGGGCTACTCTTTTCGATTAGCAGCAAGGGATCTTTTATATGCACCATCCCACAGACAAGATAGCATATACCACGGCCTTTGATGTACCAGTCGTGGTGCACTGGCTGGAGCGACTTCTTTTTTAAAGGATTATGCCTGAATGATAGAATGATATATAATATAGATATTGTCAGATTCCATCTCATCATCTTGTCCTTCTGACCCAGAAACACAAAATCATGCTAAACATACAGCCTACGCACCTCCTGAGAATCCCACAGAATTTATTATTATTACCCCAGAGAACAGCATGACAATGTCCGGATTTAATCATAGCGATATTTTTCAAAATCCATACATTTTGTATGACACGCGCTCGTGTAATAACCTGTAGGCTACATCATGTTAAACGACCATACTTGACGGTCAGTATGCCACGGCACTAAAATTAGAACTAAAGATGTTTTCTTATACAGCTGATGGTGAGAATATCGTGCGTTATTTTTTATAACACATGGGTTGTTTACACACGTACGTTCAAGGGCCATAACTCTGTGAAAAGTGGATAAATCACCATGAAAGTTAAACTTAATCAGTAACAGTACATGATAAAGCTATATACAAAATTTCCTATCAATACAACCCCTGCAATTATGAAAATGTCCACGGCAAAAAAAACCTTGCCATTGAAAAAAACAACCTGAATAATTTTATAGTCCAAGGCAAAAAAGTGCTGTCAATGACTAACAATTGCAGGGGTTGCAATATTTTCAGGCATTTTAAAACAAAGGTCCAGAAAACAAATTTTCATATCTCCCAAGTTCAAGGGCCATAACTCTGTCAAAAGTGGGTAAATTGCCATAAAAGTTAAACTTGCGTAAGAGTACCCAATACATGATAAAGCTATACACAAAATTACAGCTGACTATTTCAAAGCATTCTAAAAAAAAACCCAGACAGACAGATAGAAAGACATAGATGAAACCTATAGTCCCCTTCAGTTGGACCAGTGTGGGACTAATTAATTACAATTTTTTTTTTTTTTAATTATTATGTGACAGTTGGCATCATTTACTCAGACAAGATCAAGTGACAATTGGCATCATTTACTCAGACAAGATCAAGTGACATTCTTCAGACTGCACCAGCCACAACCTACTTCGGGACAACCTGTATCACAAACTCTAGATGTGAAACGAGAGCTACAGAAACATCCTACACAATAAACAGCAAGGAAAACATAATAGCCTAAAAGTCTACCTTTTAGAAATAAACTAAAAAGACATCAAGCAAAACACTCTTTATTTGGAGAAAAAAAACCCAAATAATGTTACTATATTAAGACTATATTGAAAGTGAAACTAAATTTGAAATCTGAAATCTTAACATTATACTGCAACTTGTCTTGGCGCCAGTCTATAGGCTACACTCTTTTTTTATCAGCAGCAAGAGATCTTTAACATACACCATCCCACTGATAGAACAGTACATACCATGGACTTTGTTAAACCAGTTGTAGAGCATTGGCTGGAAATGAGAATCAGGTGAGTGCTTTACCACTGGACTACATCCTGTCCCCTATATGCATTGGATGTTAATTGCTTGGTAATTGTTACACTTAATCTAGAGAGGTTGAAAGGAAATCCCATTTTCACAACTCTGAATATATCAGTTGGTGCTATTTATTTTAATTTTTGACTACAAGATTTAAATTTAATAAATTTCATTATATTATTATTAATTTTTGTAAAAACTGAGATCAACATTCATAGACGTGTAACAACAGCCAAGTTCCCTTGATGAAAGACTTAAAGTTTGAATCCCTTATCAGGACTCACTATGTGCATTGCCAAAAATTAGCCATTTTGTATGAAGATTAGCAATCTTCATACCAAATGGCTATAACATTTGGCAGACACAAATTTTCTTTAAATTATTTACTTTCGAATAACTTTCAAAGAAATACTCTTAAATATGTATGTATAATTGAAAAAAAGAAGAAGGAAAAAAAAGGCTAAAGCAAAATTATTTCCATTGTAAGCCCTGTATCATGATTTTCCCAAAAGGGGTCACTAGAAATTTACCTCACCCAATGCCCTTCTTTAAACGTCATACCTCCTCTGGGTCCGCCCATACAGTTGTAAACTATTACACTCCATCGAGCCAACAAAGACAGGTCATCTGACAAGACCCATTGTCTTATCACACACGACATGTATAAGTAATTACATTGTGTATTTATTTACACGCATTGGATCATAAACTGTTTATTATGATATCTTACAGATGGGCTGACCTGTGACAAGCACACTTCACATGCACAGCCCCCACAGTCCAAAGTACAAGTGTCGCATGTACTAGCAGCCGGGCGACAACGGAAAACCGGGGTCAGGATAACCTACGACCATAGTACTAGTGTACATTCCTCACAGGACAATACAGTAGCTTACATTCCATTAGCTAATAACAGGATAATATTAATACCTCATATTTTAACAGCAAAAAAAAAGAAGAAAAATGAAAGAAAAAAGTAAGAAAAAAAGTGATCGATTGATTTAACGATGCACTCAACACATTGTAATTACGGTTATGTGGTGTCGGACATTTTAATTTAGCAATTAAACGAAATTAGTTTTTAACCAGCCATATTGGGCCAATTTTACAAAGCCTTTTTTTGTCTTGTATGCAAGTAACTAAAAACTTTTACAATGCTTAAACACCTGTATTCGGCTTAATGTGATTAATTCAATAAATAGATCGTCAAATTGGGCATAAAATGTTTACAAGACATTCATCAATACTTTTAACAGACAGAAAAACTAATGGGATTTAAGTGGAATAATTTTAAAGGAATTAAAGAAAACACTACATTAATTTCTTTTACTGTTCAGTATATTATTAAACATTATAGTACTAATGATGCATTGTCAATTGTTTTTTTTCTTTTCTTTTTAAGAATTTTTACTGGCATTTGAGAAATGAAAATTTGCGGTTACACAACAAAAAAATTAAAGCATAAAAAAAATAATATAAAAAAAATATATATCAGGCAACACATTAGATTTTGCATAACTAAATTTAATGCACAAATGAAAAACTAGGTTACCCAAACGAGACTTGTATGGACTTGAACAAATCAACTGTCAGTGGCCTGTCACAGAATATGCAGTGTTGTGTGGTAACCAATGTACAGGTTACCAAAATTTATATATTTCTCAACCTATAGGTTATGACACATTTATCAAGTGTACAATTCACAGGGCTTATAGAATGTTTACAAAATCCACAAGCCAGGAGATCAGTGATATAAAAAATGAACTAGCCATCATTAAAAATTCACAAGCCAGGAGATCAGTGATATAAAAAATGTACTAGCCATCATTAAAAATTCACAAGCCAGGAGATCAGTGATATAAAAAATGAACTAGCCATCATTAAAAATTCACAAGCCAGGAGATCAGTGATATAAAAAATGTACTAGCCATCATTAAAAATTCACAAGCCAGGAGATCAGTGATATAAAAAATGAACTAGCCATCATTAAAAATTCACAAGCCAGGAGATCAGTGATATAAAAAATGAACTAGCCATCATTAAAAATTCACAAGCCCTACTTTAACGTAATAGAATTTTACTAATACGGTGAAACTCCTCTAAACCGGACAACCTCGGGACCAAGTAAAAAGTCCGGTTTTAAGAGGTATCCAGTTTAGAGAGGTTCTCTTCCGTACAGATATTTAGAAAGGGATCATGAAAAACGTCCAGTTTTGAGTTATTCAGATTTATAGAGGGTCCGGTTTTGAGAGGTTTTACTGTAGTAATAATCAGATATGTTACCTGAAAAGATTAAAAACACCAAGATTTGGGGGGCGGCAGCATATTCATATTTACAAAATGGGACTTAAATGCAGCATTAGACAACTTTTTTAATACTGTGGATGAAGGAAATGTATATTTAACGACAGATATTGAGAGAGGAAACCCGCTGTCGCCACTTTATGGGCTATTCTTTTCAATTAACAGCAAAGGAAATCTTTTATATGCACCATCCCATAGACATGGCCTTTGTTACACCAGTTGTGGAGAACTGGCTGGAATGAGAAATAGCCCAGTGGACCCACTGACAGGGATCCTAGACTGATCGTGCGCATCAAGCAAACGCTTTACCACTGGGCTACATCCCACCCCTGATACTGTGGATGAAGGTTTTGGTTACAGTTCTGATACTGTGGATGAAGGTTTTGGTTGCAGTTCTGGTACTGTGGATGAAGGTTTTGGTTGCAGTTCTGATACTGTGGATGAGGGTTTTGGTTACAGTTCTGATACTGTGGATAAGGGTTTTGGTTACAGTTCTGATACTGTGGATGAGGGTTTTGGTTATAGTTCTGATACTGTGGATGAGGGTTTTGGTTGCTGTCAATATTTGCTGTTATTTTATATGTGTTCCCTTATTTCTTTCCATCAGTATTTTTCACACTTTACTTACACACTAATAACAGAATGGGTGGAATTTAGCTACATAGGTAGCATGCTCGCATGAAGATATTAGGATCGAACCTCCTCTGTGGACCCATTATTTGGTTGTTCCCCCCCCCCCCCCCCCCCCCCCCATATCCCAACTAGAGCTTTACAACAAATCCTTGCAGGGAACGTTTTATTTTTTACTTTGATTAGAGACAGTTGGTGGTCAGTTTAAAAATTTAGTAGCAACAACTATTTAACATTTTAGAAATGTGTAATGATCGATGAAATTTATGTATCGAATAGCAATGCAATACTGTACAAAATATTCCCCGTCTTGCTGCTAATAGAAAGAGAATGTATACCACCCTACCTGTAGAAAATAAATAAATAAATGAATGTTTGATTTGCTTACCACAAACCCAGGATTTAATTAATTTATAACCAATATAGTATACACAACACTGTACCGGCTCACGGCAACAAGGTGTACGTAATCAGACAGATGTTACACACCCATACTTTTAAAACACACACACACACACACACACACACATCGTGAAATGAAGTGTACCCATGTGACAGGTATTCTCTTTTGTCACGAGATACATAAAAACGCTTTGGGTTTCAGCTTAAAAATGTGGAGATGTGTGACACAGCATATTGTGAAACTGTGACACGGAAAAACAGTCAACACGACTTTATTACAACACAGTCCTGGCCCTTGGCTCAATGCGGAGTGAGTGGGTTGAGAATCCATGGAGATCCGCAGACAGCTTATCAAGATAATGCAATAATGAACCCACTGGTGGTCAGAATAAAAACAACACGTCCAGTAATGGGGTGCAGGCAGGCAATGTCGTAATATACATTATCAATTTACATTTCTGTTTACATTCAGTTTATAAACTGGTAAAAAAAACAAAAACAAAAAAACATTTATAAAAAAATAATAATAATAATAATAAATATCAACAATAATAAATATCAACTTACATTACAATTTAGCACTCCTTTGGTTTAGTAATTGGTTAAAAAAGTAATTCATTCAATCAATCAAGCAACATCCCTTGAAATTTTGCGACAGCAATCTGCAGTACTGCCGAAAAAAGTTCATATCCCAGTACTGGCTCCTACACAGAACGAGTTTAACAACTCAATAGGCACTACACCAAATTCTCTCTCACTAACCACCAAAACCACTGTCCTGAACAGACAGCCCAGATGGCTGCAGTGTGTGCCCAGGACAGCATGCTTGATTTATTAATCATCGGCTACTGGATGTCAAACATTTTGCAATTCTGACATATAGTATTCCAGATTAAACCTGCTACATTTTTTGCCATTAGTAGCAAGGGATCTTTTATATGCACCATCCCATAGACAGGATGGCACATACCACAGCCTTCGAGGTACCAGTCGTGGTGCACTGGCTGGAGTGAGAAATTAATTGGATAGAACCACGGAAATAAGTATAAATGAATGAAAGAAAGAAAGAAAGAATGAATGCTCCACCTCTCCCCCATGTTCATAAATATTTGAGCCACTAAATTTTGTCTACGTCAGGTTTATATAGACAGACAGACACCAGACAAACCAGTTTTCGGCTTGACAACTCTACAAGTTAAAATCTAGTCTATTCTTAACAGACAGTCCCTTCTTTGAGACATCATCAACATCCTGGTTAATGAGGCAGTCAAGTAGTTCACATTTGCATATGTACATAAACATGAAGGGTATAAATGTCTAAGGCCAATATTGAAAAAAATATAGTTCTTTGTACAAGTGGTTCAGATTTGCATATATACACCTATAAACATGTACAGTATAAATATCTTAGGCCAGTATTGAAAGAAAAATAGTTCTTTGTACAAGTGGTTCAGATTTGCATATATACACCTATAAACATGTACAGTATAAATATCTTAGGCCAATATTGAAAGAAATAATGTTTGTAAACATCCAAACTACCTAATAGTAGAAATTACTACTGTTTTGGTAATTTTGAAATATAGTCTTATAGAAAAAACCTGCTACATTTTTACATTAGCAGCAAGGGATCTTTTATATGTGCCATCCCACAGACAGGAGAGCACATACTAAGGCCTTTAATATACCAGTCATGGTGCACTGGCTGAAGCAAGAAATAGCCCAACAGGCCACACTGACAGGGATCTATCCCACCCCACACCAACCATGCATCAAGCTAGTGCTTTACCACTGGGCTACTTCCTACATCCCCCCCACCCCACCCCCAATATTTTACAGGTGCGAAGAATCAGCTAAATATTTATAAAAACTTTACCCTGACCTTTAATAACTTGAGACACACAGACACACGGATGAGATAAGTCATCATTACTGACCTCTCCACAGGTCATGCCAAATCAAAAAAAAAAAAGAAAAAAAAAAAGTATGGTATCACAGCCCACTGCACTTGGCTCTAAATCAACCCAATATTCGTGACAAGAAGCTGAATCAACCACCGGTGGGAGTAATGTAAGCACGGTCTGCGACCATCTCAGTGACACTGAAGCCGAGGTAAAGGTCACGCCGTGGTAGACAGGTAGCCGTTGTCGTGTCACGCTATTTACAAAACAGTCTCCACAATATTGAATCAATTGATTGACAATTTTTTTTTTTTTTTATTTCATTTTTTTTCCACACACACACACACACACACACACACACACACACACACACACACACACACACACACACACACACACACACACACACACACACACACACACACCACATATACATACACTCGCACAATAAACAACAGCCACTGTACAGCTCTCAGGTTTACTGATAGTCCAGTTTGATTTAACTATGTTATTGTCCAGTTTGGTTTAATAATACGTGTACAATGGTGGTCAGAACCCATTAGGTCCCAACTGGCACTATAGAGTTGTGTCCAATCCTGTTGTTGTCGATAATCTTATAGACCACCACTTACAATTCTGTGTGTCTAAACAGCATAATGAAGTTGTCAAATTTTATTCTTTAAAAAACAAAACATTAGCAGCAAGGAATCTTTCATATGCACTTTTCCACAGACATGACAGGACATACATACCACAGCTTTTGATATACCAGTCATGGGGTATTGGTAGGGACTGGGGGAAATGTAATCAGAGAACAAACAAAAAAAAGGATTGTTTTGTTTAACGACACCACTAGAGCACATTGATTTACAATCATCGGCTATTGGATGTCAAACAGTTGGAAATTGTGACATACAGTCTTAGAAAGGAAACCTGCTACATTTTTTCATTAGTAGCAAGGGATCTTTAATATCCCACAGACAGGATAGCACATACCACGGCCTTTGATATACCAGTCGTGGTGCACTGGCTGGAATGAAAAAATAGTCCAATGGGCCCATAGACGGGGATCGATCCCAAACCAACTGCGCATCAAGCGAACACTTTACCACTGGGTTACGTTCCGCACTATAATCGGAGAACGGGTCCACCAAAGAAGTTTGATCCAACAACTACGCACTCTAGAGCCCACCTGTCTTCTATTCAGTAAAGTACAAACCAGCCTTTGATGTACCAGTCAGGTGGCATGGATTGGAATGGGAAAAACAACAACGTCCACTGAAGCCAATCAATCCTATGACCCACTGTACCTCAGATGAGAACTCTTAACACTGAACCACATCCCACCTACCTCCAATCCCCACCGAACATGAAAGAAAGAAATGTTTTATTTAATGACGCACTAAACACATTTCATTTATATGGCGTCAGACATATGGTTAAGGACCACACAGATTTTTTAGAGGAAACTCGCTGTCACCACTACATGGGCTACTCTTTCCAATTAGCAGCAAGGGATCTTTTATTTGTGCTTCCCACAGGCAGGATAGCACAAACCATAGCCTTAGTTGAACCAGTTATGGATCACTGGTCGGTGCAAGTGGTTTACACCTACCCATTGAGCCTTGCGGAGCACTCACTCAGGGTTTGGAGTCAGTATCTGGATTAACAATCCCATGCCTCGACTGGGATCCGAACCCAGTACCTACCAGCCTGTAGACAGATGGCCTAACCATGACGCCACCGAGGCCGGTCCACCGAACATGAAGACATTGATTAATTCAAGCCAGTGCACCATGAATGGTACATCATAGGCTGTGGTGTGTGCTATCCTGTCTATGGGATGGTGCATATAAAAGATTCCTTGCTGCTAATCGAAAAGAGTAGGCCATGAACTGGTGACAGCAGGTTTCCTTTCTCATTATCTGTCTGGTCCTTAACCATATGTCTGACGCCATATAACCGTAAATAAAAATGTGTTGAGTGTGTCATTAAATGAAACATTTCCTTCCTAGTGGTTAGTTAATTGGCAGTGGTTAGCGACAAAGAAAGAAAGAAAGAAATGTTTCATTTAACGACGCACTCAAAACATTGTATTTATGGTTATATGGTGTCAGATATATGGTTAAGGACCACACAGATAATGAGAAAGGAAACCTACTGTCGCCAGTTCATGGGCTACTCTTTTCGATTCGCAGCAAGGGATCTTTTATGTGCACCATCCCAGACAGGGTAGTATATACCACGGCCTTTGATATACCAGTCGTGGTGCACTGGCTGGAACGAGATTGTTAGTGGTTAGCGACAGAGAAGTCAGTGTAATAGCCTTAGACCTACCCATTGAGTCATTAAACCCGCTCTGGGTGGGAGCCGGTACCAAGATGCAAACCTAGTACCTACCAGCCTCAACTCCGATGGCTTAACCACTATACCACCAAGGTCGGAGATGAACACATTAAATCAATATATTTTATATACAATACACGAACTAGTAATGAAAATCAACCGACATTGCCATACAAAATGTTGGTATTCCTGACACACATGAAGGTAGGACATTTAATTAGAATTTGCTGACTGTTAATGTCACCAACATTAATTTTGATGATTTACTCAGGCCTCTGAAAATCACCAGAACGATCATTTTGTTCGTGTGTAGCTTGCACAAGTCAAGTTTTGCATAACCCGTTTTTCCGAGGCGGGACGTAGCCAAGTGGTAAAGTGCTCTCTTGATGTGCGGTCAGTCTAGGATCGATCTGTGTCGGTGGAATCATTTGGCCATTTCTCGCCCCAGCAAGTGCACCACAAATGGTTTACCAAAGGCTGTGGTATGTGCTATCCTGTCTGTGGGAAGGTGCATATGCTACTAATGAAAAAATGTAGCAAGTTTCCTCTCTAAGACTGTAAAAAATGACCAAATGTTTAACATCCAATAGCCGATGATTAACAAATCAATGTGCTCTAGTGGTGTCGTTAAACAAAACAAACTTTAACTCATTTTTCTTTTGCATATTAAATTCAGAACATCATTTACATGGTCAGGAAAGGTTACTAAAACTTTGATGGGTTGCCTCAACCTGTTTTCCCCATAACGTATTATAAATGGTTTCTGCCAATGTTCAATTGTCAGAGGCCAGTCAACCCCCACCTATTGCTCTGTGTGAACTAACCAACCTTTCATCTGGTTCAGACATAACATGCTCGCATATCTTTGACCGAAAAAACCTATTAACCAGATTAGAAAACAAAACAAAGCCTCGTCATATTCCTATTGTTAATTAATTAGTTCAGTGCTACATAGTAAGTAATTCTTTACAAAATGACATTAGCTGAACTTGGTGTTTGGCTTAAAGCAGTTACCAGTGGTAAAGCTCTCGCTCTATGCACGGTGGGTCTAGGATCAATCCCAGTCAGACTAGTGTATCAAAGGCCATAGTATGTGTTATCCTGTCTGTGGGATGGTGCATATAAAAGATCCCTTACTACTAATGGAAAAATGTAGTGGGTTTCCTCTCTAAGGCTATATGTCAATTTACCAACTAATTCTTTATAACATGACACTAGTTGAACTTGGTGATTTCTTTTAAAACAGTTATCAGTATTCCATGACTGATATTACAAAAAGTGAGGTACACGTTGTCCTGTCTTGGAGGGGGGGAGGGGGGGTGTGTGCCTTGCTATAAAAATTAATCCCTTGCTGGTAAATCTGGCCGGCTCTTGTGCCCAGGACAGGTGTGTGCTACAACAGCTTGCTCTGAATATGCACGTAAAGCCCTATGACCTGACCTGACCTGATAAAACTTGTAAAACCAGCCTATATAAAGCAGCAGTGGACTTCCATGTTCATACAAAAATATAAAACATTATCCTGGACAGACAGGTAAATTATGTGGCCAGGATAGCATGCTTGGACCATAATTAAATATAAATTAAAAATACACTGAAGTTTCATTATCATTAATGTATGAGCTGAACTGGAAATCAAATAGCTGAGCCGAATGCCCACAAAAGCATTCTTGAACTTTAGTTGGGGTTAAAAATAAATATACCGATGGAAAGAAATAAAGGATCACGCAGATAGCAACAAGAAATAATGACTGCATCAAAAATCAATTCATATTGTCAGAAACTGATAGGGAACATATAGGCAGCACATTCAACACTACAAACATTCAGTCCCACATAACAACTTGGTATGAAATACAGCCATTACTACGCTGGTAGTGAATTAAATTTGGTTTACAATTCTATGTGTTCCCTTATTTCTTTCCATCAGTATATTTTTATCATCACTAACAATAACAATCTGGATTGTTATATAAAATGTATGTAGGTAGCTTGTCTTTCTACAATGGTGAATACCCACTAACCCCCCGCCCCCACCATAAATTCTTCAAATGACACAGTAACGTGTCATTACACAGCCATACATATCTTGTAGCATGGGTGTGTAGGCTATAACTTGTAGAATTTGAACTTTTTTTAATATAAAAAAAAAAATAATTAAGTAAAAAATTAAAAAATATTTTTAAAACAAACATTTAAAAAATTTATGTTTTAAAAAAGCACATAATTATATAATATACATGAATTTTAGTCTAATTCATCGGCAAGTAGCAATTAATACATTTTGGTTAAAGTACATATGGATGTCTAACCATGGAGTTCAGCTATGTTCTATCAGTGTTAATGACATCTAGTGTTAGTGTCATGCTACGGGGCAAATCTAAAACTGCATAAATGTAAGACTTACACGCCCATCCACCACCCACCACCACCTACCAAACCTACAGCACAGATAAAGAAGAAGAAAAAAGCCTTATAAAAATTGTTACATTAATATTATTGACTTTGTAAACAAATGGAAAAGTGACAAGTTTTTCATCTTACCAGGTTCTCTCCAGAATAATACAAAATATCAGTAACAATATACATGTACATCTGTATGATTGTTACTGCCAAGTCTGTTTAGAAAATAACCTGTTATTTATTTACATACATATATATATATAAACTACAAACAATTCCTATAAGTATCTTTAGAATAACACTGAACTCTGAAAAAGAACAAAACACAAACCGTGTACACATACAGAGAGAGACACAGACACTTAAGATAAAACTGAACTCAGCGTGTAATGTGTAACGCGGCATTATTGTGACAGGCGATAAAAAGAGAAAAACCTGTTGCATGTTAGCGACACTGGATAGAGATTGTACAAAGAAATGACTGCCGTACCTTATGTTGACACAGAATCCACGTGTGGCTGTTACCGCCTCTTTCCAACAGGTTATATACGAACTACCGCCGTCGCCACCAACACCACCACCGCTGCCACCACCACCGACACCACACCGATGCTACGCTGTTGCAGTTGGTCACCAACACAACCCGTTAGCATCGCAGACAGCAGAATAAAAAGAAAACCACTGACTCCTCCAGTAAATAGGGTGGACATTCCATTTTTGGCCTGCCACAAATATAAAACAGCTACACAGCCATGTGCTTACTCACGGAGGCACCGATTTGTAATCTATTTTTAGCAAACCACTACGATGGCTTGCCGAGATGGCTGGTGTGTAGTTGGGGCGGAACCAGTGTGGCGAACGCAGACCGAGTCTAGGACTTCCTTCTAGCGTCTGAGGGCGATGAATCATACTCGAGGATATACCAGTGGCTTGATAGCGAGCTGCTATCTTTGGCACAACGTTCGTTACCTGGAGGTATTGCACTGTGGCACGGTGGTGGTGGCGGGCTCGCATGAATCACCACCAGCGAGAGCGGCACACACAGAAATGTGCGTACGTACATTCCTCGCTGGTTTATCAATTCAAAACACCGACCGGGGGAAGCCCATTGTCGTCAGCCAAGGAATTCCTTGCCTCATGCACAGCTCATGGCAAAAGTATTCATCAAGTATGAAAAATATTCAAAGAAAGCTGTGCAAAAAACACACAAAAAACACAACTATTTTGTTCTTTTACCCAGTCACCTTTAACTATGTTTTATTTTGAGAAGACTTTAGCTGTCTGTTTATTTGACAACACACTTATATATTACATAATACACACATTTCAATACTGATAAATTTGGATGAATTTATTATTTTAACCTATTAGCATCTGAGACAAATGTGCATTTTTAAATGACTATGGCACAATAAGAAGCCTTCTCAATTTGGCTTTCATCTAACCTATAATTGAAAATTTAAAAAATGTATTGAGATGAAGTATACACAATATGTTTACAAATTAAACAACTTCTTAAGATTCCCTCCCTCCTTCCCTCCCCCTCTCTCTTTCTCTCTCCCTCTCCCTCCCTCCCTCTATCTCAATCTCTCACTTTTTTCTCTCAATCTCAATCTCTCACTCTTTTCTCTCAATCTCTCATTCTTTTCTCTCTATCGCTCTAGCTAACTCTTTCTCTCCCTTTGTATTTTCCTTTATCTCAGTTTCAGACTCGTCTTTCTCTATTCCACCCATACACAAAAGCATATACCCACACACACAATAAAGTATCTCCTTTCAACACACAGCCAGCCACCAATAGTGAACACACATGCACATTAACAAGCATACACCCACACAACCAAATGTCACCCTTTTAAACACCTGACACAATGTAACCATAAAATCTTTACTGAAACAGATGGTATATGATTACAAATTTACATGTTTTATAACATGCAGCCTTAACATACACACACACTGTATGTATATCAACAACACAAACAAAGTTTTATTTTGTTTAACAACACCACTAGAGCACATCGATTTACTAATCCTTGGCTACTGGATGCCAATTTTGGCATATATAGTTGTTTTGTTTAAAAACACCACTAGAGCATATTAATTTATTAATCATCGGCTATTGGATGTCAATGTTGACAAATATAGTTGTTTTGTTTAACGACACCACTAGAGCGCCTTATATTTATTAATCATCGGCTATTGGATGTCAAACATTTGGTAATTGGACATATAGGCCTAATCTTATAGAAGAAATCCACTACATTTTTCCATTGGTAGCATGAGATCTTTTATATGCACATTCCACAGACATGGCAGCACATACCACGTCCACTGTATGGAATGAGAAATGGCCCAATGGGTCAACCGATGGGGATTGGTTCCAGACCAACTGCACATCAAGCAAACACTTTACTACTGGGCTATACTATTTATAACACGAAGTCGATAGGATGGATCATTAATAAAACATAAATAAATGGAACTACAGTAAAGTATACTTATAACGAACATGCTTAGAACAAACTACTGCATAGAATGAACTGATCGTAAAGTCCCGTTTTATCGCCCCATATATTAATGACCAACTTGTACAAATGTGTACAACAAACTACCGGTACTGCTAAAACAAATTAACTATCATGGTCCTTTCCGGTTTGTTATAAGAGTACTTTACTGTATATTAATATATCATTATTAATCTAATTTGACTCTGTAGAAGTAGAGAAGGGATGAGACCTAGCATAGTCGAAAGAGCACTCACCCTTGGTATTTGGGTCACAGGATCAAAACCCGTCTGCAGACCAAATGTTTTCCCCTCCCCCCCAAACACAACCAATAACCCATCTTTGGTATATCAAAGGTTGTGGTATGTGCCGTTCTCTTCGTGGGAAACGTTTTGGGTTTTTTTGTTTAACGACACCACTAGAGTACATTGATTATTAATCATCGGCTATTGGATGTCAAACATATGGTCATTTTTTGACAGTCATAGAGAGGAAACTAGCTACATTGTCCTGTTAGTAGCAAGGGATCTTTTTATATGCACCATCCCAGACAAGATAGCACATACCACGGCCTTTGATATACCAGTTATGGTGCACTGGCTGTGACGAGAAATAGCCCAATGGGCACACTGATGGGGATCGATCCCAGACCGACCGTGCATCAAGCGAGCGCTTTACCACTGGGCTACATCACGTCCCCTCATGGAAAAAGAGAATATTACAAAATTGCTGCTAATTATAAAAATGCAGCCGATTTCCTCTGAAAATTATGTCAGAATTACCAAATGTTTGACATCCAAAAGCCAATAATCAGTTAGTGAATATACTCTAGTGGTGTAGTGAAGTAAAACTGTAGAAAGTAGGGAGTGGGAGTTGACATGATTTTAGATCCCTGGATTCACGTTTTCTGTATTTTGAGAACACTTTTTACTAGTTTTATTCCTTTCTTCTATAACACTTCTGACCATGTCACAATTACTATTATATTACACAAGTAACACATGCTATCCAACAGTGTCATCAAAAATTTTTCATCTTAATGTTCAAACATCTGAAATTTAGCGTTTAACATTTATGCTAAGTTATAAATTTTACACATTAATTTTATTAACTGTGTTAAAATGTAGTAATTCCATTATGTAAAACAAAAATACCACTGTTATTAAACATTCAGGACATTATCACGTTATTTAATAAAAACACAATACCCTTTATTATCTCATTGTTCAATTGTTCCCATGTAAAATCCGGCTCAAACCAAAAAGCACCTCTACTACATGTACTCACACGTAACCTGTAAACACCTTACTACCGACACCCAAACATATATACATTAAAAAAAATCACAAACGAGAAAAGAATTTACGCGACAATTTTTCACACAGATCTTAGGCATAAACACGAACTAGCTGACATGTATGTTGCTATGACGACACCAGTGATTACAATTCTCTGAGGGTTTTGACCACTGGGATTTCACTGGGACATGGAAAATCGGTTCCATATTTCATGTACTGGCAGTGTGCTGTGGAAGTGAAAACATGTGCGCGGATGGATCAAAGTGCTTCAGTCGCCACAAACGTTACGTCCAATTAGCTGGAATTTGCCACACGCAGTTATTGTTGGTTTGCCACCTGACCATCAGTACCACTTAATACAGTACTGTCTGCTTTAAAAAGTTAAAGTTTGGATTGTTTAACGACACCACTAGAGCACACAGACCGACTAATCATAAGCTACTGAATATAAAGCATTTGATAATTTGACATTTGACAATTGGTCTTAAGAGGAAACCATATATATTTTCCCATAAGCAGCAAGGGATCTTTTATATGCACCTTCTCACAGACAAGGCAGTACATACCACAACATTTGATATACCAGTTGTGGGCAACTAACTGGGACAGGAAAAAAAAAAATGAAGAGAATGGATTAACTGACGACACTTGGTGAAGAAAAAACCTTTTGCTGTCAATACACTACTCCTACAAAAAAAAGCTGCAAGGGGTCTGTTATATGCACTTTCTCATAAACAGGACAGTACGTACCATAGCAGCACTGGCGATGTAATATGAATACAGACACACTGCCGGCAGGGATCTGGATACACTGCCACAATATTGTAAAACCATCATAGTCTATGCAGTCACTACAACACACACCATAGTCACGCCACTGTAAAGCAATAGTGACGCCAGAGTGAGGTCATAGCCTACAATGGTTTAGTGATATCGTTTGCGCTAAGATAGCTTTGAAGATAGCTTTGAAGATATGGGCCATGATTTGTACTTGATTTGAAAAAATTTAAATAACAATGGTTCTGACGCAGTGGCGTAGCATGGGCAGGGCCACCGGGGCAGTTGCCTTGGGTGCAAAATTCTGGACTGGTGGAAGGGACTCAGGGGAGTACTAACGGTCCACTGGTTAGGGGGTGCAATACTTGCCTTGCCCCGGGCGCTGGCAACCCATGCTACGCCACCGTTTTGACAACCAATTTTAATGATTGTTGAAAAGTTATGTTAAAGTCAACTTACTGGCATATGAAAAATGTCTTTCTTATCTATTTTCTGTAACAAAGAAAGAAAAAGAAAGAAAGAAAAAAGACCTGCATTACAAAACTTTGGCTGCGTAAAAGTAGATAAATATTTTGCATTTTTTTAATTGGGATGTGTCACAATATTATCCTGTATCATGATAAAGTTAAAATTTGGTTTTGTTTAACAACACCACTAGAGCACACTGATTTATTAATCATCGCCTACTGGATGTCAAACATTTGATAATTTTGACAAATAGTCTAAGAGAAGAAACCTGTTACATTTTCTCATTAGTAGCAAGGGATTTATATGCGCCTTCCCATAGACAGGATAACACATACCACGATCGTTGATATATCAGTCGTGGTGCACTGGCTAGAATGAGAAATAGCTTAATAGGCCCACCGATGGGGATCAACTGTATCATGATAATATACAATTATGTTATTTTCCGCAGCATCAACATTCTAAGGAAGACTTCTCACAAATAACATGTAGGAAAACATAACACAATTGAAGTTTATTATTTAAACCTCGAAATATATGGGATTGTCTTGGTGTACTTCGTATCTTTTGAAAACAAGTTTGACAACATGAAATGGTTGTGACTGCACAGTTCAATGACAAAGCTCTCGTCTAGGGGAAACTGAACTCATTCCGATAGAGCTCACACCACTTGATCCCAAAAGAGATAGAATAAAAAGTACATTCATCATGGTACGGGTTGAGGGGTAACTTAGTGCTGGATATACAGTCAGACCCATTTTGAGCAGTACCAGTGGAAGTAAACTTTAGTTTTTAATGATACCACTAGAGTATATGTCCAGTGGTGTAGGAAGGTGCCAAAAGGTGGGGGGAGGGGGGGGGGGCACCACAAATATATATAAATATAAATATATATATAAACCATCGCTGCTGTTACTGAATCAAAAGTGGGGGGCCACATTGCCCCCCACATCACCCACTTCCTATAAAAAAAAAAAAACCCACAACATTTAATTCAGTCATGAATGGAAAAAAGGCAAAGCTTAAAAATACAATCCTGGATAATGTTGGTTCCCCCAAATACACATTTGTGTATGAAAAACAAAATCCCACAACATTTTAATTCAGTCTGACTCTGTCCACATCATGTCCTCTGTTGGATGTCAAACATTTTGTAATTTTGTAATTTAGACATATAGTCTTAGAGAGGAAACCTGCTACATTTTTCCATTAGCAGCAAGGGATCTTTTATATGCACCATCCCACAGGCAGGATAACTGGCTGGAATGAGAAATAGTCCAATAGGCCCACCGACAGGGATCAATCTTAGACTGATCGCGCATTATTTGGATACGCCCCACCGCCAGTATAATACAGGTATCACAAACCCTTGTATAGACCAGCCTCTGTGGTATAATGGTTAAGTTTAACCCTTAGATTGAACACACACACACACACACACACACACACCACGCACACACACACACACACACACACACACACACACACACAGACACACACAGACACAGACACACACACACCAAAACCAGAGGATTCCAAGCTTCTGTTAATACCAAATTTTGGGTCAGAAGCATTTATTATGAGATGGAATCCTAAAATATTTAAATTTATTTATTTTTATGATTCTGGCAGAATCGTAACATTGCCCAAGTTATCAATCCCACAATTCATCCCACCTGACGTGTGCACTCTATACCACTGAAAACCATCCCGCCCCTTGCTTAAACACATTCACCTCAAGCCTGCATGAAAAAACCCACACAAACCCACTTGACATGATTTAACACTACCAGTACAACACATGCATTATTGACACAAATAAAACAAAATGTTAAATAGCCCTGGGTGCATTTTTATGACAAGAATATGTGTGTGACAGCATATAATTTATTACAGCCCTGTGCATGTACTTCAGTTTTAACTGATATGAAATGCAAATACATGCATACGACCGTAGCTGAATCTGTTAAAAATAGATTTCAGAATATTTTAGTCGGAAACTATGTTTACATGTATTAAGTGGCATAAGTGTAGTTTTGGTCCCGTTATTTAGTACTACAAGTGTGTATCGTATGATTATGCAACATTTTAGTAAAAACAATTAAAGAAAGACTATGATAAAATTATTTCAATGAACAAAATCAAGGCAAACTGAAGGATTACTGAAATAATGTTTGGCAAACAATCACTCAAGTTTTAAAGTTTTTTTTCTTTGAACGACACCACTAGAGCACATTGATTAATTAATCATCGGCTATTGGATGTCAAACATTTGGCAATTCTGGCTTGTAGTCATCAAAGGAAACCTGCTACATTTTTCCTAATGCAGCAAGGCATCTTTTATATGCACTTTCCCACAAACAGGAAAGCACACACCACGGCCCTTGACCAGTTGTGGTGCATTGGTTGGAACAGAGAAAAACCCAATCAGTTGAATGGATCCACCGAGATGGTTCGATCCTGTGTGGCAATCACATCAAGCAAGCACTCAACCAACTGAGCTAAATCCCGCGCCACTTATGTTTTAAATAAAATGTATTAAAAAGTTGATTGTAAGGTTATCACTTTGCCAATCTGATAAAAAAATTCCAAGCGAATATGGACGAGAGAACTAGTGATCACTCATCATTTTCTGTAGAAGACATTTCTGTGATACTGCAAATCAGATTTTAGGTCACAAGCATAAGAATATTAGACAGAATCCCCAAATATCTATGCTAGATCATGTTTATGTTTGTGGTGGAATCGTAAAAATAAAATCCCCAAATTCAATGCCTGTTGAATTATAGTAAAGCTTGATAACAAAGAGTTTTAATTATTTTATTAAACATCTAGTACAGTTAAAAATAAAACTGTCATCTGAGTAAACAGGAACACCACCAGTGTCCATAGCGATGTTTCTATAAAAACAGAGCATGCAAGTGCTCCTCAGCTAAATCAAACATAAGCCAATATTGTGAGCAGGGCTAACCCCATGTTTTGAAGGGACAAGCCGGGATAATATTGGTTACCACCAAATACACATTTGTCTATGAAAAACAAATCCCACAACATTTAATTCAGTCATGAATGGAATAAATGCAGCTTTAAAATACAAATGTAGATGATGTCAGTTCTTTCAAATACACATCTATGAAAAACAATACCCACAACATTTAATTCAGTTAAGAATGGAACAAATGCACAGCTTTAAAATACAAATGTAGATGATGTCAGTTCCTTCAAATACACATCTATGAAAAACAATACCCACAACATTTAATTCAGTTAAGAATGGAACAAATGCACAGCTTGAAAATACAAGGAAGGATGATATCATTCTCCCAAATACACATTTGTCTATGAAAAACAAAACCTATAACATTTAATTCAGTCATAAATGAAAAAGACAGGCACAGCTTAAAAATATTATTCGGGATGATGTCGGTTTCCCTAAATACCTATCTGTGTATAAAAACAAAGTTAACGTTTGTTTTTTTGTTTAATGACACCACTAGAGCTTATTTATTTATTTATTAGTTGGCTATTGGATGACAACATTTGTAATTCTGAAATAGAAGCAGTTTGTTTTGTTTAACGACACCATTAGAGCACATTGATTTATTAATCATCGGCTATTGGATGTCAAACATATGGTCATTTTTGACAGTCAGAGAGAGGAAACCCGCAACATCTTTTTCATTAGTAGCAAGGGATCTTTTGTATGCACTATCCCACAGACAAGATAGTACATACCATGGCCTCTGATATACCAGTCATGGTGCACTGGCTGGAATGAGAATAATTCTGACATAGTCTAGAGGAAACCTGCTATATTCTTATATTAACATCAAGGGATCTTTTACATGCAGCATTCCACAGAGAGGATAGTACATACCACAGCCCTTGATATACCAGTTGTGGTATACTGGCTGGAACGAGAATAATTCTATCATAGAGTCTAGAGGAAACCTGCTACATTCTTATATTAGCATCAAGGGATCTTTTATATTCACTTTCCCAGACAGAACAGTACATACCATGGTCTTTGACAAACCCACAAGATTTAATTCAGTCGGTTGTCTCTGTTGTCATCTAGGGGCAGGACATAGCCCAGTGGTACAGTGTTCGCTCAATGCAGTCGGTGTGGAATCGATCCCCATTGGTGGGCTCATTGGGCTATTTCTCATTCCAGCCAATGCACCACGACTGGTATATCAAAGGCTGTGGTATGTACTACCCTGTGTGGGATGGTGCATATAAAAGATCCCTTGCTGCTAATCGTAAAGAGTAGCCCATGAAGTGGCAACAGCAGGTTTCCTCTCTTAATATCTGTGTGGTCCTTAATCATATGTCTGACACCATATAACCGTAAATAAAATGTGTTGAGAGTGTCATTAAATAAAACATGTCTTTCTTTTTCTTTTTTTTCTGTTGTCATCATGAATGGGAAAAAAAGGCACAACTTAGAAATACAAGCCAGGATGTTATCAGTCTCTGAATACACTGTGTATGAAAAACAAAATCCACGACATTCAATTCAGTTTTATTCCGCCCACATCATGAATGGAAGAAGGCACAGTATAAAAAACACCAATTGACACAAACTACCAAAGACGCACTAATTTTTTCATCAATGATTTTGGCTTTCTTTATCTTTCTGTTTTCAATTCAATAACAAGATTTTAAAAACTATTTAAAATAACAATTTCTAAAAACAGAATATGAAATCCTATTGATACGGTTGGTGTGGCAGAACACAATCCCCCCTACCCCTGTCCGCAAGAATGGCCTAAGCAATTGTGCACCCCTAGATTTACATTCAACTGAAACATTTAAGTTAGCAATTATCTGCTATTTCCAGACATAGTAAACATATACCACCCAAACCTGATATACAATTAAACAACATACATGCAAGTCTTTTTGTGAAAAAGTTTATATATACATATACATGTACAAGATCAATTCAATGCAGCTAATCAAAAATAATAGTATGTGACGGCAGTGAATTTGTTTTCCCACAGTCAAAATTATGTGTCACCATATGTCTGGCAACTAATAGCCACTAATTAAACAATGAGAAGGAGTATTATTAAATCCTTCCTCTTTTTTTTTTCTGCCCACACAAGTTTCAAAAGGCCATGGTGTCTTTAGAATTGCGTGATTACATGAACACTCTTTAAGCTACGTTATCATGAAGGTGAACTGAATTGTATACAAAAACTTGTAATGATTCAAGGTTTCAAACATTTCCAAGTTTGATTTTGCATAGTTATTTTATAATAATTTAATAATAATAATATATTATCTTAACAGTTGCATATATGCAAACAATGGAAATTTGTTACTAACTAAAATGAGAACATGAATGAAAGAGAGAGAGAGAGAGAGAGAGAGAGAGAGAGAGAGAGAGAGAGAGAGAGAGAGAGAGAGAGAGAGAGAGAGAGAGAGAGAGAGAGAGAGAGAGAGAGAGAGAGAGAGAGAGAGAGAGAGAGAGAGAGAGAGAGAGAGAGAGAAAGAGAGAGAGAAAAAAAGAGAGATACAGAGACAGAGACAGAGAGAGAAAAAGAGGAAGGAAATATTTTATTTTAACGACGCACTCAACACATTTTATTTAGGGTTATTTTATAACGACGCACTCAACACATTTTATTTAGGGTTATATGGCATCGGTCATATGGTTACGGACCACACAGATATTGAGAGACGAAACCTGCTGTCACCATTTCATGGGCTACTCTTTTTGATTAGCAGCAAGGGATCTTTTATATACACCATCCCACAGACAGGATAGTACATACCATGGCCTTTGTTACACCATTTGTGGAGCACAGCTACAATGAGAAATAGCCCAAAGGGCCCACCAATGGGAATCGATCCTAGATCATTCACGCATTAGGCGAGAGAGAGAGAGAGAGAGAGAGAGAGAGAGAGAGAGAGAGAGAGAGAGAGAGAGAGAGAGAGAGAGAGAGAGAGAGAGAGAGAGAGCGAGCGAGAGAAGGGAGGGTATTTTCTAATGAAAATGTTCTCAAAATCTACTGTTATCCTATCCTCACAATCTATGACACCGTACACCAATGAGGTCATTACACAATAGCCAATTTCTTCAGGTCAACTGGCCAAGAGCTTGCAATTTAATGTAGGAAATAACATTCTACCCATTATGATTCCCTCATGGCTTGTTGCACGTGACTAAAGTTCCGATGTGGGTGTTCTTCTTGTCAAATAACTACCGAATGCTACAAGTTGCTGAACAGCAGGTTTCTCCTCTCTACACATTACGTATTTGTATACAACACAATTAATCAGATGTACCTCGTTAAAGCATCATTAGTCAGGGCTTTGTATTAAAGTTCAAAATTGCAGAAACCCACAGTTATTTTGTAACAAAATATCAATTATTACATAAAATTATTTCACCAAATTAAAATAAAATTTGCCACAGCTAGCCAGTCTATGACATTTTAGTACAACTTGCATATGTAATTAATATTGAGAATATTCTTTTAAAACATCTTCTAGACAAAATAAATATATGCTGGAATTAATATAGTATTTAGTGCATAGGTTTTGCAAAATCATACCCATGATTTATTTTTTCTTCAACTGACCCCATATAGCAAGTTAATGTAGCCATATTCCTCTACTGCACTCTCTTCAACCATATGCTGACAACTATAAATGTGGTTTCACCACGGTCAATAACTATATATCACACACACGAATCTTAACAGACAGGTGTCATGTCATAACTTAATCCTGGATCACACTAAAAAAATTTTTTTACCTGATCCTCAAAACAAAATTAATATAGTCATATCCCATACCCGAACTCTTCAACCGTATGTTTAGAAGTGTGCCAATCTAAGGTTTCATGTTGGTCAGTAACTATAAAACATCATACATGCAAAATTCTAATTGAATTTCAGTCTAGACTCAAGATTAATGCTGTTGAATCTAGCACGAGAAATCTTAAAAATATGTTCCAAATCACACCCATGGAGTTCTTTTGTTTTTAATTTACTTTTTTTTTCTTTTTTTTTTTTACCTGACCCAAAAATCAAGTTAATATGGCCATATCTCCTGCGACTGACACATGTATTTAAACAGGCATCTTTGTACACTTGCGACATTGTCGTCAGAGATTAATCAATTCCAGTCACGCAACAACCCTCTGTCCTTTCTGTCACCCAGTCCACACAGCAAGCTGTTGTGATCAACACACACACAGACCGCAAAACGCCCACACACACAAACACACACAAACACACAGGGTACCTAACCCAGCCACAACGATATATACCTACACGACATCTCACCGTACGTCCACACCACCTACCAACATAAATAATACAAGGCGATGACTAAGTTATTTTAAATGCTGATGTAAGGATTATTTTCTGAATTCACGTTATGTTATATATATATATATATATATATAAAAAATAATAAGCCACACATATATACTAGGGAACAGCTGTAAAATAAAAATTTACGATAATAGTAAACAACAGGCAAAAAGAGTCAATACTTCATGTAAGACATATACTGTTCTTTTTTACTTATATAAAGTGAAGAATAAATACCTTTCTATTCGAGAGACAGCATTTTGGACTATGCATACAGGCCAGCCTATATACTCTGTTACAGACTGCGAAGCTGACCTCAGTGTGTGGTGTGCGTACTATCCAGTTGTGGTTAGCCAAGAGCGGTGAGCCGCGTGTACCACAGTGTATATATACGCTAGCTATCAACCAACGTTGGTTCGTTTCTTTCGTTGGGAAAAACCTGCAACAATTTCCACTGGCCTGCCTGTCCGCCTGCCTCTAAATCATACACAGTCAAATCCTTAGCCAGCCTCTCTCTCTCTCCCCTCTCTCTCTCTCTCTCTCACTGTGTGTGTGTCTCTCTCTCACTCACTCACGTTCAATCAATACTTCACTATACTCCAGCGAGCGAGTGATGGTAGTGTTAGTGTGACGGTGGTTGGCGCGGCCCGGCGCGCAGTGCGGTGGCTTCTGTGAATGAACAACAACCGGCCAACCTATCTGGGTCAAGTCGTGTCTGGGGTCAATCCGTGTTGTTGATTTCCCATCAATCAGGGGAGGTCAGTGCCGGCCAGATGACCTGTCTGTATGGGTCAGATGGTATAAGGCACCAATCAGCTGGTTCCCGGCTTGTGTTTACACACTGACCCGTGGCCCAGTTCTGTATAGCACTGTTCAATATGTGTGTGTGTGTGTGTGTGTGTGTGTGTGTGTGTGTGTGTGTGTGTGTGTGTGTGTGTGTGTGTGTGTGTGTGTGTGTGTGTGTGTGTGTGTGTGTGTGTGTGTGTGTGTATGTGTTGTGTGTATGTGTGTTGGATTTAACCTTTTCAACACATGGACAGATCTATTGGGAATTTTCAATATAGTCAAATTAAAGAACACAGTATTGTTTTGCCTTCAAGTAAAATATAGTATGATAAAATCATGAGTTTTTATATATATATACATTTTCAAAACAAAATGTCATTTTTATTCATAAGTTAAATACAGGCAGTTTTGATCAATTTTTTTTATTATTACAGATGATTTTTATGAGTATTTATTAAAACCCAAACAAACAAACAAAAATAATAAGAAACGTTTTGGCCAGACGTCAGGGCAACAAGTTAAACTTCAACTAGTGTCTTAAGATAACACAACAGAATATATTCAAATTAAAGAACAGTGAACAGTTTCATGGTTTCATAATAAAATGTCATGTTCGAGAATGAAGGAAATGTTTTATTTAACGACACACTCGAACACATTTTATTTTATTTATGGCTATATGGCATCGGAAGTTCAAATGTTTTATTTAATGACGCACTCAACACATTTTATTTACAGTTATATGGCGTCAGACATATGGATAAGGTTCGAGAATGACCAGTTAGTAACATGCAAAGAAGGTACAGCCAGTTTGGCCGTTACTCTTAATATTCTGGGCATCAGGACATATGACTAGGGCGTTGCGGAAAACTGCCGCATGGCCACTGTTAGATTTGATCCCTTTGTATACATGTATGTGTATGTGTGTGTTTATGGGTAAACGTATGTGTGTATACAGAGCCACATTTATTGGCATGGGAGTATGCCGTTTAAAGACTTAGTTAATCACTTGGTAAACATTCATATGAAATATTATATCAGTCATCCGAGAAAGGATTCAATAGCTATTAGCATCTAAACCAAAACTTTAACAAAGTTAAAAAAAAAGAAAAAAACCCACCTTAAGACTCTACACAAGGGTTAGGGCAGGATGTAGCCCAGTGGTAAGGTGCTCGCTCGATGAGCAGTTGGTGTGGGATCGATCCCCATCGGTGGGCCCATTGGGCTATTTCCTGTTCCAGCCAGTGCACCACGACCATGGCCATGGTATGTGCTATCCTGTCTGTGGGATGGTGCATATAAAAAATCCCTTGCTGCTAATCAAAAAGAGTAGCCCATGAAGTGCTGACACGGGTTTCCTCTCACAATATATGTGTGGTTCTTAACCATTTGTCTGACGCCATATAACCGTAAATAAAATGTGCCCCAATACTGGTGCAACAAAGGCCAAAGTATATACTGTGAGATGCTGCATATAAAAGAATAGCCCATTGCATGGCGGAAGCGGGTTTCCTCTCTCATTATCTGTATATTTCTTAATCATATGTCCGACGCCAAATAATCATAATTTAAAAAATGTGTTGAGTACATGGTTAAATAAAACATGCCTTCCTCCTCCCCCCCCCCCCCCCTCCCCCACCATGTTCAAAGACTGGGAATATCTACTAGAGAGAATAATATAAACAGGTTTGTGAAAACTGAATTTTCAAGGCATATATCATGTAGTATATTTGTCAGCCTCAATACAAAACCTCCAGTCACTGGAACCAAGTTAAATTTCTACATAGTTCCATGTGTTTCGCATGACCCATTTCCATGTGTCACTATTAAAACGGGACAAAACAAGGTAGTTTTAAATGGTGTAATCCTTCTCTCTTTTTTTCTCCAAGATCAATGAACCGGACTTCTCCGCAAGTCTTGTCTCCACTGAGTGGAAGGGTGGAGTCCAGTCATGCACGAAAACAAACCTCTTTCTGTCCCACATTAAATGTGGTATGTGACCTTGACAAGGTCTGGCGACAATATTAACCTGCAAGGTATTCCTAGATATTCAGCAATGTAAGATGATAGACTTGCCCATTTGTTTTCCTATACCGCCCTTGTGTCAAAAAAGAAAGAAAAAAAAAGGTCATGGTTGTCTGGTGACATCCAAGCACATTGCTTGTTGAGCAGGTATTAAGTGTCAAATATTTGCCGAGAGGAACCGATTGATCAAGCTCATCAAGCATTGATCAACTTAGTACAATGCAGTTACCTCCCTTGTAAATCTGAGTTTTTGGGTCGCTATGAAAGAAAGAAAGAAAAAAACCCTGACATACTCAACATATTTTAATTATGGGAATGGCAGGTGTGTGACACAGATAGCCACAAGAGACAAGCATCTGTCGCATTTGGAGAAACAAGGACTGGCTTGTGGAGGTGGACAGTGAAAGAAGTTGAAAGATAGGAGCTGACACATTGGAAAGAAATTAGATGGAATTCAAAGGATAGAAAGGAAAGGGGGCAGTAGGATAAAAATAAAAAATAAATTATGTTGACTTTAAGAAAATAATGTCTCATGATATTATTGTGTTGGGACAGGTACACACTGTATTTTAATTAATTCGTCTGGTAAACAAGCATTTTGAAAGTACTGCTAAAGCAATACATGTCCCCTACCGGACCCAACAATTTTTCATATCTCCTAAATCATAGGGCCATAACTCTGAAAAGAGGGTAAATTACCATGAAACTTCAACTTGATCTGTAAAGCTATATACTTATGATAAAGCTATATAAAAAATTTCATCTTGATATCTCCAGGCATTGCAAAAATCCGGAAAACAAATTTTGACATCTCCTGAGTTCAAGAGCCATAACTCCGTCAAAAATGGGTAAATTGTCATGAAAGTCAAATCTATCTGTAACAGTACATGATAAACCTATATACCAAATCCCAGCTAAATATCTATAGGTCTTGTGAAAAAAACAATTTCTGGAAAGCAAATTTTCACATCTCACAAGTTCAAGGGCCATAACTCCGTCAAAAATGGGTAAACCGTCATGAAAGTCAAACCTAACAGTACATGATGAAACTATACACAAATTTTCAGCTAATATCTCAAAGCCTTCTGCAAAAAACATCCAGAAAACATGTGGGACAGACAGACAGACAGACAGACAGACAGACAGACAACCTTTAGTCCCTTCCCATTGGACCAGTAGGGGACTAATAAAACTCCAAAACTTCCCCCTGCAAATAAGAAATGTTGAGTCGTCTTCAGTAAATACTGAGAAGGTGTGGAGCAAACACAGTAAAATCTAGTTAGTGTACAACAACTGGTATTCGTCTCGCTTATCCAAAATGAATTAGACAGGAGACCCGCTACATTTTTCCATTAGTAGCAAGGGATGTTTTATATGCACAATCACACAAACAGGATAGTGCATACAATGAGCCTTTGATATGCCAGTTGTGGGGCACAGTCTGGAATGAGAAATAGCCCAATGGGCCATCGACGGGGATTGATCCTAGACCAACCGTGCACTTTACCACTGGGCTATGTCCCGTCTTATCCTGTAGCACCAAACACATTTTAAAACATTAAACAGTAGTTGCTAATCAATTTTTAATTGACTAGAAATATAGCTATTCATGATTTTGAAAATAAAATAATCCCTGAATAGACACATTAATTTTTATATTCAGTTTATGTTTACTCTTAATTCAAATACTGGCCGCAATAAAAACAATTAACATACAAATGACACATTACATTTAATTAGCATTTTAATTAGTGTGTGAGTGTGTGTGTGTGTGTGTACACGTGTGTCAAGAAAAGTTAAATTTTGTTTTGTTTAACAATTTATTTATCATCGGCTATTGGATGTCAAACATTTGGTACTTTCGACATATCATCTTAGAGAGAAAACCCGCAACATTTTTCCATTAATAGTAAGGGATCTTTTACATGCACCATCTCACATACAGAATAGCACATACCATAGTATTTGATATACCAGTAATGGTGCACTGGCTGGAATGAGGGGCGGGACGTAGCCCAGTGGTAAAGCAATCGCTTGGTGCGCAGTCGGTGTGGGATCGACCAATTTGGCTATTTCTTGTCCCAGCCAGTGCCCCATCACTGGTATACCAAACATCGTGGTATGTGCTATCCTGTCTGTGGGATGTTGCATATAAAAGACATCTTGCTACTAATGGAAAAATGTCGTGGTTTCCTCTCTATGACTGTCAAAATTACTAAATGTTAGACATCCAATTGCCCAAGATTAATAAATCAATGTGCTCTAGTGATGTTGTTAAACAAAATAAACTTTAACTTTAAGACAATATGTCAAAATTACCAAATGTCTGACATCCAATAGCCGATGATTACTAAATTAATGTGCTCTAGTGGTGTCATTAAATAAAACAAACAAACACACACAATGCATTTTTTAATTGCATTGCTTTGCCTTCTGACTCCACCCCCCCCCCCCCCCCCCCCCCCCACACACACACACCTCCATGTGATCGTATCTGGAAAAGGCCTAATATTCGTGAGGGATGCACGAGTGAAAAATAAATGTATTAAATGCATAACAACTACAGCTGCTTGTACAGGTGTAGTTGTGGTGCAGACAGGAAAACTGCCAAGCCAAGCAAGTCTACATAAATGACATGCACCAGCATGGCCCTTTTTCACTGGCTATGTCAGCATCAAAGAATAAGAGCATGTCCTGCACAAAAAAAAAAAAAAAAAAAAAAAAAAAAAAATTGCAGCGTCACTATATGCATAAAGATCAAGTCGGGTATTTGAATTTGAGAGCCTGTATGGAATGTGTGGGGGTGTCCGTCGGGTTAGCCTACAAGTGGATGTCTGTACGCGAGTGAAAGAAATGATGGAAGACCACAGCGTAATGTCGGGTGCGAAGGCAAATTTATATTTAAGTAATACGTGTATTGTGTTCTCATGGACCTCGATGCCAAGACGCATGCAATAAAACACTTGGAGACATCTGTTTCCCTCGTAATAAAGTGCAATTTACTTAATCATATTACTGTCACCATACATGCTTTAATGGCTTACAGATTCATGTATAAAATTATATATGTAGCTCTAGGCTGCAAAACGGATCAGTATGCATACCTTTCCCTTACTGCTAATATTTTGAAACAGCCCTTATGTAGGCTGTTAATTTCTTCTCTCTCTCTTTTTTTTTTTTTTTTTTTTCTAACCAGCCTCGGTGGCGTCGTGGTTAGGCCATCGGTCTACAGGCTGGTAGGTACTGGGTTCGGATATCGGTCTACAGGCTGGTAGGTACTGGGTTCGGATTCCAGTCGAGGCATGGGATTTTTAATCCAGATACCGACTCCAAACCCTGAGTGAGTGCTCCACAAGGCTCAATGGGTAGGTGTAAACCACTTGCACCGACCAGTGATCCATAACTGGTTCAACAAAGGCCATGGTTTGTACTATCCTGCCTGTGGGAAGCGCAAACAAAAGATCCCTTGCTGCTAATCGGAAAGAGTAGCCCATGTAGTGGCGACAGCGGGTTTCCTTTCAAAATCTGTGTGGTCCTTAACCATATGTCTGACGCCATATAACTGTAAATAAAATGTGTTGAATGTGTTGTTAAATAAAACATTTCTTACTTACTTTCTGTTTTTTTAAAGTAAGTGTTGTAAACACCAAATGTTAATGAAATCTACAACTACATGCAATAAGCAATGATTAATACCAACCTGGTATTAAAAACTAAAAGCTGAAATGATATTTAAAAAAAAAAAAAAAACTCTATATCATACTCAAATAAAAGAATTTGTTTTAGTATTTCAGATAAAATTCATTCTACTTGAAAAACTATCCCCCCCCCCCCCCCTCCAAAATAAGAAAAAAAAGAAGATAAACAAGTTGGGGTGCCATTAAAAACGACCTTCCTTTCTTTTGAGGTCAGTAGTAAAGTGCTTGCCTGATGTACAGTCGGTCTAGGATCGATCCCCATCAGTGGACTCATTGGGCTATTTCTGGCTCTAGACAGTACACAATGACTGGTATATAATTAAAGGCTGTGATATATGCAGTCATGTCTGTGGGATGGTGCATATAAAAGATCCCTTGCTATTAATGGAAAATTTGTTTGCAGGTTTCCTCTCTAAAACTATATAATATGTAAAAATTACCAAATGTTTGACATTCAATAGCTGATGATTAATAAATCAATGTGCTATAGTGGTGTCATTAAACAAAACAAAACTTTTTCTTTCTTTAATAAATTAATGTAAAGTTTGTGTGTTTGTTTTGTTTAACGACACCACTAGAGCACAGATTTACTAATCATCGGCTATTGGATGTCAAACATTTGATAATTTTTACACGTAGTCTTAGAGAGGAAACACGCTATTTTCTTCTATCAGTAGAAAGGGATCTTTTATTTGCACCATCCCAGACAGGATGGCACATACCAACAGCCTTTGATTGATATACCAGTCATGGTGCACTGGCTGAAATGACAAATATCCCAATGGGCCCACCAACTGGGATTGATCCCATGCTGACCTCGCATCAGGCGAGTGCTTTAGCACTGGGCTACATCCCACTCAAAATTAATGTAAATGCAACCACTATATATAAAAAAATTGAAAAACACATTACAAAAACCTGCCTGTTGTTTTATTAGTCACCCTGATTCCCCCATTCACTACACACACCTGTATAAAGCTACAAGTTGTATCAGTTTAGTGTCAGATTCCTTGAATAACAAGATGCTTATGAAACCATTACAAAGAATGGCTAAGACCCGGAATCCCCATGCATGATGTAACGCACAAAGAATTGCAAGCTGCTGGGAAAATCCACTCACTCTTGTGGGCAACGTGCCACCTTCATTGGCTGCTGAGAGACGGTAATAGTCGACAATGGGATTCCTCCTGTTTTTGACTTCAACAGTTACTATGATGAGAACAAGAAGCATGGCTATACTACGCAGAGCCATTCACCAACTGGGTAGAAATATTTTAGTGTGCCGTTTCTTTTGTTTAAAGACACCACTAGAGCACACTGATTTATTAATCATCAGTTATTGGATGTCAAACATTTGGTAATTTTGACATATAGTCTAAGAAAGCAAGGGATCTTTTATATGCACCATCCCATTGGCAGGATAGCACATACCATGGCACATACCAGTCGTGGTGCACTGACTGGAACAAGAAATAGCCCAATGGGCCCACCGACGTGAATCGATCCTAAACCGACCACGCATCAGGCGAGCACTTTACCACTGGACTACGTCAAGCCCTATTCCTCATTAAGTCCTCATCTTAATTTAATATTTTGCTGTAGGAATAGAAAGAAATGTTTTATTTAACGACGCACTCAAAACATTTTATTTACGGTTATATGGCATCAGACATATGGTTAAGGACCACACATATTTTGAGAGGAAACTCGCTGTCGCCACTACATGGGCTACTCTTTCCGATTGGCAGCAAGGGATCTTTTATTTGTGCCTCCCACAGGCAGGATAGCACAAACCATGGCCTTTGTTGAACCAGTTATGGATCACTGGTCGGTGCAAGTGGTTTACACCTACCCACTGAGCCTTGCGGAGCACTTACTCGGGGTTTGGAGTCGGTATCTGGATTAAAAATCCCATGCCTCGACTGGGATCCGAACCCAGTACCTACCAGCCTGTAGACCGATGGCCTGCCACGACGCCACCGAGGCTGGTCGCTGTAGGAATAGATACCCAAGAATGCTGAAGTTGTGTTTGAATTTAATAAGCATAAAATGCACAATATTGTTTTTTAAAATAAATAAATACAAAATCTAAAAATCAACAGATTACTCTCAGTAAGTTCACTTGTTAATAGACACTGTTAATATTTTGTTCTAATATAATATAGGACACCAAGAATGCAAAAGATGTGTTTAAATCTAACAAACATTAAATGCATAATTAAAAAAAAAATAATAATAAAATTTTAAAAATGAGAAGTTTAAAATTGTATTAAGAAAAAAACTCAATTCTAGCTTTAATTTTATTTTTAAAGCCTTACTAAGAAATGTGTTATTAAACGACACTCTCCACACATTTTAATTACAGCTATATGGCATCAGACATATGGTTAAGGACTACAGAGAGGAAACCTGCTGTCACCACTCCATGGGCTACTCTTTTCAATTATAGCAGCAAGGGATCTTTTTATATGCAGCATACCAAACAGGACAGTACATACCCTGGCCTTTTTGACACTAGCCCATTTTGGGCCCATTGACAGGGATCAATCATTAGACCGACCACTCATTAAGCGAGCACTTTACCTCTGGGCAACGTCCAACCCCAGGTTCAGAACAAATGTTAGTGCTATAGATGGTAGTACCTTAATTTTGTTGAGTCATGTACTACACATGTATATGTACATTGATATCTGCACAGTTAAACCTTATCAAGTGGCCAACACTGTAAAACAACCACCTTAATATACTATTACACCCTAGACCAGGAGTCAGACATCACCTACTAATATGTTGAACACCACACAGCCAGTTTATCATGTGCTGAGGTGCTATTAAACAATCTTTACTTTATTTCCATTCTCTGCATGAACACATGTCCTACCTATTAGCATCAATAGTTTGCAGGGCAGGACGTAGCCCAGTGGTAATGTGCATGCCTCATGTGCGGTTGTCTGGGATCAAACCCTGTCGGTGGGCCCATTGAGCTATTTCTCGTTCCAGCCAGTACACCATGACTGCTATATCAAAGGCCATGGTATTCTGTCTGTGGGATGGTGCATATAAAAGATCCCTTGCTACTAATGGGAAAATGTAGCAGGTTTCCTCTCTATGACTGTCAAAATTTACATTATGTTTGACATCTAATAGCCGATGATTAATAAATTGATGTGCTCTAGTGATGTCATTAAACAAAACAATATTTTCCGAATGAATGAATGAATGAATGAATAAATGAATGAATGAATGATTAACAATACCCTAGCATGAAAAGATTATTAATAAATGGAAATTAAACAAATGTACAGTATATATGAAAAAACAGACATCAATATAAAATGTCAGCAGTTATTATTAAAACAATCTAAAGAGCTGTAGAAATATTTCAATTAAGCTGGAGTGGAATCCAAAAGTTTCCACTTTCCAATGAATGAATGGTTTGTTTTTGTTTTTAACAACACCATTAAAGCACATTGTATTTATTAATAGTTGACTATTGCATGTTTAGCAATTTAGTTAATTTTTTACTCATAGTCATAGAGGAAGCATGCCACATTTTTTCATTAGCGGCAAGAGATCTTTTATATGCACTTCTCACGAACGGGATAGCATATACCATGACCTTTGATATACCAGTCATGGTGTACTGGTTGGGATGGGACAAAATCTAATCAGAGAATGGGTCCACTGATGAGATTAAATTCTTTGACCCAAGCTCTAGGCCTATTTGGGTTATTTTGACATACAGGAAAGGAAACCTACTTTCACCACATGGACCACTTCTATCAAAAAGGAAAAAAAGAAAGAAAAACTTTTATTTAACGATGCACTCAACACATTTCATTTACAGTTATATGGCATCAGACGTGGTTAAGGACCACACAGATATTGAGAGAGGAAACCTGCTGTTACCACTTCATGGGCTATTCTTTTCAATTACCAGCAAGGGATCTTTTATATGCACCATCCCACAGACAGGATAGCACATACCACGGCCTCTGTAACACCAGGAGCCACGTTGGCCACTTCTATCAAAAAGGAGCCACATTGGCCACTTCTATCAAAAAGGAGCCACACTGGCCACTTCTATCAAAAAGGAGCCACACTGGCCACTTCTATCAAAAAGGAGCCACACTGGCCACTTCTATCAAAAAGGAGCCACGTTGGCCACTTCTATCAAAAAGGAGCCACACAGGCCACTTCTATCAAAAGCAGCCACATTGACCACTTCTATCAAAACGGAGCATCATAGGCCACTTCTATCAAAAAGGAGCCACAATGGCCACTTCTATCAAAAAGGAGCCACATTGGCTAATTCTATCAAAAAGCAGCAATATATCTTTTATAATGTCCCACAGACAAGGAAACATCAAAGTAAGTTTATTTTGTTTAATGACACAACTAGAGCGCATTGATTTAATAATTATCGGCTACTGGATGTCAAACATTTGGTAAAATTTTCTGACTTGTAAATCATCAGAGGAAACACTTTTCCTAATGCAGCAAGGGATCTTTTATATGCACTTTCCGACAGACAGGAAAACACATACCATGGCCTTTGACCAGTTGTAGTGTACTGGTTGGAACAAGAAAAACCCAATCAGTTGAATGGATCAACCAAGTTTGTTTGATCCTGCTAGACAATCACATCAAGTGAACACTCAACCGACACAGCTAACCCCTCCACCCACCCACCCCACCCCCCACACAGCAGAGAAGGAAGTTCGAAGGACACCCCCCCCCCCCCCCACACACACACAATTAGGTCCATCCACCTGAAGGGATTTGATCCTACAACCTATGACAAATAAGTGTTCTACAACTGAGCCACAACATTGTGCTCCAGAATACATTACAGAGATTTAAAAAAAACACAACTACCAATTCTCCTCATTACTTAATAGGTGGTGTGGCTGGTGAATATTTAGCATTACAAACCGGGAGATTAGAAGGTAGTCAACGTAAATGTTTGAGACACGGTGAACCACTCACACAAGGTGTCGGTAACAATGTCACCAAGTACCAGGTGGTACACGTCGACTTGACAGCACGACAAAGTGTATGGTACAGCTTGGCTCATTCTCACCGTGTGTGTGTGTGCATGCACTGCACCACTTTATATAGAACCTGTTATTCTAAACTGTTCTCTAAGCTGACCATGCATTTGTGCAGTGAATAGGGTATTAATATTTCCTGTTTTTTCTCTTTTTTTTTTACATATTGCTACACTCGTGTTGTTCTGTCTGTGTCTTTTATTGTCTGTTTTGTTTAGTCATCCGTTGGCTTACATTCCTGTGATAAATGAATATCAGTCCAACCGTGTGGGTTTTTGTAAAATGTTCAATGTGTATCGATGGGTGGATGAGTTGGCTGAATGGATGGATGGGTAAATCAACGGACTAATCAGATACAAATGGATGGATGGATGGGTGGATGAATGATGGGTGGATGGGTGGATGATGGTGGATGGGTGGATGATGGTGGATGGATGGATGATGGGTGGATGGATGGATGAATGGATGGATGATGGATGGGTGGATGGATGATGGTTGGATGGATGGATGATGGTTGGATGGGTGGATGATGGGTGGATGGATGGATGATGGTTGGATGATGGTTGGATGAAAGGTGGATGGATGGATGATGGTTGGATGATGGGTGGATGATGGGTGGATGGGTGGATAATGGGTGGATGGGTGGATAATGGGTGGATGGGTGGATGATGGGTGGATGGGTGGATGATGGGTGGATGAATGACGACTATCTAGATAAATGGACAGGGCTGGTGAATAAATGGATGGGCTAGTGTAGGGGTGGATGATGGATTGGTGGATGGTTGATGGATGTTCAAATGGATGGATGGATGGATGATGAATGGGTGGTTGGATGGATGGATGGATGGATGGGTTGATAGGCAGATGGATGGAAGAAAGGATGGTAAATGGGTGGATGGATGGATGGATGGATGGATGGGTGGGTGGGTGGGTTTTTACAGGTGGATGGGTGGATGGATGGATGGATAGACAATCAATAATTTATTGGTTACGAAACATCTAAGACTCAAGTGCATGTCAATTCACATTGAATTAAATTGTGAAAATCCTCTGCTTACGACCCAGTGTGACAACTAAAATATATTACATTAGCTAAATTACTCTTGTTCCTACTAAAAGTCTCATAGCTTCAAGTTAACGGCTTCCAAAAAAAAAAAAAGCTGACTGCAAAACCGAATGTTCATTAACATCGACGAAAGATTCATAATAAAGTTGATTATGCCATAAATAACAGTAGATCTTGACACACATGTAATATTTAAGTTGACTGGTTCTGCAGTTATGTTGATATACTGCACTCAGTGTGGTTTCCGTCTTGATTAATGCTTGCTCCAAAGCATGCAGTCGTGCATCCATCGATGGTGTTACGTAAACACCAATGTGGGGATACACGCAAGGTTTCGTTATGTGGGGAATATGAATCAAATAAATCATATAATGTTTTCTCTATGGATGTGCATGTCGCTTGTTCTGCCTTTCCATGTTGCTACAATTAGCAGGCTAATATTTTCTTGAGTACATCTACTTGTACAACTGGCGACTCAGAGCAGAAATAAACAAACAATGAAAACAGTGCTTTGTAACCATATTTGTTATTTTGGGGGTTTATGTTGTTGTTTGTGTTGGGGGTTTTTGTCATGCTAGAATGATGTACTCTTTTTTCCTGGTCAATCTGATCAAAAAAGGAAAGAGTAACATGTATTACAAATAATATTTCAAAGAAAGAACCTTTGTTTTAATCATCTTTTTAACAAATACTTAATTGCTAATGTAATTTTATTTGTAAAACATAGCTGGCACAGAAATTAAAACAGCTTTAGTTCTTTTTTTCAATGACCCCACAAGAGCATATTGATTTATTAATCTTCAACTATTGGATGTCAAACATTTGGTAATTTTTGACACAGTCGTTGATGGAAAATTCACTACATTTTCCCATTAGTAGCAAGGGATCTTTTATATGAACCATCCCACAGACAGGATAGCACATACATGTACCACGGCCTTGGCTACACCAGTTGTGGTGCACTGGTTGGAACTAGAAATAGCCCAATGGGGCCACCGACATGGATCAATCCCAGACTGATCACGCATAAAAAAAACACCACCACTGAAGCACATCAATTAATTAACTATTGGCTATTGGATGTCAAACATCAGGTGAGCACTTTACAACTGGGCTACATCACAACACAGAACTAAAACCAGATGATGAAATCTTACCAGCTCACTTTGAGAAATATTCATTTTAATTAATTTGTGTTTTTATATCCTATCAAGGTTCAAACACATCCTGAGCACACCCCTCAACAGTAGCTATTTTGGGCTGTCTGTCGGACATTTCATTTTTACTTGATTTTCATCCTTGTATCCAATCAAGTACACAAACATGGGCACACATCTCAACTCTCTGAGCTGTCGTGAAAAGTGAGTACATTGTTAGTAGAGTGAGAAAGAAGTCTGTGCTGTGGACTTGCGCCAGAGCTCAAATTTTCTAAGCAATCATAGCCTATGAAATCGTAAAACCATCGTAAGCTATGACGTCATTATGGTGTGTGCTGTAGTGACGTCATAACCTACGACGGTTTTACGATTTCACAGCGCTAAGACGGCTTCAAAAATATGAGCCCTGCCCACTGAGCTGTTGTAGAGCGGGAGCCAGTACCGGGGATACGAACCCAGTACCTACCAGGCTTAATAAGTCTGATGGCATAACCATTTGTAACCATGGTAATTGCTGACCAATGCTCAACAAGAGAGGAAGCAATATTATATAACAAACAGTATACATGTGCTGTCAGTGTCATTTCATTTAATTTCAACTTATTTTCGTGATTATATCCAAGTAAGGTTCAAGCACATTGTCCTGGGCACACACCTCAGCTAGCTGGGCTGTCTGTCCAAGTTAAAAAGAAGATGATGTAGTGGTTGGTCTTACACCTAACCATTGAGTCATTAAAACTCGCTCTGGGTGGGAGCCGGTACCGGGTTGCGAACCCTGTACCTACCAGCCTGTAGTCTGATGGCTTAACTGCAACACCACCAAGACCGTCAGTGTCATGTCTGTGAAACAGTTTATATACATGTATAACATATCGTTAAAGAATCCACATGCTGCTGGCTAAAAATAAACAAATATCTTCATTTGTAGACAAAAAGGACATACATGTACTGTAAACCAGATTATTATTCCTGCATTTTATTTTTCTGTAAATACACACCTTATGGCATGTTCACATGGTGTAAATTTTGTGAACAACCAGCGGTACCTGCACTAAAAATAGTGTTGTAAATTTCACAACTTGAGGAATGATTGTGAAAGATATGAAACTTATAGGGTGTATACTACCAAATCAAATCCCATAGACGACAATAGTAACATATGTGGCTAAAACTCCTACCTGCAACGTATCAACTGACATAAACGCCACGGATATAAATACTACCACCCCTTACACTTAAAGTGAATCAGAAAAAAATGGGGGTCAAGCTGCTCGTTTCTGAGATAACGGGTAGCGTCTATGACTACCCTAGTTTCGCACATAAATTCGAGTACTTTTTTTTACAGGTACCCCATACATGTTTCAAGCACAAGGCTACTTGACACATTGGTACTAGATGAAATAAAATTGCAAACGTTTGTTTTGTTTAAAGACATGTCTAGAGCACATTTATTTTTTAAAGTTAAAGTTTGTTTTCTTTAATGTCACCACCCGTCAGTGGGCCCATTGAGCTATTTCTCGCTCCTGCCAGTGCACCACGACTGGTATATCAAAGGCTCTGGTATGTGTTATCCTGTCTGTGGGATGGTGCATATAAAAGATCCCTTGCTGCTAATCGAAAAGAGTAGCCCATGAAGTGGTGACAGCGGCTTTCCTCTCTCAATATCTGTATGGTCCTTAATCATATGTCTGATGCCATATAACCGTAAATAAAATGTGCATTTTGATTTATTAATCATCGGCTACCGGATGTAAATTATTCAGTAATTTTGACATATACTGTAGTCTTAGACAGGACACCTACTACATTTTTCATTTAGTAGCAAGGGATTTTTTTTATATGTACCACCCAAAATACCACACAACCTTTGATATACCAGTTGTGGTGCACTAGCTAGAATAAAAAATAGCCCAGGCCAACCATACACCAAGCCAGCATTTTTCTACTGGGCTTTGTCTTGCTCCTAATTTTTCAATGACACCCACTAAGGTACATCAATTTTTGTAATCACTGGCTACTGGATGTCAAACATTTGGTGATTCTGACACTAGTCTTCAGAAGAAACCTGCTACATTTTTTCATTAGCATCAAGGGATCCTTTATATGCACTTTCCCCTTAGCCAGGACAGCACATATCATGGCCTTTGGGACACTGGTTTAAAAGGGGAAAAAAAATACAATTGGTCCACCAAAGAGATTTGATCCTATGGCCAAAGCGCCTTCGGAGAGTGTATTACTGACATGAGCTAAATCCTGCCCTTGTCAAATCCAGCGTCTACTAGCCGTATACTTGATGACTTTAGCATTACACCATCGAGGCAGAATTTTGCAATTATAGTAAGATACTGAGTCATAGTTTCCAACGGCATTCTTCTGCTATCATTCATAGACTGGAGTATGTGTTCACATTGCATCGCGGTTCACACGCAAAAAGAAGAGGCCAACTTAATCAACAGTAAATGTACACGTATATGCGTAATGTGCATGTAATGAAAGGAATATGGGGAACATGCTTAAATGACACCCCAGCACATGGTGTCAAACAGCGACAATTAGTTTTTTTTTATATGGTAGTTGCTACCAGTGAATAGAGAAGAAACCCACAGCTACAAAACAGGTTATTACACACTTACATTTACACTGGCTGTACACACATAGCTTGTGCATATCACTTTAAAAATTAAAACACACTATTTTCAATGAGAATATTTATACTGGATGGATGTGTTTGTAAAAAAGTTTGTTTTGTTTAACAACATCACTAGAGCACATTGATTTATTAATCATCGGCTATTGGATTTCAAACATTTGGTAATTGTGACATATAGTGTTAGAGAGGAAACCCGATACATTTTTTCATTAGTAGCTTTGGATTTTGTATCTGCACCATCTCACAGACAGGATAGTGCATACCATGGCCTTTGATATACCAGTTGTGGTGCACTGGCTGGAATGAGAAATAGCCCAATGGGCCCACTGACAGGGATCAAACATAGACCAACTGCGCATCAAGAGAATGCTTTACCACTGGGCTACGCCCCGCCTTGTGTTTTAAAAATGCTAGCAAACACTTGCATCTGTTATAAATTAAACAAAAGTTATTTAATTATTTTGTGCACCTATATTTCAATTTCATTTTTTTTTTTTTTTTTTTTTAAATAAAACGTTTATTGCAAAGCTTTAGTAAGATATTTACAGTATATTAACTAAACATGCCATTAATTTATCAAAACAAGCATTCTGAGAGTACTGCTAAAGCAACATGTGCCCCCTGCCAGGCTCAACATGTTTTGGTATGTCCTGAATTCAAGGGTCATGACTGTAAAACAAAATGGTAAATCACCATTAAAGTTAAACTTAATCTGTAATAGAATATTATAAAACTATACACAAAATTTCATCTCAATATCTTCAAGCATTGCAAAACAAAAGTCCTGAAAACAACTTTTTGTGAATCCAAGTTATGGGGCCATAACTCTGTCAAATATAGGTAAATCGCCATAAAAGTCAAACTTTATCTGTACATGATAAAGCTATGCACAAAATTTCAGCTCAATATTTCATATTTTGGAGAGAAAAAAACATGTCTGGAAAACTATATGTGGGACAAACAGAAGGGTTGAAAAAAAACCTATAGTCCCCTCTGGTTGGACCGGTAACGGACTAATAATGGCTTGCATGCTCTTTAAATTAGTAATACAAAGAACATAACACTACCGGGCGGGACGTAGGCCAGTGGTACAATGTTCGCTCGATGTGCGGTCGGTGTGGGATCAATCCCCATCAGTGGGCCCATTGAGCTATTTCTTGTTCCAGCCAGTGCACCACGACTGGTATATCAAAGGCTGTGATATGTACTACCCGGTCTGTGGGATGATGCATATAAAAGATCCCTTGCTGCTAATCGGAAAGAGTAGTCCATGAAGTGGTGACAGCGGGTTTTCTCTCTCAATATCTGTGTGGTCCTTAACCATACGTCTGACGCAATATAACCGTGAATAAAATATGTTTGAGTGTGTCGTTAAATAAAACATGTCTTTCTTTATAACACTACCGGTATATATACACAGCAATAACAAACATTACAAATATGTAACTCTTATAAATATGTTCAGAAAACAGCTGTATAAAAATGTATTGCAGTGACTTGATTAATTGAGGCCTGACAAATACGTAACTCTTATAAATATGTTCAAAACACAGCTGTTCTTTTAATGTTTAATATGCAAATGGACCACACATATGTATCACATCCAGCGTAATCGTAACGTTACCAATTGACAGCAAGGGATATTCGAAATGCAATTTCCCATAAAGAGAATAATTATGTACTTTTAACTACATTACAAATGTAAATATTATTCATATAATATGTTATTAATAGCAGGAATTAAGCCTGCACTTGTACATGCTGTGTAAGAAAGGACACTTACACTAAGTTACAGTGATGTTTGGCTCACCGATCAGCTGGGCATAGGCCCTTCCGGCCTTGGCTCTTCAGCTAGGTTTCCCGTGTATTTTTAGCCAGCTGTGCGAATCAGCTGACATCAACTGACCATTGGCAGTGCGCGTAGCATATAGTTGGGTTTCCCTTATATATTTATAGCCAGCTGTGCGAGTCTGCCAACATTAACTGACCAATGGCAGTGCGCGTAGCATATACATTGCTGAGAGGGAACGTTTGCTTTGGGGAACCTTTTAAAAATTGTAAAGGGATATATTTTTAATGAAGCTATGTCTGCTCGTAAATATTATGGCAAAGATAAAAATTATTGACACCGTATCATTTTTTGCATTGACGCAAGAGAGTGGAAATAATTGGGGATTCCCTGATGGGATCAGAGGCTGGGTCTCGCCAATCAGTGGATTGTTTGGGATGCCCCAACCAATCGGATGGAAGTTTGGTTTGAAAACCTCTGCGGCTTTTCAAGCAGAGCCACTTTAATTTGAATGTTCTTTGAGTGCAGACGTTAGTTTTAAAAGGCGAATTTTACTTTTCTTTATATATATATATTATTTATATATATTAGTTCCACCAAAAGACGGTGTAGTCTAAACGTCAGTATTATAGCAGTGGTGCCCCCTGATCGATGTTTGTCGAGCAAGACAGTGTAGGGCAGGGCCCAGAAGCTTGGAACTAAACAGAAATTTCAAAATGGCGCTCAATGAACAGGCCGTCCGAGACTTCTACACTGTACCCGAGTGGTACAGATTTCAGGAATTTGAAGTCGTACGCCTATTTAATATTATGTGTGCATCGGACAGTTTACATCAGGCCTTTTTTTCCGTTTCTCTGGACTGTGGAGCAATGTGTTTTTCGTGTTTTTTCTGCGATGATACCATTCAACCGCTGTGTTGCGTTGGAGCTACAGGCCGCCAGTCGTAAAAACAACAAACAAAATGGCCGACTCTGAGCAAATGTTCGTTGAGGAAGGCCGTGTGCGGACATGGGCATCAGTCAAGAAAATTTCTATTGAGACAATGGAAGTGGTGATGTCCTTAGGGTTTTCCTCCATGGAGGCCTTGTCATGTTTGGAAATGGACGACCTGAAGAAAACAAAGTTGCCAATCGGCCAACAAAAACTTCTCATAAAAAGTATTGCATCCACTTTCCAAAGTGAACCAGCAACCACGGCAGTACCTCAAATAGCAAGAGAACACCAAGAAGGAGTGCAAGCAGAAGAGCCTGGCCAGCAGCACACAGATGAACAGGAAGCCGACCCACCCACAAACCAAACCACATCAGCAGACAATGAGTTTGTCCAGCAGCTCCTGCAGCAATTTGAGAGCCATCAGACGACAAGACGTGTGACTGCAGAAACAATGCATCCAGATAATGTTACAGGTATGTTGTCCTGGCAGGACCCCCAAGTATATTTAAAATCGTTAAGTGCCCCCAAGTCAAATCACTACGAAATAGTAGATTTTGTTTCTGGTACATCCACAGTGTCTGAAAGGGTAGTATCCACTAACGATGAATTTGAACTCATCTGTAGGTCAGGAACTAGGAAACCGAAGTTAGAAAATATCACGCTCAGCCAGTGGTCGGGGGCGAATATAGCGATACTACACAGGCTAGTACAGGAAGGTACCCTACCCATGGGGCAAATTTTTGACTATCTGTCTTACACATCCCATGTATACAGCCTGATAAGCACACATGATTTGGTGTCCGTGTATGTATATGATAGGGAATACAGGCGATTACAGAACATGCATAAATTTAGATGGGGAACAGCTGTGGGCCACCTATCAACAGGGTTTCTCAGGATACGGCAGTCATCGCAAGTACAGGGTCAGGCATTCAAACCCAAATATGCACCAAACAGGCCCAAACAAAATTTTGCTACACACACAGGGGATGGCAAGATCATTTGTAGAAAATTCAATTCAAAATTTGGGTGCCTCCTCAACGGGTGCAAGTATGAACATGTGTGCAGTGTACCCGGCTGCTTTAAAATGCACCCAGGCTCGCTGCATTCAGAATCAAAAAACCACCAGTAAAACCTTCGTGTGGCCTGAACCTGGCAGCTTGGGAGGATGAATTACACTGTGAAGATTTTGATAGGGAGTTCATTTTGGAGGGCATCAGAAACGGCTTTGATATCATTGAAAAAAATTCTAATCCTGTTCCGACCGAAATGGATAATCATAAGTCAGCATGGCCGCATAGCCCTTTATATAAACAAGCCTCAGCAAAAATAGAGGAAGAAATTTTAAATGGGAACTACATTGCCGTGGATAAAAAACCCATTATAGTAAGCCCGCTAGGAGTAATACCAAAAGCAGATGGTGGGGTGCGTATAATTCATGACTGTAGCAGACCTGTAGGTAAAGCAGTGAATGATTATGTCAGCCAGTTAGAAAAACAGCGTTTTCAAACAGTAGATAGTGCCACTCAGCTCACAAAGGAAGGCTACTTTATGGCCAAAGTTGATTTAAAATCTGCATACAGGTCGGTTAATATAAGCAAACACAGCCAGCTAGTGACAGGGCTAAAATGGCAAGTTGATGGGAAAAAGCAATATTTTTATGATACTAAACTCCCATTTGGTTCCAAAATGGCACCAGGCATATTTCATAGACTGTCCCAAGCTGTCAGACGAATTATGTCACGCAAAGGTTTTACGAATATCGTAGCATACATAGACGATTTTTTTATATGCGAATCTACACAAGCAAAATGTGCAAATGCTCTTGCAGAGCTGATCCATCTTGTCAGGAAATTGGGGTTTATGGTCAACTGGAGCAAGGTGGTAGATCCTACCCAGAAGCTAATTTTTCTGGGGATTGAGATAGACTCGAATGAAATGCAACTAAAGCTTCCGGCAGAGAAGCTCACAGCCCTCAAGCAAGAACTGGCTGCTTTTGGGAAGCGTAACCGAGCAACAAAAAGGCAGTTGCAATCTTTGGTGGGAAAGTTAAATTGGGCGGCAGCAGTAGTGTACGGTGGTCGTGTTTTTTTCTGCGCAGGCTCATAAATGCAATTAAGTTGCTTCAGCAGCAACACCACAAAGTTAGGTTACACGCAGATATTTGCAAAGACATAGATTGGTGGCAACGGTTTATGTCTCATTTTAATGGGAAATCCCTGCTATTGGATAAGCTCCCAGTGTCCGCAATCTATACAGATGCCTGTATGGAAGGAGCAGGAGGTCACTGGGGAGACAACTGGTACTATTGCAATTGGCAACTCGATTTGCCATCAGCGTTTCACCTTCATAGTAATGAAAAAGAAGTCCTTGCAGTGGTTATGGCTGCTCATCACTGGGGGCACATGTGGGCTAATCACCGCATATATGTCTTTTCAGACAACATGGTTACAGTGTCAAGTATCAACAAATGCACTTCACGTAATAACACTATCATGGGATACCTGCGATATTTATTTTGGCTCTCAGCAAAATTTAATTTCCATATTATCGCACGCCACATTAAGGGAAAGCACAATGAAAAAGCAGACATAATATCTAGGCTGCATGAGCCTAAAGCATTTAGATCCTTTTTAAGCTATTTGTCATGTCCTGTTCCCATAGGCATACTGCTTGAACACATCTCAACCAGGTCTCTTTCATTTCTTCTGTCTAGGCACAGCGTGGAGGTGAACCGCTTGCAGTGCTGGATACTAGAGTTCGAAACCTGAGATGTAGTGTCTTCGCCCAATCTACCAAAAAAACTTACTCAACATATTTGAGCACATATCTACATTTTTGTACGTTGTTCAATATACCAGTTCTCCCTATCTCACACACTGACCTAGGGCGGTATGTTGCCTATCTGTCGTTCAAGTTGAAATACAGATCTATAAAAAATTACTTAACTGTAGTACGACTCCTTCATCTGGAAGCTGGTCACCCCAATCCTTTGGACTGTCATTTCATAAACTCCATAATTAAAGGGGCGCGCAGGATGTTGGGTGACACAGTGTGCCAAAAAGCGCCTATCACACTACAGATTCTGCTGGACATCTTTAGCCAGATGAATTTCAAATGTACAAAAGATCTTGCATTTTGGGCAGCATGTGTAGTTGCCTTCTTCTCCTTTTTCCGCAAGTCTAATCTGTTGGTCCCTTCCCTTTTGGCCTTTGACCCAGCTAAGCATTTGAGCCGACATAATGTGCGGTTCACTATACAAGGAGCCATTCTAAAAGTACTTTGGTCAAAAACCATTCAGTACAGGGAAAGGGCCCTAATAATTCCCCTGCCTTTCATTCCCAATTCTCCCCTATGTCCCAGCACTGCACTTTGGCTGGCCATAAAGACAGTGCCTTGCCAATCCCTGCAGGCCCCAGTGTTTCAGTATAAAACTAGTGTAGGCACCATCCCCTTAACGCATAGGGTGTTTGTGTCTCATCTCAAGTGTTGCCTACAGGCATGTGGAGTTGATCCTGACAAGTACGCAGGGCATAGTTTTCGACGAGGCGGGGCCTCCTTTGCCTTGGAGTGTGGGGTTCCAGTGGATCTCATACAGACTCAAGGAGATTGGCGTAGTGATGCCTATAAAAATTACATTGATCCATCCCTGGGTGCACGGCAAAGGGTCGCGAGTTTATTGGGTCAAGCAGTGGGGAGGGTCAAATTCAGTTAGTGGTTACTGCCCCTTTTAGTGCCTATCCTTTATGTATATATGTGTGTAGTTAAGTTTTTTTAGTCTGTTATCTGCCAGGACAGCTACCTACATTGTAATCATCAGTGATAACTGTATATCTGCTATGTTTGTGTTTTGTTGTTTGTATTATCTGCAACTGCCCACACAGTTTTTGTTTTTGATTCTATGATAGTTGAACAATCCACTATAAGTTGTGCCTTGTAGTGAGAAAATCAGTCTGGTAACCTGTGGCGGATGATAGCAGACTTACTGATGGTGACTTTCACAAAAACTGTGGGAGACATATATTTGATGCATTTGCCAAGTGTGTGTAAGGTATCAATTATTGCCAGAAGTCCTTTGGTTCACCTACATCCTACACATATCCTATTTACCACAGGTTTGGGTTGTTTTGGAATACATGGTTATTAATTTGTGTTTTAAATTCATTGTGTGCATTCAATGAATGCAGGGAATGCATTTGCGTATTCCACTTTCAAATAAAACCATGATTTTCTCCCAAACCTGTGAGTTTTGTTTTGTTTACTTATATATGTATGTACGGATGTTAATGTAAATATTATTCATATAATATGTTATTAATAGCAGGAATTAAGCCTGCACTTGTACATGCTGTGTAAGAAAGGACACTTACACTAAGTTACAGTGATGTTTGGCTCACCGATCAGCTGGGCATAGGCCCTTCCGGCCTTGGCTCTTCAGCTAGGTTTCCCGTGTATTTTTAGCCAGCTGTGCGAATCAGCTGACATCAACTGACCATTGGCAGTGCGCGTAGCATATAGTTGGGTTTCCCTTATATATTTATAGCCAGCTGTGCGAGTCTGCCAACATTAACTGACCAATGGCAGTGCGCGTAGCATATACATTGCTGAGAGGGAACGTTTGCTTTGGGGAACCTTTTAAAAATTGTAAAGGGATATATTTTTTAATGAAGCTATGTCTGCTCGTAAATATTATGGCAAAGATAAAAATTATTGACACCGTATCATTTTTTGCATTGACGCAAGAGAGTGGAAATAATTGGGGATTCCCTGATGGGATCAGAGGCTGGGTCTCGCCAATCAGTGGATTGTTTGGGATGCCCCAACCAATCGGATGGAAGTTTGGTTTGAAAACCTCTGCGGCTTTTCAAGCAGAGCCACTTTAATTTGAATGTTCTTTGAGTGCAGACGTTAGTTTTAAAAGGCGAATTTTACTTTTCTCCCACTGTCCCACCCCTTATACCTATGTTTAAGAAATGCATGTATGTAGTTGTTTTGTAGTAATAATAGTATAGTTTGTATATGAATACATGGTTATTAATTTGTGTTTTAAATTCATTGTGTGCATTCAATGAATGCAGGGAATGCATTTGCGTATTCCACTTTCAAATAAAACCATGATTTTCTCCCAAACCTGTGAGTTTTGTTTTGTTTACTTATATATGTATGTACGGATGTTAATACATACAATTTCAGCAGCACACTTCATGTTTAAAATATTACGGCACTGCTCATTTCAACATACATGTCTCATTACTGCATACAGTGAAACCGGTCTAAACTGGATCACCCCAGGCACGTAATATTTATCGATTTAGACAAAATCTGGTATTTAGAGTTGTGTTATTAGAATTGAGAAAAATCGGGACCATAAGACTTGGTTGGTTTTGACAGGATACCGGTTTGTTCAGGGTTCAGTTTAAACAGGTTGTACTGTATATACAAATCAGTGATACATGTTGTGCATTCCTGTCTGATGAAAATACACAGGTCTAAAAGAACCCATGCTGCTGTACAATCACAACAGTATGTGTTGGCAGCAGGTTTCTTCTCTACACTTGACCAAGTGTGACTAACCTAATGTACGTATGATGTCTCACATACTGTTAGTCTCTGATTTAACAAGTGTGACCACTACCTCATGTGTGATATCTCATATACTGGTGGTCTCTTATTTAACAAGTGTGACCACTACCTCATGCGTGATATCTCATATACTGGTAGTCTCTGATTTAACAAGTGTGACCACTACCTCATGCGTGATATCTCATATACTGGTAGTCTTTGATTTAACAAGTGTGACCACTACCGTATGTGTTATATCTGATTTAACAAGTATGACCACTACCTCATGTGTTATATCTGATATACAGGTAGTGTCTGATTTAACAAGTGTGACCACTACCTCATGTGTGATATCTCATATACTGGTAGTCTCTGATTTAACAAGTGTGACCACTACCTCATGCGTGATATCTCATATACTGGTAGTCTCTGATTTAACAAGTGTGACCACTACCGTATGTGTTATATCTGATTTAACAAGTATGACCACTACCTCATGTGTTATATCTGATATACAGGTAGTGTCTGATTTAACAAGTGTGACCACTACCTCATGTGTGATATCTCATATACTGGTAGTCTCTGATTTAACAAGTGTGACCACTACCTCACGTGTGATATCTCATATACTGGTAGTCTCTGATTTAACAAGTGTGACCACTACCTCACGTGTGATATCTCATATACTGGTAGTCTCTGATTTAACAAGTGTGACCACTACCTCATGTGTGATATCTGATATACAGGTAGTGTCTGATTTAACAAGTGTGACCACTACCTCATGTGTGATATCTCATATACTGGTAGTCTCTGATTTAACAAGTGTGACCACTACCTCATTTGTGATATCTGATATACTGGTAGTCTCTGATTTAACAAGTGTGACCACTACCGTATGTGTTATATCTAATTTAACAAGTGTGACCACTACCTCATGTGTTATATTTGATATACAGGTAGTCTCTGATTTAACAAGTGTGACCACTACCTCATGTGTGATATCTCATATACTGGTAGTCTCTGATTTAACAAGTGTGACCACTACCTCATTTGTGATATCTCATATACTGGTAGTCTCTGACTTAACAAGTGTGACCACTACCGTATGTGCGAGATCTCATATACTGGTAGTCTCTGATTTAACAAGTGTGACCATACCTCATGTGAGATATCTCATATACTGGTAGTCTCTGATTTAACAAGTGTGACCACTACCTCATTTGTGATATCTTATATACTGGTAGTCTCTGACTTAACAAGTGTGACCACTACCGTATGTGCGAGATTTCATATACTGGTAGTATCTGATTTAACAAGTGTGACCACTACCTCATTTATGATATCTCATATACTAGTAGTCTCTGACTTAACAAGTGTGACCACTACCGTATGTGCGAGATCTCATATACTGGTAGTCTCTGATTTAACAAGTGTGACCACTACCATATGTGCGAGTTCTCATATACTGGTAGTCTCTGATTTAACAAGTGTGACCACTACCGTATGTGAGAGATCTCATAATCTGGTTATCTAATTTAATCTGATGCACGGTCGCTCAAGGATTGATCACCTTTGGTGGACCCACTGGTCTATTTCTCGTTCCAGCCAGTGCACTACAACCAGTATATCAAAGCTGTGGTAAGTGCTATCCTGTCTGCGGGATAGTTCATATAAAAGCTCCCTTGTAACAAACAGAAAAATGTAGCAGGTTTTTTTCTCTGAGACTATATGTCAAAATGACCAACGTTTTGATATCCACCTATGATTAATAAATCAATGTGCTCTAGTCGTGTTGTTAAACAAAGCAAACCTTATTTAACTGATTTAATCAATGTGCTGTCGTATCATTAAACAAACACATTCCTTTCTTGCTGTTCAAATTTATCATTAAAGTAGATCGCTGACCTCTGATCTCTGACCTCTGACTTATGTACATTGGTTAAGCCTCATATCCACTATCAATAGTAGTCTATTTTTAGCGTCACAGAAGTTATGTCTACAAGTACAGTAGTGAGACACATGACCTACTACAGAATACTGTTCCCTATTACACTTGTATGCACGCAAGCATACACATACCAAGAATGTTTACGCTTTACATTTTAATGGTGGTCGTATTTTCTTTGGATCTGGGCAATATAGTATTACCTTGTGGGTCAGGCATACTTGTTATCATATCACTACCAGTTAGTAAGAGTAAGTAGCAGTCTGTCCTGAAAGTACTACCATGGTATATTTCAGAGAAAAAAACCACTTTGGTGTACAATGGTGGGTGGTGGTGGTGGTGGTCAGAGGATTTCTTTTAACAGAAGTCCTCAGGTGCCATGGAATATGGGGCCATGTCTCCCCCACCACCCATTTCCCGTCATTGTGCTCAGAAGGATAGAAATGCCATATCTGAATACCTAAAATTCACAACGTTTGGCCCTCATATTTGCATCTGCTGGGTCATTACCCTGACAGTGCCCATCTCTCCACAACCCTCACCCCACCCTTTAAATATGTCCCTTAAACCCTATCCTAAAAGTATTCTTGCAGGCTTTTTAATCACCTATAAAGTTTCATTTACTTAAAGAAAAATATAACTATGACATTATTTGATGTATACATAAAGGAAAAAAAGAAGAAGATTAAACCACACAGGTATATGGTAACTACTGTCCTGCCTTTGGGAAAGCATAAATAAAATATCCCTTGCTGCTTTATCAATTGGAGTAGACTACATGTACGTGGTAAGAGTGGGTTTGCCGATTCATATTTTTGTCTTGGGGTATTGTTAAACATTTAAAATTCATTCATTCATTCATTCATTCATTCAATCATTCATTCTCTCTTTTTCCCCCAACAATGGATAAAAACTATTAACTATTATCACTACGAAGAAGAAAGTATTATTCCACAGGCACTATGGTTACACGATCTACATCTATGAAACTACAAAAGGTAAGTCTTATTGGTCTTATTGTCAACAGGAAGGAAGGAAATGTTTTAACGACGCACTCAACACATTTTATTTACGGTTATATGGCGTCAGACATATGGTTAAGGACCACACATATATAGAGAGGAAACCCACTGTTGCCACTTCATGGGCTACTCTTTTTGATTAACAACAAGGGATCTTTTATATGCACCAGCCCACAGGCAGGGTAGTACATACATTGTTACACCAGTTGTAGAGGACTGGCTGGAATGAGAAATAGCCCAACAGGGCCACCGACGGGGATTGATCCTAAACTGGCCGCAGAGAAGTGCAATCATGTCACTAATGTGCACAGGAAGCCATCGAGAGTAGTTGATGAAACCTTAATGCAAAGAACAAAAGTACTACCTTTTCCAGTGATATGTAGAACTGGACTTCCACTATAGGCATTATTCAAACATCATAACACTTATCTGCAAGTCCAGAATATTTCACAAATATGGGAGTCACATGTGGAAGGAAGGAAATGGTTTATTTAACGACACACTCAACACATTCTATTTATGGTTATATGACGTCGGACCACACATATTGAGGGAGGAAACCCTCTTTAGCCACTTCGTGGGCTACTCTTTTCAATTAGCAGCAAGGGATCTTTTATATGCACCATCCCATAGACAAGATAGCACATACCATGGCCTTTGATGTATCAGTTGTGGTGAATGTTTACCATAGGTGTGATATGTGGAATTGGACTCCCACTACAGGCATTATTCAAACATTATAACAGTTATTTGTAAGTCCAGAACATTTCACAGATATGGGAGTCAGATGTAGCTCAGTGGTAGAGTGTTCATCTTAGGTTTTATGGGTCATATGATCGATCACCCTTGATGAACTAATTTTTTTCCTGTTCCAACCAATGCTCCAAAATTGCTACACAAAAAAGATCTTGTATTTATTGGAAAAGTGTATATGAAAGTTCACTTGCTGTTTTCTCGGTAGGACTAGCCAATGTGGCAGCAGTGTATTTCCTTTATCTGCATCTAAACTAGGTGTCAAAAAAACATGGGCCAAATTTATGAAGCTTGCCTATTTTTTTTTAAAAACACGTGTTTAAGCATTGTAAATACATATACAGTCAGACTTCATTACAACGACCATCATTACTACGAAATGTACACCATCCGACCACAAATTGTCGGGAACAAACATACAGTAGTGTTATTCTGTTTATTACACTGGAATTCACACCTTCCGACACCGACAGAGCAAATTAGGAACAAACGTGCATCCACGGTCTGAAACCACCTCTTTACAACATTACATAATCAAATGAAACCATAGCACATTGGCAGTACACACACAGCCACTTAGAATCCTTGATCTTATAGTGAGCCGACTGTATCACATGCTGTCCGAGCTACCAATGTCTGCGAAATATGTAGACATTTATTGCTTTTGCAAATAAGCCTTTAGTTAACCAATTAAAGGATTAACTATGAACAATAAAATCTTCTATTTTCATATTTTGTAAACGAAACAGGTACCAATCGGAGATATCTTTAACCAAGCAATGATTTGACTGACGGTGAATGCGCCTTGTTTTATATATTTAATGATGTTTTTTTAAAAACATATTTAATGTATGTATGTGCATTTGTTGTTTTTAATAATAATTGCAATGCATTAATTATTTAAATGCTATTTAGTCATCAGTTAATATTATATTTCTCGCTCTAGCCAGTGCACCACGACTGGTATATCAAAGGCCATGGTATGTGCTATCCTGTCTGTGAGATGGTGCATATAAAAGATCCCTTGCTACTAAGGGAAAAACATAGCAGGTTTCATCTCTATGACTGTGTCAAAATTACCATATGTTTGACATCCAATAGCCGATGATTAATAAGTCAATGTGCTCTAGTGGTGTCGTTAAAAAAAAAAAACCCAGTTAATATTAATTAGTATTTTTTGTTACGTTATTTTGGCAATGGAGTTAACTCATGGCAATTCGATACACCAGCAATTTCAATATAACAACAAAGTGACCCAGGGATGAACATGGTCGCTGTAACCAGGTCTGACTGTAGTTACAAGAGTGTAAATACAAGTAGCTTTGGTTTAAAATGTGCTACGGTGTTGTTAAACAAATACTGCTTTCCTTTCCCTGACCAATATGAGAACATGGGAGGCATATCTCCCCAAACCGGTCTATGAATGCCTTCTGATCTGCAGAAGTGAATATGGATGATTTTCACAAGTTAGTTGGTTAGAACTATATAGAGTTAAGAAAAGGAAGGAAGTGTTTTATTTAACGACGTACTCAACACATTTTATTTTTACGGTTATATGGTGTCAGACATATGGTTAAGGACCACACAGGTTATTGAGAGAGGAAACCCGCTGTCACCACTTCATGGGTTACTCTTTTTGATAAGCAGCAAGGTATCTTTTATATGCACCATCCCAGTCAGGGTAGCACATACCACAGCATTTGATATATCAGTTGTGGTTCACTGGCTGGAACGAGAAATAGCCCAATGGGCCCACCGATGAAAATCAATCTGAGACCAACCGCACATCGAGCGAGCACTTTACCACTGGGCTATGTACCACCCATAGAGTTAAGAGAAGTTAGATGTATATTTATTTCAAAGTCTGTTTTGTTTGAGGACACTGCTAGCCCACATTGATTTATTAATCATCAGCTATTGGATGTCAAACATTTGGCAATTTTTACATATGTAGTCTTAGAGAAAATCTGCTACATTTTTCCATTAGCAGCAAGGGATATTTTATATGCACATTCCCACAGACAGGATAGCACATACCATGGCATTTGCTACACCAGTTGTGGAACACTGGCTGGAACGAGAAATAGGTCAATGGGCCCACCAATGGGGATCGATCCTAAACCGACTGCACATCAAGCGAGTATTTTACCACTAGACTATGTCCTGCCCCATCTGTCAACAGTCATGGTTTTAGAACCATACCCATGTTCTATGGACTTACTAATCTGCTACATTTTGTCATTAGCAGCACGGTATCTTTTATATGCACATTCTCACAGACAGAATAGCACATACCAGTTGTTAGGACAGAGAAAAAAGCAATCATATAATAGGTCCACAGAGGTGATTTGATCTTATGCGCAAGCACAGTGCGCGTTATATCAACTAATGCAAGAATAAATATTACAAAATAAATCCTTTTCTAATGAATCTCAATGCAATAGACCACTGTAATGAAACGTTCTTAATAGCATCAGTGTCAACGTACTACTACGAAATTCTTCAAGAACAAAACAAGTGGAAACAGAGCTGTTCAAATTTCTCCAAAAAGAAGACATTTCTTGTCAAAACAAATTAAACGGTGGACTTGAATGTATGCGCAAACTCGCCAGAAACGGAAAGATCAGAATCGGCAGATTGGCGTCACGTTCAGAAACTATTCAGCACATACACCCACTATTGTCATGTCAACTTGGTTCACAAATGTAACAGTGGTTACGCAATCATTGCTCAGGCCACCCTCCAAAAACATTCTTCTCTTTGTTGTAGTCGTGGCAGTGGGTCAGTCGGTATGATTAAAAACAAATTATTAACGCTATTTTAACAGGCCTCAGTGACACAGTTGTTTCAGTTAAAAGTTTTTAAAAATTTTGTTTTGTTTAACGACAACATCAATAGAGCACGTTAATTTATTAACCATTGGCAGGGAACATTTTGTTCAGTACTGCATCACGATTCATTATGCAGGTTTCAGAGATCACTGCACAATTTTAAAACATTAAACAGTAGTTGCTAAGGTCAACGACAGTCACTCTTCGCACCCTTGTTTTGACAAACAAGATTCAGTGGCAATTTTGCACTGGAATTTTTCCAGCGTTCTTAAAACGGAAACGTCACGCACCCAGTGTATGGTTATTGTAAGTATAATAAGGAGATGTAAAGTGACCTCATTGGAATACTGACATCATTCAAATTCAAAATTAGCCATATTACTATAATACATTGTCACATTAAAATAAAAACTGGTCTATTAACCTTGACCCCCTGTCAAAATTCTATAACAAGCACACAACGCTGTTTACAGGTCGGTTTGTTTTTTATTTTTTATAATTCTGGACAAAATATTAAGTTTACGTTTTAAAAGATGAAAGAAATAAGATAAAATGCACCATCCCAAAGACTGGATACCACAGCCTTTTGCATAGCAGTCGTGGTATGGGTCCACCGAAGGGAGTCAATTGTAGACTAACCGTGCATCAGGAGGACACTTTACAACTGAGCTACATCCTGTCCATCAGTTGGTTAGTGCACTGAAAGAAATGTTTTTATTTAACGACGCACTCAACACATTTTATTTACGGTTATATGGCATCAGACATATGGTTAGGACCACACAGATTTTGAGAGGAAACCCACTGTTGCCACTACATGGGCTACTCTTCTGATTAGCAGCAAGGGATCTTTTATTTGCACTCCCACAGGCAGGATAGCACAAACCATGGCCTTTGTTGAACCAGTTATGGATCACTGGTCGGTGCAAGTGGTTTACACCTACCCATTGAGCCTTGCGGAACACTCACTCAGGGTTTGGAGTCGGTATCTGGATTAAAAATCCCATGCCTCGACTGGGATCCGAACCCAGTACCTACCAGCCTGTAGACCGATGGCCTAAACATGACGCCACCGAGACCGGTTCCTTTTAAGACAGCACCAACCATTCTGTACATCTTTAATATGGCAAACTACAAGAATTCTTCTTCTTCTTTTTTTAGAAACATATTAGTGGTAACCATTAATAGTTATCTTTTCACCCACCCTCTTTGTTATTAATAGCTGATCAATTAAACTTTTTTTTATCATCAAATGTCCGTCTTAAGTTCAGTGCTTGCGAAATTTTGCTAAAAACAATCCGGAAGTGAATTGAGTTGCCGTTTGATTGGTTCTTATGCTACCTTTCTTTCTGTTCTGGGTTTTTTTTCTCATAAAAGACATAAATAGACTAAAAGAAAGTGAAATTTTATTCCAGGATTTTTTTGGGGCTGAAATGAGAAGAAAAGTTAACACCAGGAAATTAATTTAATGCTCTCAGTTATCCGACTACCTGAATTTAATACCATTGTATAAACATTATTAACAAATGAATTGTCTGTTGTTAAATCCATTCCATTTAAGGCTCATTAGCTTGATGCTCCAGTGCAGTTTTTAAGTGCAAAACCAACAACTGTAATACTTCAAAACCAGTTGGCCTAATTAGTTAATTATCAGACTAATAATTTGCTTTATAAACAGTTTGCGTGAAAGGGGTGGGACATATCTCAGTGGTAAAGCCTGTTGCATGGTCGGTCTTAAGATCGATCCCTGTTGGTGGACCCATTAGGCTAATTCGGGGTTTCTGCTAGAGGGCAAAACAAGTATGACACCATACCCAAATTGTTTTACTCTTTTTCTGGGTTTTTTAAGCTAACCTTTTGACAAAAGACATGAGAGTAATTAATTTTGTCAAAAGGTTAGCTTAAAAAAAAAGGCCATGGCCATGGTATGTACTATCCTGTCTGTGGAATACTGCATATAAAAGATCCCTTTCTGTTAATTGGAAAGAGTAGCCCATACAGCTGGTTTCTTCTCTTATTAGCTGTATGGTCCTTATCCATAAGTCTAATGCCATATAAACATAATTAAAATGTGTTAAGTGCATCATTAAATAAAATATTCCACCCTTCCTTCAAGTTTGCCTAAAATGTTAATAATAAAAATTAAAAATTACTTTAATCAACTGGCCTATATAGAGTGAATATGTCACTGGATTCATGGCCGATAGATACTGGGTTCATATCTGAAGCAATGGGCAAAGAAAGAAAGAAATGTTTAATTTAACGACGCACTCAACACATTTTATTTACGGTTATATGGCGTCAGACATATGGTTAAGGACCACACAGATATTGAGAGAGGAAACCCGCTGTCGCCACTTCATGGGCTACTCTTTTCAATAAGCAGCAAGGGATCTTTTATATGCACCATCCCACAGACAGGGTAGTACATACCACGGCCTTTGATACACCAGTCGTGGTGCACTGGCTGGAACGAGAAATAGCCCAATTGGTCCACCGACGGGTATTGATCCCACACTGACCATGCATCAAGCAAGCGCTGTACCACTGGGCTACATCTCGCCCCGAAGCAATGGGCAATTTTTGAAGTCTAGTACCGTAATTCCCCATGTATTATCCACACATGGGAAAATGGGGGTGTGCATTATATATAATAGAAAAAATATATATTTTAAAAATGTCCAACGATCACCCATAAAAATCATCGATCGATCGGTAGTTTATGGTACTTTACAGGTTATTGACAGTGTTCATTACAACAAAACCCTCTTAAAAATTGCTTTTCACTTGTGATGGTTGTAATAAATGTAAAATAAATGTACTAAAGCATCCATACCTTGCCAAAAAGTGCACATAAATGGACTGTAATATTTTAAATTTCCATGACATTTAATTCGGCCATTTCCGTCAAACCAGAAATATACGACACTACTATAAAATTAGAAATCTCACGCATTCACATTAGGCACGAGAACCAAATGTAATATGCTGTATTTTTGTTTTCATTTATTTATTAATCCTTTACAATGTATGGGTATATAATCTTGTTTTGGTTTATGCATGTGCATGTACTTGCCTATGTTTTGTGTGATATGTAGGTCTATGTACGCAAGTACCTAACTTAAGTTTTGTTTCTTGAATATACTGCTGCTTTCTCTTTTAGTTAATTTGGTAACCGGGGGAAAACAGTACATCTTACATTCACCGTCGATTTTGTGGTTGCAAAAAAAACCCAGTGTGCATTATACTGCGATTCGTGTTTTTTTTCTTAGAATAAACATTCAAAGTTGGGTGTGTGTATTATACATGGGAAAATACACGAATGCACAGCTGCAGTCAGTGGGGAGGTGTTACACTGTAAAGCTACAACACAGTGAATTTCACCCACTTCATGAGTGTGAATGAATGAATGAATGAATGAATGAATGAATGAATGAATGAAGGAAGGAAAGAAATGTTTTATTTAAAGACACTCAACACATTTTATTTATGGTCATATGGCGTCAGACATATGGTTAATGACCACAGACACCGAGAGAGGAAACCCGCCATCGCCACTTCATGGGCTACTCTTTTCAATTAGCAGCATGGGATCTTTTATATACAGCATCCCACAGACAGGATAGTACATACCATGGCCTTTGTTATACCAGTTGTGGAGCACTGGCTATAAAAAAATTAATGAATGTTTAATGACACATCAGCTAACAATGGCTGTCAAAACATAGTACATGAATTGGATTATTTTCATTGAAAATAAAATTATATAGTTATGTAAAACACAGTGTAAAGAGCTGTAGGAAAAATACAATACAGTATAAAAGACAGTTACCGCAATATAGAATATGTCGTGGACTCTAGGAAGATCCTCTTGTGTTTAAAAAGCTCTGCCACATAGTTGAATGAGATGGCATTTACAAAGGTGTTGGCATCAATAAACAGCTGCATGACCCCAAAACAAAGATCTATGTTAAAACATAAAAATCCTTATTAATGAAGCTGCCTGTATTGATCTGCTATGTGCAGACACATGGATACAGACATCTTTTGTGTGTAACCGCAAAGAAAGCGATATGACCCGAATGTCTTCAATTTTTATTTCACCTGACAACTGAAGCCTTTCATGATGAGACTCCAAGCAAAACCCCAGCAACACCAGATCTGTGTGTGATCGATGCATGGGAAATATAAACTTGTTCACCAGAGTGGAATTAGTGCAAAACAATTGACATAAGGCATATATCTTTATGGACACCCGATCACAACACCTCAGCTCATTACTGATACTGTTGACCTCAAAATACCTCCCAGAATTTACTACTACCTAAAGTACTACTCCCCACCCCAATCACCACCACCACCCCCCACTCCCGCCATCTCACCCAACCACCTCCCACCCACAACACCTACATACCACCACCCCACCCCCAATCATCTGCTCACGTTTTTGGCTCATTAAGAATACTGCTCAATTAATATAATATCCGTCCTATATTTTCATATACTTACCATTTGTGACACCCAATAGCCGATGTGTATTTTTGTGCTGGGGTGTCGTTAAACATTCATTCATTCATTCATTCATTCATTCATTCATTCACTCATAATATCCGTCCTTATCTCATGCAACTCCCAATATTCCTCCCCCCCCCCACCACAACTACCACCACCCAACCTTACGTCCTGATATCTTATCAAGATTAATATTCCTCATCCACTCTTATCTCCAATACAAACTATTGCTCCCCACACCTACCAAACCTCGCCTGACCCCGCCCCCAATACCCCCAAAACACTACTGCTCTTCATCCATCCTCGGTTCATAAGACTCCAATATTACATTACAGGCTATTACTCCCCCACTCTCCCACCCATTCAACTTCATCTGACCCCTCCATTATCCCGCCCAAAGACTACTATTTTCCACACATCCCATTTAATACCCAACAAAAACAACTTCACCCCACCCAGCCCTACCTCATCCAGGATTTCTGTCAGAGGGTAAAACGGGTATGGCGCCATACCCAAATTTTATTATTTTCAAGTTAACTTTTTCACAAAATTAATTACTCTTATCATTACTGTATAATTTTCTTAACCCTAAACTTAACTCATTTTCATTCTGGGGGAAGCACCTGTTGACTGTGGTTGCATTGAATTCCATAGCGCCATACCCAAAAATGTCTTTCAAGCAGAAACACTGTCATCTGAACACACCAAAACAATATGGTAGAAGAAAATTTGTTTTGTTTAACGATACCACTAGAGCACATTGATTAATTAATCATCAGCTATTGGATGTCAAACATTTGGTAAGTATGACTCGAAGTCATCAGAGGAAACTCGCTATATTTTTCCTAATGTAGCAAGGGATCTTTTATATGCACTTTCCCACAGACAGGAAAGCACATATCAAGACCTGTGTCTACTTGTGGTACACTGGTTGGAATGAGAAAAAACACAATCAGCTGAATCGATCCACTGTGGTGGTTCGATCCCATGATGCAAGCACCTCAAATGAGCACTCAATCGACTGAGCTAAATCCCATCCCCAATATGGTAGAATGCCATGGGTTAGCACATCAAAACAGGCCAGAATTTTAATATGGATGGATATCATATTCTAAATCAAGTTTCAACTTATCACTTCATTGGCCATTTGTATCGATTTATTACTTCATTTTACTGGTTACGCTAAGGTTTGAAAAAAAACCCTGGCCAAATAGTAGATGTTAGATCATTGCAGCAGTTAATGCATGTCTCACCACTGTTAGGCAATGGGCGTGGATGGTGCATGGATGGTGCATAATAAAATATTCACAAAGTTAACACACATTAAGGTGATGTGTCGAAAATAAGATGGATTTTCTTGACATTCACGTCACATTTCACCAAGTGAACAATGTCATGTCAGTGCATTCTCTATTTTATTTAGTAGATCAAGTAGGGAGAGAAAAAAAATTCAGATTTTTTTTTTACATGTTTTGTTAATGACACTACAACATTTATTCACAGGCCATTATATTTGATTTACGTGTTACAACATACAGTATATGGAGTACGGGTGTGTCACGACATAGCCCACCTCAGGCAAGCAGATGTATTATAACTGAGCTACAGGCCCCTAATTAATCAGGGATCGAAATTAGTTACAATTCCTGCCAGACATTTGGTCCAGCAAACTACAAGTACAAATTCTACCGAAATACAAGCAGGGTAAAATGGGTAAGGTGCCATACCCAAAAATGTTGTTTTTTTTTAGTGTTTTTTTTTTAAAGTTAACTTTTTGACAAATTTAAAGTACAAACTCTTCTGGCCCAAATCAAAACCTGCCAGATTATATATGATTATATATTACAATTGTGAAACAATTAAGAAAGAAATAAACAAAAGGTCAGTTTATGTCATCTAATAACTACATGTCTATACCATATTAACAGACTATTCAATAACCTGTGTAAAAAAGATATTTCGACAGAGCTGTTAATAGTTACATTCAAATGAATAAACAGACAGTGGGATCAGTCTAAAACTCTACATAATGACCTTCACAGGAACTCCTACTGTTTACTGGCTTTAGTAGTGTTCTGGTTAAGTCAACGATCATATGGCTGGTAGGTACCGGGCTCGCCTCCCGGTACTGGCTCTCACCCAGAGTGAGTTTAACAACTCAATGGGTAGGTGTAAGGCCACTACACCAACTTCTCTTTCACTAACAACTAACAACTAACAACTAACCGCTAATCCACATCCTGGATAGACAGTCCAGATAATTGAGGTGTGTGTCCAGGACAGCATGCTTGTAACTTTATTGAATACATGTTTCAGGGGTGGGAATTAGTGAACTGTAAAAAAGGAGGAAATCTAGAGGGGTCCCGGAAATTCTTGAAATCCTAGGTTAAAATCTGTGCCATCTGACACATTTTGGAGAAAAGGATGATTAAAATGCGAGGACACACAATGTTCCATGAGAGGAAAACAGCTGATCCGAGGAGAATTCCCACCCCTGATGTTTAAGCAGGAAAATAAGTATACCCAAACAAACAAACAACCCTATTGGAGAATTCTTTAACAGTGAAACCTGACTAAACCAGACCCTGAACAAATTGGAATCCTGTCAAATCTGGCCAAGTTTCGTTTCGTGGTGCAGCATTTTCAAAATTCTAAAAAGCAACCCTTTAACCTTCTGACTACTGCAGGCGAGATGATATCTCGCCCGACATCACGCCAGTCGACATACTGTATAATGTATACAGTGCATTTCCCAATTCATATTTCCCACTGTTTTTCCCACAACATTCACCGAAAGTGATTTAGTAACAGGAAATGGAAGACAAGTCAGCTTCCTGTTTCTTTAGATTTAGTTTTTTCAATGGATTATACCTTGGAATGTTTAGTTGAAAAAGTGGTTTTTGGCAAGTATTTTCGCTTGAAAACAATGTCACGGTCATTTTCAGGGATCAATAGCTGATTGTAACAGTTAATTTGATAATAAATTTGATCGTTTTACCAACAACGAAAAATCACCAAATATTGGGGCTTTTTTTTTAAATTCTGGTCAGAATATTTTGGGAATAATGGACATAAAAATACTGGACAGCTGGCCACAAATGCCCATAAGTAAATGCAACTTTTTTGTCCAATTTTAATCAAAATAACAGATCTAAAATATCATAACAATTTGAAAAACCCACGAAAATAATACTTACCGATTCAAATATGAACTTCATTTTATGTATTTACAAAACATTTAAATGAATATATGTGAGTAAAAATTATAAACTTGTACCCACTCAACATGGTTCTTGTAAAAAAAAAAATCCAGTAGTCTAAAGGTTAAACACCAGATCCCGTCTAAATGTATAAATATTAGGTCATCAGCATGATCCGGTTTAGACAGGTTTCACTGTACAAGGGGATTTTTTTTTTTTTTTTTTAATTAGAGGTCCAATCCACTGACCTCTACCCTGTCACAAACTCAAACAATAGACCACATGCGTTGAATGTACATGTTCATGCACATGCATATCAGCCTTCTTTTTTTCTTTTTTTTTAAACCAGTTACATTCCATGAAAGCAAAATCAGCCTTAATAACAGCCATGTCATTCATCTGTATGTATGCACACATACCTGTCAACACCTGTACATAGTAAATACATAGTAAAACAAATTCACCGACCTCTGACCTCAACTCATGGCTACAATGAATCACCAACTACATGAGGTCCACCTGAATACAGGTTTAATCAATGAATGTTGTCCAGAACAAAACAATTTGTATTGCCGATCACTGATTAAACAATGGGCTGAGGGTCATCATTAAATACACATTCCTTTACTTTATAAACAAACACAAAAGAAAAATCTTTATTTGCAACAACAGATGTATTTGGACTAGGTTTAGGCCGTGACGTAGCCCAGTGGTAGAGCACTCGCTTGATGCACCGTCGGTGTGGGATTGATTCCCATCGGTGGGCCCATTGGGATATTTCTCGTTCCACCAGTGCACCATGACTTGCTCCAGTCAATGCACCATAATTGGTATATTAAAGGTTGTGCGTGGTATGTACTACCCTGTGGGATGGTTTACATAAAAGATCACTAACTACTAATGGAAAAATGTAGCGGACTTCCTCTCTTAAGACTGCTTAAATTACCAAATATTAGACATCCAATAGCCGCTGATAAATAAATCAGTGTGCTCTAGCAGTGGTGTAGGAAGGTGCCAAAAAGGGGGGGGGGGGGGGGGGGGGGGGGGGGTCACACTTTTATATTTACACACTTTTACACTATTATAAAGCAAATATAAAGCAAAATACCCGAAAAGTGGAGGGGCACATGCCCCCCCCCCCCCCACACTTCCTATGCAAGTGTCTAGTGATATCGTGAAACAAAACAACCTTTAGACTTGTTTTTTTAATTATTGTTAATTCATTTATTTAGCTTTTTGCAACATAGCTTGAATCACATTAACATGGAGTGAGGGAGAATATCACCGATATTTTCATGACCTGCAAAATCTCTATAGCTGTCAATTAACAACTTATCCGAGACATCAGACATTTTATAAGAGCAGGATCGATCTACCAGTGAATTGTGTTCATGTAACATGCAACGGGTTATAGGATTAATTTCCGTCTGTAGGACTACTTAGTTTTACCATTCCAACCAGTGTCCAACAACTACGGTATTAAAGGACATGGTATGTGCTGCTCTGTTTGCTAGAAGTTCACATAAAAGATTCCTTGTTGCTATTTGATAGGAATATCCTATGTGGCAACAATGCTTGTCTTACACTGTAGGCCATCAACTGTGTGTTGGAACGGCAAATAGCAAGAGCTTAAAATGTGCTAAGGTGTTATTAAAGAAACATTCCTTTCCTTTTAGATGTTTTATATGAACAGAGATAACAGATATATTATAAAATATCATTTAACCTATATAATTTAATTGGCTAGTGTCTTGTCCATTAGTTAATTAAGGCAGATTTTCAATTAGAAAACAACAATCCTGAATGGTGCTATGTGTTTTGCTGTAAAGTTATTATAGACTTCACTTTACCATTAACCTCAGTGTGTTTTCAGTAGAAGTATGATTTCACTTTCACTACCATTAACCGTAATGTGTTTTGCTATATTTCAGTAGAAGTATAACTTCACTCTCACTATACCATTAACCGTAATGTGTTTTGCTATATTTCAGTAGAAGTATAACTTCACTCTCATCACCATTAACCTCAGTATGTTTTGCTATATCCCAGTAGAAGTATAACTTCACTCTCACTATACCATTAACCTCAGTATGTTTTGCTATATCCCAGTAGAAGTATAACTTCACTCTCATCACCATTAACCTCAGTGTGTTTTGCTATATCCCAGTAGAAGTATATAGAAGTATAACTTCACTCTCACCACCATTAACCTCAGTGTGTTTTGCTATATCTCAGTAGAAGTATAACTTCACTACTACTTCACTCTCACTATACCATAGAAGTATACCTCAGTTAACCTCAGTTGTTTTGCTATATCCCAGTAGAAGTATAACTTCACCATTAACCTCAGTATGTTTTGCTATACCACCATTAACCTCAGTGTGTTTTGCTATATCCCAGTAGAAGTATAACTTCACTCTCACCACCATTAACCTCAGTGTGTTTTGCTATATCTCAGTAGAAGTATAACTTCACTCTCAGTATACCATTAACCTCAGTGTGTTTTGCTATATCTCAGTAGAAGTATAACTTCACTCTCACTACCATTAACCTCAGTGTGTTTTGCTATATCTCAGTAGAAGTATACCTTCACTCTCACTATACCATTAACCTCAGTGTGTTTTGCTATATCCCAGTAGAAGTATAACTTCACTCTCACTATACCATTAACCTCAGTGTGTTTTGCTATATCCCAGTAGAAGTATAACTTCACTCTCACTATACCATTAACCTCAGTGTGTTTTGCTATATCCCAGTAGAAGTAAACTATACTACTTCCTCACTCTATATCCAGTACCATAACTTCACTCTCACCTCAGTATGTGTGTTTTGCTATATCCCAGTAGAAGTATAACTTCAACTTCACTCTCACTTCACTCTCACTATACCATTAACCTCAGTGTGTTTTGCTATATCCCAGTAGAAGTATAACTTCACTCTCACTATACCATTAACCTAACCTCATGTGTTTTGCTAATGTGTTTTGCTATATCAGTGTGTTTTGCTATATCAGTAGAAGTATAACTTCACTCTCAGTATATCCATTAACCTCTCAACCATTAACCTCAATGTTTTTGCTATATCTCAGTATATCCTCAGTGTGTTTTGCTATATCCCAGTAGAAGTATAACTTCACTCTCACCACCATTAACCTCAGTATAAGTAGAAGTTAACACTCTCACCACCATTAACCTCAGTGTGTTTTGCTATATCTCAGTAGAAGTATAACTTCACTCTCACCATTAACCTCACTATATCTCAGTAGAAGTATAACTTCACTCTCACTATACCATTAACCTCAGTGTGTTTTGCTATATCCCAGTAGAAGTATAACTTCACTCTCACTATACCATTAACCTCAGTGTGTTTTACTATATCCCAGCAGAAGTATAACTTCACTCTCACTATACCATTAACCTCAGTGTGTTTTGCTATATCCCAGTAGAAGTATAACTTCACTCTCAATGTGTTTTACTATACCATTAACCTCACCACTGTGTGTTTTGCTATATCCCAGTAGAAGTATAACTTCACTCTCACTATACCATTAACCTCAATGTGTTTTGCTATATCCCAGTAGAAGTATAACTTCACTCTTACCACCATTAACCTCAGTGTGTTTTGCTATATCCCAGTAGAAGTATAACTTCACTCTCACTATACCATTAACCTCAGTGTGTTTTGCTATATCCCAGTAGAAGTATAACTTCACTTTCACTATACCATTAACCTCAATGTGTTTAGATATATCTCAGTAGAAGTATAACTTCACTCTCACCACTATTAACCTCAGTGTGTTTTGCTATATCTCAGTAGAGGTGTAAACCTATTTGACTTCACCCTGTAATTAACCAGCGTATTCAGGCTACATCCCAGTAAACGTATAAAGCTATTACTAGTATATAGACTTCACTTTAGCATTAACTTCAGTACATTTTGCTATATCCCAGTAAAGGTTTAAATCTAGCAGACCTCATTTTCACCACCTCTGACCCCAGGATGTTTTGCTACCATTACCTGTAAGTTTACGTAAAGCTATCAAACTTCACTCTGACAATCATTAACCTCTGTGTGTTATGCTATACCCCAGTTAAGGTGTAAATTAAGCTATCAAGGCAATACCCCAGTAGAGGTGTAAATTAAGCTATTAAGGCAAAAATAATTTCACTCCAGACTACGAGTAACCTTAATCCTGGACAGAGGGCTCAAATAATTTGAAGAAAGGAAATATTTTATTTAACGACACACTCAACACATATAATTTACGGTTATATGGTGTCAGACATATGGTTAAGGACCACACAGATATACAGAGAGAGGAAACCTGCTGTCGCCACTTCATGGACTATTCTTTTTGATTAGCAGCAAGGGATCTTTTATATGCACTATCCCACAGACAGGATAGTACATACCACAGTCTTTGTTACTCCAGTCATGGTGCACTGGCTGGAACGAGATATAGCCCAATGGGGCCACCAACGTGGATCTATCCTAAACCGACCGTGCATCAAGCGAGCGCTTTACTACTGGGTTACGTTCTGCCCCCACATAATTTGAGGACAGCATCTTAGTCACATATCCTTTAGTAAGAACATCTGTTTAGTGACACCCCAGCACATGTAGGGAACATTTTGCTTTCAAAATATTGATTAGCCATATTTCTAGAGTCAATTAAAAAAACTGATTAGCAACAACTGTTTAATGTTTTAAAATTGTGTAGCAATCTCTGAATCGTGATACTAAACAAAATGTTCCCTGACATGTTTAATCAATGGCTGTGGGTGACGTGGGTGTATGATGTGTGTGTTTGCATGCATGTGTGTGTGCGTGCGTGCATGCGTATATGTGTGCACATGTATGTGTGTATTGATTTTACTTCCCAATTTATAATTAAATAAATTAAATACCCAGATTTCGTCATTCCCATTGTACACGTTGTTCATGCTCTTATACTCGTTAAAATACAGGGTAAGTGTAAATTGGTCTGCCACCACATATAACATTTCTAAATTGTAATGCTGACAGTCTTCTTAATATGTCAACAAATAAAGTTTGCATTACGGTTAATGGTATAGAGCCCATTATTTATTAATCATTGGTATTGGATGTCAAACATTTGGTAACTTTGGCATATAGTCTTAGAGAGAAAACTCTCTACATTTTTCCATTAGTAGCAAGGGATCTTTTGTATGCACCATCCCACAGACAGGAGAGCACATACCACGGCCTTTGATATACCAATCATGGTGCACTGGATGGAACAAGAAATAGCCCACCGACAGGGATCAATCCCAAGATAACCATGCATCAAGAGGCTACGTCCCATACCCTATCAACAAAGACGTGTGTTACGACCTGATATATATATATAAGCTACTCAATAACTTGTATTATTGTTGCCAATCTAACAAAGGTGTGTTACGACCTGATATAGATAACTGTGCAATGACCATGACAAGAGGCTACGATTCAACAAAGTTGTTGATGATATATATATAAGCTATTCAAGATGTCCATGCATCACATTGAAAAAGACAGTGTTACATGTACATACTACAATAACTTGTATTCATCTACGGGTTATGTCTGATCAATTCTAAATCTTAATACACAGATTTAGATTATTATAAATTCATTACTTGGGTTTCTAAATTTAATAACAATTTAAAAAACCTCTTGGGTTTAATTTACAACAAAAAAAGAGAAAAAGAAAAAAAGGAGACTATTTTCCTGTCAGATTGTTTTGTTGAAGGTAATAAACAAAGATTTATAGGTGCATGCATCATAAAAAGAAAACAAAACTGATTAACAAAAACAAACAAAAAAAACAAAAAAACAAAACAACATCCTCCCATCCCCCCCCCCCCCCAAAAAAAAACATTAATAGTCAATGAAATATATATGTAACGGTTATTTACAGTGCAACTTACATATATGTTGTCTGGGTTCTTTTAATGGGGTTATGACTTAACAGTCGTACGGTAAGTCAACATGAACTGTAAGATAGGAAAAACGAACTTAACACATGCATATATATAACATATCATATTAGGTACACACCTCTGAAATTTTAGCATTACCAGCTATTAGTTATTTCAATGCTCTGCACAAACAAGGAAATGAATATTCATTTAATAACAATACCCCCAACACATTCTTTAATCGGCAGGTATTATATATAGACATTAATCCTATAACTTACCCATATCCATGTCATAAATGCATTTGATAAATAGATTATTATACGAGCTCGTGAGTCGTACTGATTTTACGAAATGAGTGTCAGGATTTTTGTATTGCCTGAGCGAGAGAAAGGGTAATACATGAATCCTAACACAAGTTTCGTAAAATCAGCATGACTCACACGCGAGTGTAATAATTTCTTTATTATTCATATTATTGTTGTTGTTTTTTCTATGAATAACAAGACCCAACTCAGAATGTTTGAGCCACAACTAGAATGAGACGACGAAATGACGTCATATTTGAAATGCACAGTCTGAGCTAGGACTGGAGAAGCAACGTCATGTTATGACGTCGCTTCCCAAAATTACGTCATTACACTTGTTGTTACACGTGTGCTTCGTATGATTATTATTAACTCGGTTATGTTGAATCATATGGATAACAATTATCATTATTAACCCAGTTAATATTGTTTTGCTGTCAATGTGTCATTTGTTTACAATCCAACAACACCTGATACAAGAGCATAACATTTTCATAAGACTTAATTAAAGTGCTAACCATGATGACATCATATTACTGATGGAAAAGACCTTAGAACCGATTTACTAAATATAATTTTAAAATGATATTTTAGAAGCGTTAAAGGATTAAACAGAATTTGCTACTCATATTTTTCAATATGGAAAATATCAACCTCATCTAGTTAATCAGTATTAGTCTCGGCATAGCCTCAACCAATACTGATTAACGTACTCATTAGATATTTTCCACATTAAAAACACTCGTGACGAATCCTCTGTTTAACAGATGCTAATTATGACACTAGGTCTCGACAAACAAAATGCCCTATCTTGCATGTCCCTGAACCTTACAAGAGACCTGCACAAACGTCTAATTAACATTAGCGCAGCGTAAGTCAGATTCGCTGTATAAATAATAAGTGGTAGGTCCAGCCTGGCTCATCCATTATTGATCAGGTGGAGAAATCTGAGATCAAATGGACTGCATGACACCTGAGATCATTAACAGTACTACTATGTTTACTCAGACATCTTTAGAATTCTGTACAGGTGTATTTTAATAAAGAATATTACTGGGTAGTAGAGACCATCTTATTACAACCAAGCTTCATATATATATATATATATATATATATATATATATATATATATATATATATATATATATATATATATATTATATATATATTTTTTTTTTTTTTATTTTTTTTTTTTAAAAGGACGTTTCCAGTTTTTCTGCTGTCGTCCACATACCAGTTAATCTTATAAATATTACAATGGTCTGATATCGATTGCCAATTTCTTCTTGTGGCGTTTAAAATGAAGGGAAATTAATTACCAACCATTTTTTACTTTCCATATCTTTCCATAGCCAAACTTAATATCATCATCTAGTCACTAAAATTAAAGAGTAAAGTTTGTTTTTATTTAACGATGCCACTAGAGCACATTGATTTTTTTTTATCTTATCATCGGCTATTGGATGTCAAACATATGGTCATTCTGACACTCTTTTTTAGAGGAAACCCGCTGTCGCCACATAGGCTACTCTTTTATGTCCGGCAGCAAGGGATCTTTTATTTGTGCTTCTCACAGGCAGGATAGCACAAACCATGGCCTTTATTGAACCAGTTATGGATCACTGGTCGGTGCAAGTGGTTTACCTATTGAGTCTTGCGGAGCACTCACTCAGGGTTTGGAGTCGGTATCTGGATTAAAAATCCTATGCCTCGACTGGGATCCGAACCCAGTACCTACCAGCCTGTAGACCAATGGCCTAACCATGACGCCACCGAGGCCGGTTCAATTAATTAAAGAATGCTATTAATTGTGGCACTACGAATAAACCTTTGGTTAATGTAATCTCAACACATTGTTTAATCAGATATGTTAATTGGGATATTTGGTTGAATAAAGACGAAATCCTATTCCTGTTAGCTATCAACAACTGCAAATTCCTAGAAACAGGATAACACATACCACAACCTTTGTTATATACCAAACCCCCAGTCCCCTACCACTAAGATAATTAGCTACATGGTTAATGTATCTATTTAATGTATTAACAACTACTTGATGGATGGATAGACATATGGATAAATGGACAGACACATGTATGGATGGATGTATGGATGGATGGATGGATGGATGGATGGATGGATGGATGGATGGATGGATGGATGGATAGATGACTAGATGTTTGGATGGATAGATCACTTGATGGATGGATATGACACATGGACAAATGGATGGATTTTTGGATGGATGGATTTTTGGATGGATGGATGGATGGATGGATGACTAGATATTTGGATGGATGGATGGATGGATGGATGGATGGATGGATGGATGGATGGATGGATGGATGGATGGATGGTACTAAGTACACAAACACACATGAACGTACAAAAAACACATTTTCATCAATCTACAATCCACAGAATTGTTCAATACTATAGCAGTTTCCATGAGACAAGCTGTGAGATGTAGTACACCATATGATTACTTATGGATTAATTATGCAATAAGCTCTGCAGGAAAATCTTGCATTACAGTCAATATGAAAACAAAGTCACTATACATTGTCTTGCAAACCACGAGATCCTAACAGATTCTGCCAGACGGCATAAAATCTATACACAGATAATAAAGAGAGAACAAAAAAGAAAATTGATCCAAAACTGAACTACTCTATCCAAATGAATGCTTCTGCAATAACCAATTCTGCGACATTCATTTATTTTTATGATGGTGACCTTTTTCAAATAATTACCTGGACTCATAATTGTTTTTAATCCTTGGTTTTTTGGGGGGTTTTCATACTGGTAGTCAAAAGGTTCAAGCACCTCAACTTGTCAATACAATCCATTTCAATTAATAATGAATATTGATTTAAAAAAAATAATGAAATAGACATGTCCTGGTTTTGTGACATTTTGTACAGAATAGATTTTGCCACAGTGACTGCAATGAAAGGTGAATAGTTATGTACAACCGTAAAGACTTCTGTCCTGTATACACATTAGTTAAATAGATCATTTGTTCAAGACAATCACAATCAAAAAGCTATTTTGCAATTTGTTGTGTTCATTATATTCAATTTTATTTAAACTTCACACAGATTTCGACTACATTAGGAAAAACTAAAAGATGACTAAAATTCTTGATAGCAATAAACTGGTCTTGGTGGTGTTGTGGGTTAAGCCATCAGACATAAGGCCGGTAGGTACTGGGTTCATAGCTTGGCACCGGCTCCCACTCAGAGCAACTTTTAACGACTCAATGGGTAGGTGTAAGACCACTACGCCGACTTCTCTTTCACTAACAACTAACCTTCTATTCTGGACAGACAGCCCAGACAGGTGAGGTGTGTGTGTACCCAGGACAATTGTCTTGAACCGTAATTGGATATAAGCACGAAAATAAGTTGAAATTAATTACTGATAGCAATATATTAAAGCTAGACGATTCCATTTTTAAGTAATGGGACTCATTGTTGTCCCGTCCGGAACACTCTCTTTATTGCATGCAAGAAATAATGATAAAATTAAACAGTGATCCAAGCTTTTGTAATCTAGTCAATTATTTTAAGGCCCAGTGCTGTACAGCTTTTTGTATCTACAAATTAGTTCAATTCTCAACAGCTTATAACATCATAGCACAATTCCTTGCTTCAGTAAATCCCAGCTTTTGGGTAAAAATCACCAAACATTTGACATCCAAATAGTCATTGATTAATTAATTAATGTTCTCTAGTGGTGATGTTAAACAAAACACAGGGAACATTTTTGTTTTCAAAATCTTGATTAGCGATATTTTTCGTCAATTGAAAATTGATTAGCAAACTACTTATTTAATGTTTTAAAAGTGTGTAGTGATCTTTGAAAATTAGCTAATCATGACGCGATACTGAACAAAATGTTCCGTGAAACAAACTTTAATTACAACATATAAAAAATAGGGCTGTGACAAACTATCAAATCAACACTTGACTAATCCTTTTGATAGCAATATTTCTAAGCTGCTTATGACATCAAAGTCATGTTAAATATTTTGCATAATTACATCACATGAACGGCTGACACCAAGCATCAAATCACTAACTGATTAACCAGCCTTGATCTCACCCAAATAATGCAGCTTGGGTAACAGTACTCCTGTTCTCCTTCTCCTCATTCACCCTAAAAGTTTTAGGAGAACTGAAAATTGATAGCTTTGCACACAAAAAAATTAATAACTTTTATTTGAAACGTCATCTGATAGCTCGTCTGACATCATTTCAGGAGTGATCTACAGCTCAAAGTGAAGACTGCCTAATGTTTTAACTCTTATTATATTTCTTTTCTTTTATTTTTAATTTTAGTTCTGTACTTAACGATTGTACTTTTTTAAAACTTAAATAATATTTTTTTTTTTTTTTTTTTTTTTTTTTAACTCCTATTATCTTGACGATTGGCACATCAGTGACATTTTAAAAAGTGCAATTTTTCACTCTGGGGTGATTTTTTTTCAAAAATAAAAATGTGTTCCATCATTTATGACTGGTTGACATACTTGTCAAATACTGAATACATGCTTGAATAATAACTACCAGACAGAATGCAGACTTTTGACAGGAAATGCTAATGATCACCAGCCCTCACCTCGACAGGTCTAAGTATTTTAGGAAGGGAGCCAATCAATCACCTTATGTCGATACTTACATAAAAGGCAAAATACGTACAATCAATCCACAAGTTGCACAAACCTTAATAATTTTACCCTGGGGTGTCCACCTGAAAGACTCCCCCCCCCCTCCGGTTAACAAGCATATCAAATATGAAAGCCATTCATTAAAATGATTTAAGAGTCAAATGTAATTACCGGTAGAGAAAGTAACTATGTTCAAAATGGCCTTGCCCTTGCCTGAGGTTACACACGGAGCCAACTGCAGTTTGAAAGACTCAAAAGGTGAATAATATTATCACATGTGCAAGCCATTAAAGTATTCAAGTGGCAAAGTGACTGTCTTTAGTTTGCTGCCATTGTAATATGATGGGGGGGGGGGAGGGGGTGGGGCAGTATTTAGCTCAGTCGGTTGAGATCTCGCCTGAGTTGCTTGCGTCGCAGGATTGAACCAACTCGGTGGATCCATGCAACTGACTGGCTTTTTTCTCGTTACAATCAGTGCACCACAACTGGTCAAAGGTTGTGATATGTGCTTTCCTGTCTGTGGGAAAGTGCATATAAAAGATCCCTTGTTGCATTAGGAAAAATGCAGCGAGTTTTCTCTGATAACTACAAGTCAGAATTACCAAATGTTTGACATCCAATAGATGATGATTAATTAATCAATGTGCTTTTTTGTACTTTTTGTAATATGTTTCCAGTCTTTACAAGCAAAGACGAGTAATCAGTCCCACTCCCAACACATTCGTCTGGAAAGTTTTAACAGTAAAAAAAAGTATAGTTTGTTTTATTTAACGACGCCACTAGAGCACATTGATTTTTTATATTATCATCGACTATTGGACGTCAAACATATGGTCATTCTGACACCGTTTTTTTTTTAGAGGAAACCCACTGTCGCCACATACGCTACTCTTTTACGACAGGCAGCAAGGGATCTTTTATTTTCGCTTCCCACAGGAAGGATAGCACAAAGCATGGCCTTTGTTGCACCATTTATGGATCACTGGTCGGTGCATGTGGTTTATACCTGCCCATTGAGCCTTGCGGAGCACTCACTCAGGGTTTGGAGTTGGTATCTGGATTAACTCTTTCACCACGACAGGCCGGTATACCGGCTAGCGATATCCAGTGCCTCTCAGCACGCTTGTAACACCTGTTCATATTTGGCTCCGAGTGACGCGTCAATATTATAATTAGACAAAATCTCGTGCGACCATAGCTGCCATGTGACACACTGTAATGGCTGCGCCCATGTTCTAGCGAATTTTGAATGAGTTTTTCTAAGTTTATACTGATATTCTGACTGTAATTAAACATGAACCGAGGTGACGAAATTTTGTCTGTTAAAAACAATGGTTGCGATTCAGATGACGGGTTTTCCGATGATGAAATGTGGGATAATATGGAGTTTGGTGCATTTGATTTAATCGAGATTGGCGATCGTGAACGAAATGTCATTCAACATGGCAATTTAGAAGAAAATGATACCGATGACGAGTTACAAGATGACTTGCCACTGTTTTACCACGCGCCTGAGTTTACCTGGACTCATGAGCCATATTCGGTTACCTGCAGATCAACGTTTACTAAAAATCCGGGGCTCGTAAAAGTGTTTGACGTCAACACAAAACGCCATAGAGTAATTTTCGCTATTTTATTCCAATACAGTGTATGGAAAAATTGTGTAATTTACCAACATGAATGCCAAAAAAAAGCGTGATACAGATCCTGCTAACAACAAAGGTGTGTGGTATGATGAAATGAAAGCTTATTACGGCTTGTTAATTTTGCAAAAGCATTGTAAATATATTTTTTAAATTGTAATTGGAATGTTAATTAATTAATTATCCAACAAGAAAAACATTTGTACTGGGGTTTTTTTTTTTAATTACCAGTCCTACCTACTCAAATAGCTGAGTAATATGCATAGTTTACCTGTAATTACCAGATTTATACCTGTTGAATCTAACATTTTTAAAGTATTATTTTTTTATCTAGACGGCCGTCCATTCACCTTTCTGGAAATGTATAGCCTATAACTAAAATTAATGATAAAACAAGTAGTTTTATCCTTTAACAAACATGATCATAAATCTGCTATTTAAACTCAGTGTGCAGGGAAGGTCAAGGCTGTAAAACTTAGTGGTGAAAGAGTTAAAAATCCCATGCCTCGACTGGGATCTGAACCCAGTACCTACCAGCCTGTAGACCGATGGCCTAACCACCGAGGCCGGTATATATTCCAATTGAATGATGTCACTTTGTATCTAACAGGAGCTCAGTGGTAAAGTGCTCGCTTGATATGTGGTCGGTCTAGGATCTATCCCTGTTGGTGCGCCCACTGAGCTATTTCTCGTTCGAGCCAGTGCACCACGACTGGTATATCAAAGGCTGTGGTATGTGCTGTCCTGTTTGTGGGATGGTGCATATAAAACATCCTTTGCTACTAATAGGAAAATGTTGTGGGTTTGCTACGTCAAAATTACCAAATGTTTGACACCCAATGGCCGATGATTAATAAATCAATATCCTCTAGTGGTGTTGTCAAACAAAACAAACTTTAACAAACTGTTTGCATCTAACTATAAACTGGATGCATGACTCTTTCAGTTTCATAAGGCAGGAAAGATTTCAATACGAAATAGCTATTGAAAAAAATTTTGTTTGAAGATTACTAATAGCAGGATCAATATTCTGCATAATTATTGTGTTTGAAGAAAATATTATACTTTTTAAAATTGTACCATTAAGAAATGTGGATATGAAGTGAAATAAGTTATAAAACGGTGATGCTGAAAGTGTCTATTATCAACCTTAGAAAGTGAAATTAAATTTGAACTAGGTAAAACAAAAATTAGGATGACCATAAACACATTAACAGATAATGTTATTCTAAGCAAGAAAAAAGTATTTAATATGCAAGTTTAGTCATTAAAATTATTGTTAATTGGAAACATCTGGTGGGAGTCACCATCAATGGAAGCCACCATCACCATCAATGGGAGTCACCATCACCAGGCATGGGGTATGCACAATCACTCAGTGAATGCCCATGGATATCAAAAGAGATTCAAAATTTGCTTATAGCTATAGTATGAATATAACAAAGCTTAATAATAAAATGATAATGCATTGTTCAACTAGTCCCGTCCATACCAACCCTGGATGACAATTATCTGAAGAACTATTCTGTACAGTGTAAAAGAATCTGAAATTAATTTTTACCCTAGATTACTTGCTATTCCAGAGGCAACATATCATGGGGAAATGAACATAACAGGCATGGTGGAACAGGGGTCACTAGCCCCACCCACCCCACCCACCCCCACCCCCACCCAATAATTCTGAATCAAAAATATTATATGTAGTAAATCTTAAAGCAGAGATCAATTTTATTTGTAGAATACAGGATATTGCATTTCAGGACATCTAGTTTTAACATTTTTAAGGGGAAGCATACACCCAAACACCCTAGAAACTGTGCTTTGTGCCCTTGATCTCAGTCAGCCCCATTACTGTCTACTTGCTTAGCCATTCCTGCATAATACAAGTATAAATTAATTATTGTTATCAATCTAGGGGAGATAACTAAGGAAGACAATTTATTGAAATGATTATTCACCGACAAAGGCAAATGCCCAGGGAAGAGGAATAATTTCATTTTAACATCATATTTATTTAGCACACTAAGAATAAACTGGGATTTGGATTAATAAATTATTATACCAAAAAAATCAATGATCCTTAGGTATATGTATATACAGTTTTTGTTTTGCGTAAAATTTGGAATATATATGGATGAAAACAGAATAAATATGGATGAAAACAGAATAAATACTAGCTAGTAATTTATTATTATTATTTTTTTAATTTTAACAGTTTCAATCAATATGTTGTTTAGAAACTGACAGCAAGTAATATTTTATTTATGTCACAAACCATTTCCAAGGATTAATGTGTACATGTAATATTATAGAAAAGGTCTGCATTGATCATGTGCAGTCACGAATGAACAGACTTGTAGAATACATTTCAACCATAATTATAGAAATGTAATAATCAAATATTTTCATAGTAATATTTATATAAATTAATTCTTTCAGTAGCAGATCAAGGATAGTTTCAGGAGGCAAAAAATACTGGGTTCAATAAGAATCAGGGCCAATGTGCCATAGACAGGCTCAAAATTGATGTCAGTGGACCATTTCACCCATGGAAATTATTTTTAAATTGTCATGGGAGACCAATTCTTGAGTACGAGCCCTGCAATTTCATAGCACAAAGATAGCTTGAAAAACATGTAGCCAGGTTTCTAAAACTATGGGATGTAGCTTAGTGACAGAACACTCACCTTACGTGTGATGGAGAACAGAACACCTAAAACTGTATTCTATGCATTTTTCATGGCTTACATTTATATCACCATAAACAATATGATCAAAATATACTCTTCAAAAAAAGTAGGGGAACCTGAAATATTAATGTTAATATCAACTATTAGACCAAACATACGTTTTGACCACAGACATCCTAGTAAAGAACGTTCAGGTCTGTTTATCAACACAGCGAAACACATTCCATAGTTTGCAAATGCATCACGCAGTTGCCCCGTACACATGTGTGGGGTGTCATTCTTGATTTTGACAATTTCCAAGAAGGTCCATTAATCACTGTGTAACATTATTTCTGTCAACCTCTTTCACTCTGTTGATCATACAGTTGTTGTTTTGTTTTGTTTTTAGTCAGTTTTATCATTTGAATTTGTGATTTACTGATAAAAAAAACTTCAAGTTTCAAATTTCACTTCTGACCCCAATCGTCCTTCAAGATATTTGGTAGTCATAAAATCTACTGTACTACTGGTTGTAATGGTTGCCCAATTAATTCACTATTATCATATAACCATTCCCCGCAGCTAATATACCTTACAATTTTGGCAATTGTAAATTCTTATTAGAGTTCACCTACTTTTTTTTTTAAAGAGTATATATATAAAACTAAACAAAAAAATAAAAATAAAGTGGATATTTTTTAACTAAAAAGAAACATGGGTTCCCCGTTGCTCGCATCCATATTTTTTGTTGTCATAAATAACAAGCATTCTGAGAGTACTGTTGAAACAATACATATCCCCAACCAGGCCCATAAACAATCTCCTAAATTCAAACCAGCCTCGGTGGCGTCGTGGTAGGCCATCGGTCTACAGGCTGGTAGGTACTGGGTTCAGATCCCAGTCGAGGCATGGGATTTTTAATCCAGATACCGACTCCAAACCCCGAGTGAGTGCTCCGCAAGGCTCAATGGGTAGGTGTAAACCACTTGCACCGACCAGTGATCCATAACTGGTTCAACAAAGGCCATGGTTTGTGCTATCCTGCCTGTGGGAATTGCAAATAAAAGATGCCTTGCTGCTAATCGGAAGAGTAGCCCATGTAGTGGCGACAGCGGGTTTCCTCTCAAAATCTGTGTGGTCCATAACCATATGTCTGACGTCATATAACCGTAAATAAAATGTGTTGAGTGCGTCATTAAATAAAACATTTCTTTCCTAAATTCAAGGGCCATAACTCTGAAAATCATGGATAAATTCCATTTTTGACAGTTATGGCCCTTTAATAAATTCCCATGAATTGATGAAAGTCAAACTTGATATGTACCGACCGGTCTCAGTGATAGCTATAGTGTTCTCAGCCCGGTACCAGCACCCACCAAGAGCGAGGTTTAACGACTTCATTACCCCTACACCCTCAAGACAGACAGCCCAGATAGATGAAGTGTGTGCCCAGGACAGCATGCTTCAACTTTAATTGGATATAAGCATGAAAATAATTGAAATGACATGAAAATGATCTGTACCTCTATATAATAAAACTAAACACAAAATTTCAGCTCAATGTTTTGATGCATTGTGGGAGAAAAAAGTCCAGGGCCTATATTTTCGAAGCTATCTTAGCGTTAAAAATCGTAAAACCATTGTAGGTTGTAATGTCACTACAACAAATGCCATAGTGATGTCATAGCTTATGATGACTTTACGATGTAGCACTAAAATTGCTTCAGAAATATGGGCCCAGAAAACCGCATGTGGGACAGACAAGAAATATGAACAAAATGACGAAACCTATAGTCCCCTCCGATTGGTCCGGCAAGGGACTAATAATGAATAATGACTGTAGATCATTAACAAATTACAAAACAAGAATTTCATTGAATTAATCGTAGTTGGAGCCACAAAGAAAGTTTGTTTTGTTTAACAACACCACTAGAGCAAACTGATTTATTAATCATCGGCTATTGGATGTCAAACATATGGTCATTTTGACACAGTCATAGAGGAAACCTGCTACATTTATCCATTAGTAGCAAAGGATCTTTTATATGCACATACCACGGACTTTGATATACCAGTCATGGTGCACTGGCTGGAACAAGAAATAGCCCAATGTACCATCTGACAGGGATCAATCCCAGACCGACCGCGCATCAGGCAAGCACTTTATCACTGGGCTACTCCCCGCCCCCCCCCCCCTTTGGATCCACAAATGTTCATCTCAATGCACATTTTAAAAATTATAATCTTAAATTAAAGTTTTAAAACAAAAATCAATAAATAATAACTTTTATATTTTAAAAATTTCAAAGATCCATTCATATACAACAATAAACCAAGTTCATTGCTCTAAGACTCATAGTTTGTGAGAAATGGAGCTGAATGTAAAAGTAAACATGACTGCCACCAGAAAAACAATACATATATTATATTTATTACCCATATGGCAGTGAAGAACGAAGGAAATATTTTATTTAATGCAGGGGTCGAATTTTACGCTATTCCGCAAATAGTAAATTTCAAAACTGAATAGTAAAACAATTTTTCCAATATTCTGTCATGAAAGTAAAACTAATGCAAGAATCGCCTGCGATTATTCCGCTTATGCTTTTTCTTCAGCTACATTTTTCTGCAGAACAAATCCTCACTAAGACCTTTCTCATGCACTCACCAGTACAAAATAAACGTCTAGTATGCAGTAATGCATAGATTGGTATATAAACAATTGTTCGTTACGCAATGTTGTACAGGGCGATGTAGCAGTCAGGAAAACTAATTGAAGGGATAGTAAATTTTTAGACGGAATAGTGTTTTTTGAAATTCACTATTCCTTTGGGATAGTGGTAAAAAAATTTCAACCCCTGTAATGAGGTATTCAACACATTTTATTTACGGTTATATGGCATCAGACATATGGTTATGGACCACAGATATTGAGAGAGGAAACCCGCTGTTGCCATTTCATGGGCTACTCTTTTCGATTAGCAGCAAGGGATCTTTTATATGCACCATCCTACAGACAGGATAGTACATACCACAGCCTTTGTTACACCAGTTGTGAAGCAGTGGCTGGAACGAGAAATAGCCCAATGGGCCCACCAATGGGGATCGATCCTGGACCGACCACACGTCAAGCAAACGTTTTCCCACTGGGCTACGTCCCGCCCCATATGGCAGTGAGATGCGGGTGAATATATTGTCTGTCTTTCTCCAGGAAAAGATAGAAGCTATCTTTCCCCGCTTACGTCATGATGTTTGTTTGGTGGCGTCATCGGTTTCCTCGACTGTAATGTCTCTCATTGATGAGATTTTACAAACAACAATGAATGTTTGGATAAACATGCTCTAAACTAATTTCTTTGTAGTTCATTCACTTCCCACTGGAAACATCAGTTCATTACGAATGTGACCTCTCTTGCTTACATTTGATTTGTGTACCTAAAGATAACTTTTGACATCAATGCTTTTCTTTAGCGACGTCATCAGTTTCCTCAGACTTTCACGTCTTGTATATTATATAGTTTGTTTCATGTAAGAGTTTAAAGTTTAAGTTTCTAAACTATTTACACTATGGGTAATAAATACAATAACTCATTCGATACTCGGAATTACAGATTATCTGTCCCTCGTGAAATTAATGTTGACAGTCATGAGCTAAAGCTCTAATATTGTCTATATATCTCGCCTTTTCTAATTTGTGAGGAATGGGCCTAAACACAACATTTTTACATGTAGGATCAATTATAAAGCAACTTTCAGTGGTCTACGGATTATAATTTGTGAGTAAGGGTGCTAAATGCAAATGTTGAAGTCGTTGAAGCCATGAAATTTTTTTACCTCCAGTCTTTCTCACCTTTTTACTTGCAAAGGACAGTCGAAATTACATTCCATGCACTCCAACTCACCATGTGATACATAGTTGTTTTGTGAAGAAACCGAATGGTTTGGACTGGCTGGAACATCTTGAAGGTAAACAGAGTTGGCACATTGTTGAAACGTTGGATCTAGCGCTGCCTGTTGCTTGTAAGGAGTATCTTGGCCATCATTGCATCTGCTATTAGACATGGCACAACTGAAAGAAAGATGGTAAAGTTTAATGATTTACCACATTAATGAAGTTTTACAGTCGATCTGAAAAAATAAACGTCCAACAAAATATTGCAGAGGACTTATTGGAAGATTTAAGCCATTTCATTGGTTGAAATTGGATGTTTGGACCAATCTAATGAAATAGGAGAAAATGCCATTGGTTAGACTTAGGTTAAAGGCCTAATTACACTGGAGAGGGGAAACGAAAAACCATGCAGTAAAAAAAATAGAATCAGTGCTTTTCAATAGATACAATTATACTGAAAAATGTCTTTGTGATGTTCTGTTATGTGATTTATATTTGCATAACCAGTAAGTTTAATACACAGCCACTAATATTTTATGCAGAAAAATATATTTAATATGTAATTACAATCATTAAAAAGTCTCTGTTAGTTAAAAACTGCAGCAAACTCGGGAATGTCCCTTTAAAAAAACTAAACACATACACAAAAAGGGAACCATAGCAGATATTTAAAAGGGAACAGTTATTCAGAGCCGTAAAACAACTGGCTTTTTTTAGGCATCACAGTAAAGGCACGAGGCAGTACGGCAAAGGCAGTAGAGCCATCGTGAATTTCAAAGCCAGAAAGTGTATCAATATTTATTATCTAAATACATGTAGCTATCTTTTTATTAATATTTCTCTTCAAATGAGCACCAAAATGGCTGCTATGCATCAGCTGTAAATAATGTTAACTATGTGACCCGTTTCGATGAGTGAAAGTTTAGTGGTATAGCTTACAGCCAGAATCTTCCGAAACAAAATTTTTAAGTGTTTTATCAAAACATATATCATGTTCAGCTAAACATGTACTTACAAGGCAAATTACAAAATGGAGTCCTCGAGAACCAGTGCTAACAGACAATATTTTTGGACCACGAATATATCAATTCTGTTGTTTTGGAATTGTGTTGTAAGTTGAGCAAATAAATGCTTATAATGGTAAAATTGTTTGGTTAAAAACTATTTGATGTATTAGGAGTTTTAATAAATATAAACCTTCATCCAGAAAGATATTTATGTTAACCTTCTGACTACTGCAGGCGAGTTATATCGCCAGACGTCATGCCAGTTGACATACTATACTCTGTATACAGTGCATTTCCCAATTCATATTTCCCCCAGTTTTGCACACGCCAGGGACACTCACCGGAAAGACTTGTATAACAGGAAACAGAAGACAACTCAGCTTCCCTATCTTTAGGTTTTTGTTTTTCAATTGAAAATAGCTTGTAATTTTTAGTTGAAAAAGTGGTTTTCAGCAAGTATTTTGGCTTGACAACAATGGCGACATGTCACGATCACTTCCATGGATCGATAGCTGATTGCGACAGCTAATTTGATAATAAATTTAATCATTTTACCAACAACAAAAATCACCAAATATTGGGATATGAATCCTAGTTCGGTTTGGGTTTTTTTAATTCTGGTCAGAAAACCACTGTTATCGGGAATAATGGACATAAATAATGGACAGCTGGCCACAATAGAATATTCTTTGTTGAATAATGATCATGTGTTCACCGTATAGTCTGTTTCCTTCAAAAGGAATCCGATGAATTGGCATGTAATTTCATAATGAATACAGTTAAAATTCATATAAAAACATGTTATTAAGTTTTAAACCCATACCAACTCAAATAACATTTAAAAAAAGAAAGAAATCTAGTATAAATAAAATGAATTCTTTACAAATTGTCATTAAATTATGACGCTTAAATCTCATTTTTAATACAGGGGTGAAAACAAAATGCTAGAACAGCCGAGGTATACAGCTTGACTTGCATTGTCTCTGAAGTAAAAACAAATAATGCAATACAAAGAGAACAAAGGTAGAACTGCGTGTGCTTTAGTATAAAAACCTAGTCTTGGGGTGGCAGTCCTCTTTGTGACGATGCAAGAAGGGGTACAATCTCCAGTATCGGATTTCCTCGGGAATGGACGAAGCACGCACACATGTGCGTTTAATTTGGATATGTAAATGCTACAGTAGAGTAGTGGGCTACTAATAAATCTTTAAAAAAAACAAAAAACATTTTACCATTTTTACGATGTACTTAGTTATTATATTACATAGCATAACGGTGTACTTATTGTTTATTACAGTAATATTTGGACAGTTATGCCATTATGTAAGTCTTGATGTCAAGACTTTAGATCTGATATGTTCTTATTTAATGCAAATCGCTTAAATTTAAAACAATATCGACGACAATCAGTCAATTGACCTTTGGAATAAGCCCTGGACAGTAGTAATGGAAACGGTCATGCTTATTTGTATATATGTGCATGCACTCACATTAGTTTTAGTTAAAACTATAAGATAGATTTTGATTTTGTCCAAGAATAATGTAAGCTAATTAAATATGATTCCTTTTTACCATGACATTGAATAAATATTTTCAAATAGTAGCTCTTCTAGATAATCATGGCGTATCCAATCCATTCCAATAAGCTGACGACTTCCAGATTTAAAAAATACATGCAATGTCTTCAATACATTTTGATCTCTATTTTAGAAGACCTGGCCCAAAGCCACAGAAGCTGAATCTGGCGCTGTTAAAATATAGAGCATGTTTTATGTCTTCTGCTGCTGTAGTTCGCACCAACACAGACACGATGTGTTTTGTCACGTTCAATTCAGTTTCAGTGTCTTTTTTTTTAACTGGTACCATACTCGCCAGACCCTAATATCAATGGTCGCCTAACGAACTATCTTTGTCAAATTCTTAGTCACCCATAGCCAATAAAGGTTGACACGGGCGACCTGGCGACTGCTAATTTTCAACCCTGGGTCTCTATCAGTGGGTTAAGTTTAATCTTGCTTTTTTTTTTACTTGTTTTAACTTAATTTTTACAAACATTTCTGTGAATGTGACAGACATTTGTTTACTTCCCCATACAAAGGTCAACGATGTATGACGTATGCACCGAAACAGGGCAAGGTATAATATATTTTTTAAGTGTCCAAAATCAATTTCTTTTTTTAATACTATACTGAACAAAATAAGAAACTTCCGCTAACTTTGCTTGAACATAACTTGATGAAAACAAACCGGGGGAATAATTGTTATATATGCGTTTAAAGAGTGTTCCATGATGCATCGTTTGGTGCAAAAATCATGGCCATAGGTTAACAGAAACTGGGAGAAATTTTGACCAAGTGTGGTAAGGGTTAAAAAAAAAAAAAACCCACTTAATAACAGGTATGACCACCTCTTGAATTGACCACTGCAGTGCATCGCAGGTGCACAGAATTGACTAAAGTGTTGATTTCTGCCTGTGGAATATTGTTCCATTCCTGATTGAGCGCTTGACGAAGTTCGTTGACGTTAGCGGGTGGGTTGGGACGACGCCTCAATCGTCTGCCCAGACTATCCCAGACATGCTCGATGGGGTTGAGATCAGGACTTTTCGTGGACCGGTCATCATGAAATCAATGTTATTTGTCCAAAGAAAATTTACAGTGTCTCTAGCTGTATGAGAGGTGGCATTATCATGCTGAAAAATCGAGATGTTGGCGTTGTTATGGAACAGAGGAATGACGTGATGAGCGAGAATGTCATCGTGGTAACGTTGAGCATTTAAATTGCCATCAATGACGACTAGTGGTGAACGATAACCATGGGCAATGGCTGCCCAGACCATGACACAACCCCCACCCCCGAAACGATCTCGTTCAAGAACACAACAGTCAGCATAGCGTTCATTTCTCCTACGGAAGACGCGCACCCTGCCATCACCACGTTGTAAAGAAAATTTGGATTCATCCGAAAAAAGAATGGTATTCCAGCGTCGCCGTATCCAACAAGTGTGTACACGTGCCCAATTAAGACGATGACGTTGCGTTAAAACACATTCGACGTAAGGACGTCGTGCATGTAAACCGTTCTCCTGCAGACGATTACGAACAGTTTGCCCACTGATTCGGTTATTATGAAGCCCAGGTGTGTTAGCAGCAGTAGCAGTGGCAGTTTGGAATCGATTGCGCAAATGCGTGTTCATGATATAGCGGTCTTGACCACGCGTTGTAACACGCGGATGTCCACGACGTGGCAAGTCGTTGGTGCTTCCTGTCGTTCGAAATTTTACGCGAAGATTTCGTATCGCTCGACTAGAACTCCCAACATGCCTTGCAATGTCTTCTGTCGACATGCCAGCATCAAGCATGCCAATCGCCCGTTCGCGTAAATTATTGGGTATTCTTGGCATACTAAAAATGCTACAATGTAAAAAACGTTAATTTTTTTTTAAAATTTTGAAGGGTCTTCGTTCACTTGACAAGAATGTCAGTAAGACAAGTAAAACAAATTGACCGAATACTACACGGGACATGTCAAACCATGCATGCACGTGCAAATTGAATTTCACGTTGTCGACGATTAACAGTGCAAAAATAATCGATAAAATTCATGAATCCTGATAATACAGCTCAAGGCTAATACTACCTATATAATTTCATTACACAATGAATTCTTTAACACAACAAATACTATATGTCAGGGCTTGAAATGCAGTGTTAGTACATGCACCGGTGCATGCTGATTTTTGCGTGTGCATGTAACTTTTAAAACTGGGTGCACGCGGTGCATGCTAATATTTTTCAAGTACTGTGTATTGAGTATACTAGTATCCTGTTGTCTACCAGATTCAGACTCAAGTTGTTGAATTTTGCGTATGCATTTCGTAATCTGTTCACCACATGAAAACGATAACTTTTATCTTATGGGCGCATCCATTTTGTATCCCATAATCCTACTTACAACAATGGCGCCCTTTCGGTCATTTCTGTGAAATATATTTGCAAAAATTGCCGGCAATATCTCGGTTATATCCGTGAACGGTATTAGGGAAGGTGGTCGAGACTGACTTTGGGGTATCCACGTGCATAACACAGTTGTTATCGTCACTGACAAATTGAACTCCACCAGATCTGTGATCAATACAAAGTACTGTAACTGCCTTGAACATTTTCGACCTCAGATATGGGCACTTGATCAGATGATTGCGAACGTGCAGGTGTGTTACTCGCGTAGTTATGACTCGAAGTCAGCCAGTGATTATTTCAATCGCAACTTCTCGTCGAATTCCGTAGGCTAATTTATATTATACCAACAGATCTTATCGAGTTAAAAAAGTTGATAACTTGCTTAATACAAAACACAAAAATGCGTACGTTTTTGTAATAGGCCTATTATAGATTTTTGTAAGGCGTTTACGTTGGGTGAAATTTTCAAATTTGATCAAGAATCAGTAATAAACGCAGTTGTATAACATTTCGGTACTGTTAATAAATAAATATAGGTATTGCCTAATAATTCCGAATAGCTTTGTATAAAATAAAAAAATCAACACTGTAATGAAGGTAATTAAAATGAATGCCAGACAACTCGGCCCGGAGGACAACTCGGCCCAGACAACTCGGCCCACGTCGAGACAGCTCAGCCCAGAGTTCTGAGACAACCCAGCCCACCGCGAGACAACTCGGCCCGGAGTTGAACAATATTGTTGAACAAGTTTGAACAAGAATGTGTTTGTTGTTTTTTGTTAAATTGATAAATTGTTGATCCATTTAGCCTTCGACGGTCTTAGAAGAGGAACACAAGTTCAAGGACTGGTGACCCTCATGGACTATGTGGACTGCACCTGGATGAGGAGCAGCGTGTGGTCTGTGAACGCCTGGTCAGTCTTCAACCAGAGTGTGAGGACCAACAACGATGTGGAGGGCTGGCATCACCGACTGAACCACTGTGCCCTTGGAACAGCCCCTCCCTTCTACAAGTTGGTTCCCATGCTCCACACTGAAGCCAGGCTGGTTCCTCCGACATGCCCGTTCGTCTCAGAGAGGAAGATGCGACGACGACAGAGGAAGGCTTTCAGGAATCTGCAGGGGAAAATATTCGAACTGTGGGGACGCTACACAGATGGTGAAGTGTCCACTTCGAGATTCCTGTCTGCCTGTGGAAAGCTGTACGCCCCTGTTGCACACTGACTTTTATCTTTTGTTGGACGTTTTATTTCTATGTTCTTTTGGTGATTGGTGTTTTATTTATTGATTATAACTATTTATGTATATGTATTCTGTTGGTATGTGCGTATGTATTTAATGTAATAAATGTAGGAATTTGGCAAATGATGTCTTTTGCGTTATTTCTATAGTACAATACTTCTAGAAACCCATCCGACACTACGATATGCGCCTACGACATACACAATTGTCATTCTTAATGGTGACCATATAGTTAGCGGTATCTATCAGTATAATTCATTATTATTACTACGACATGGCCAACTATCATACTTAACACGCATATAATGTGTCACAACAGTCTATCAGTCTAATAACGGGGCCGAGTTGTCTCGGACAACTCGGCCCCGTGGCCGAGATGTCTGGGCCGAGTTGTCCCCCGGTCCGAGTTGTCTGGTCCCCATTAAAATAGTATTTTCCTCATTGTTAACAGGATTTACCTTATTTTTGGTGCATGCAGAATTTTAATGGTGCATGTAGATTTTTTTTTTCATTTCTAGCCCTGTATGTACAAATTGGAAGTTTCTTTTTTTGTTCAGTATATAACGGATTACAGTCTTAATTTTAAAACATTATGGTTCACTAAGTAACCACTTAGTGGTACTTGTGAATTTAAATCTGCACACCCTGATACGTGAACAGCACAATGGTTTGCATGAAATATTGGGCTCTGATAAAATAAAATACTGGTATATATTTTTTTAAATAAATGTTTACAGGGCAATGGAAGTCTTGCAGATGTGACAAATCTGCCACTGAACTGGTGCATCAACAAAAACTAATCCCTCATCGAAACTAAACATATAGGTCTGTCACTTTTTTAAAGGGACATTCCTGAGTTTGTTGCAATTTTTAAGATGTTATCGACTAACAGACTTTAATGATTGTAAATACATATCAAATACATTTTTCTGCATAAAATATTTGTGGCTGTATATTAAACATGTTTCTGATCATTCTACTGTTTGTACTAGGTTACATTTCATGTTAGTTCCTAAAATAATTCTTTTCATACGTACGAAATTATTTGAAGACAAATCCAGTTTGGGCTTCTTACAAATATTAAGACCAGAAACACATTGAATATACAGACACTGATATTCTAAACAAGAACAAATATTTAATATGTATGTTTAATCATAGAAATATTTATTTTTTTGGAAACATCTTACAATGCAGCAAACTCAGGAATGTCCCTTCGAGTTCCTGGGACCCTTTATTTTTCTTCTTTTTTTTCTTTTCTCTTCTAAAAAATACACTGATCCAGTGGGACTTGCAGCGATCGTTATGGCATTTCAATAAATAAATATGTACAAGCCCTATATATTTATATACTGTATACTATATATTATGAAGAAAGATTTGCTTTAGTTAGGCCTACATTAGTGCCATAAAGTCCGTGCAATTATCTTTATGAAAACTCATTCTCAACAACAACTTAAGTTGGCAAACGACTTTAATTTAGTCATTTTAAGGCCTATTAGTTTTGTTTATGACATATGCATGCACTGTAAACAATGGAACCGACTCTATTTCTTCGTACCATTGGTCAACATACAAACTAGGTCTAAACGCCGGTTGAAATGCAAGCCTGTGCTGTCATCTTTCCTCATAACTTGAGATCTTCAACTTCTAAGAATAGTACGTGTTAAACAATTGGTCAAAAGTGTCAGTGACATAAATACTACACCAATAGGAAATACGAATACGTCTGATCAAAAAGCCATTTCAGATCTTGTTTTGACATTTTTCATTGGATGATGTTGTTACACATCAGCTAATGACAAAAGTGTTAACAAAATTTGGTTGATTTCCGGTTTGAGGCCATATTGTTGTTTTCTTTACTGGTGTTAACGATTAAAATCAGCTTGCATCTGTGATTGTTAAATTCTATTTCAAATTTCACAATGACTCACTTTTTAGGCAAATTCCTTCTTTTACTCCTTTTAGTGATGCCTGCCACGATTTTACTCTGTGGACATGGTAAGAATTCTTTAAAAACTGGTTAAGGTTTAGAATCGTCTGTTAACACCGACACGATCGACGTGGCAGTGTAACTGAGTGTTGCATGCGACGTGCTCAGCAATATTTTAACTTGTAGTTTATATTTTGCTAATATTTTTATTTTTACTAAATATCCAGTTTTGTTTTAAAATAAATGTAACTTGCAAAATGGTGTAACTTGCAAAATTAAGTCTAACCATTGCAATTTGGAATTTTGTGTCTGCAAAAATAAATGTACCATCATACTAGTAATGGTATGCTTAGCTCAGGTAGTTGGCTATAGATCTATGTAATAAAAGCTGAATTGTGGACAAGCAAGTGGTTACCAGCTATTGTGTCAAAAATACACATGATGGACATTTGGCCAATTATGATCACTATCTCACCCAGAGATAATTATATAGCAAAAACATGGAATTGCTGCCTACCACACAGTAGGCAAAGATTCCTGCTCCAATACAATAATCCTAGGTTTGACACAATACTTTTACATTGATAATTGTCTATGGGTGCCAACAGGTTTCTTCCTGTAGTGTTACTGTGTGAAATAGTTATTGGAGAACTCGAAAATTATTATTGTAAAGTCAAACCTAGGATTATTGTTGGGATTGGGGCAGGAATATCTGCCTGCCGTGTGGTTTGCAGCCATTCCGTGTTTTTACTACAGAGATATCTCTGGCTGAGACAGCTATCATGACCATCCAGCAGAACATTCTGGCTAATATTTTCCTAAATCCACAAACCTTTAGTTTGATTATTGTCAAACAAACTTTGAAAAGAATTTGACCCATACCCTCTATGTCAAAGGTTCTAAAGACTAAACCTATACCTAAAACTACCCTAACCATTGAAAGAAGGGTATGGTGGAAATTCATGCTCAAACTTTTAAGATGTCAACCAGCACCAAAGAAACGACTATTTTCTTGTGACAGGAAAGTCTGACATTATGTAATTGAATATTTACAATGTTCACGTACTGAATGCAACTGCTGTCGACAGAGGGTGTGAGGGGCCTCCCCCAGAAAACAAATGGCTTAGGGTTAAGAAAATACAGTAATGATATGTCATTAATTTTGTCAAAAGGTCAACTTTAAAAAATAAATTTAGCATATGACGCCATACCCATTTTACCTTCTGGCAGAAACCTTAAGGAAATGTCCACAGCAAAAAAAAGCTGCCATTGACAAAAACTTTACCATCCATGTGATATATCTAGATTAGATGTAGTTTATGTTTGAGACATAAGAACCACTGAATGAACATTTTACAGGGGCGTCGTCAAAGAAAATCCTTTCCAAGTAATGTATTCAGACTCCTGGAAAATGGTTTAAAAAAAAAAAAAAAGGTCCTGGAAAATAATCCAAAATGGTGCTCAAGCCCTGGAAAATGAAAATGTTTTAATTGTATGAACCCTGGGCAGAAACCTTAATAAAATGTCCACAGCAAAAAAAAGGTGCCACTGAAAAAAACACCTAAATATAGTCCAAAACAAAAAATGCTGTGGAAAATTAAAATTCCACAGCATTGCTGATTGTTGTGGGCAATTGCAGAGGTTGTTTAACATACAACCGCGTATAATATACTCTTCAAAAAAAGAAACGCAAAAGGGTACAAATGGGTTATAACTCCGATTTTATGTTTCCTACCGGTTCATGCTTTGTGAATATAAGGTCATTGCATGTCCCAAACACATTCCCACGGTTACATTCGATAAAACGCAGCTACTGTACAATAAAGTTCCAAAATGTGAATATTCGCAAAAACGCAGCCACGTGCAAACCATGTCACCACTGCACGTGCGTTGTCTGCACGTGCAACATGAACACCGACAGTATAAAAGTGCAGGGTGTTCGCTTGCCTGGCCTCTGTATCTGGCCGACAGTTGACAATCCAGGACATGCCACGTCTCAGTGAACCGCAGAGAAACAATGCCATCGGCCGACTAGACGCAGGCGAATCCAGAACGGCCGTTGCCAGGGCATTCCATGTGTCCCCAAGCACCATCTCCAGACTGTGGGACCGTTACCAGCAACATGGATCAACACGTGACCTCCCTAGATCCGGTCGACCACGGGTCACTACCCCCGGGCAGGACCGCTACATCCGGGTACGCCACCTTCGGGAAACGATTGACTACTGCCACCTCCACAGCCGCAGCAATACCAGGTTTGCGCAGGATATCCGACCAGACCGTACGGAACCGCCTACGTGAGGTAGGAATTCGTGCCAGACGTCCAGTTCGAGGTGTCATCTTAACACCACAACACCGTCGACTCCGACTGCAGTGGTGCCAGATTCATCGACAATGGCCTCAACTGCGATGGAGACAGGTGTGGTTCAGTGACGAGTCCCGATTTCTGCTCCGACGTCATGATGGAAGATGTCGCGTGTATAGGCGTCGTGGTGAACGTTATGCGGCAAACTGCGTGCAGGAAGTGGACAGATTTGGCGGGGGTAGTGTCATGGTGTGGGCAGCCATCTCACCACACTGGCAGAAACTGACCTGGTCCACGTGCAGGGCAACCTGAATGCACAGGGCTACATTGACCAGATCCTCCGGCCACACATCGTTCCAGTTATGGCCAACGCCAACGCAGTGTTCCAACATGACAACGCCAGGCCTCACACAGCACGTCTCACAACGGCTTTCCTACAGAACAACAACATTAATGTCCTTCCTTGGCCATCGATATCACCGGATCTGAACCCAATTGAGCATCTATGGGACGAGTTGGACCGACGCCTCCGACAGCGACAACCACAGCCCCAGACCCTGCCCGAGCTGGCAGCAGCCTTGCAGGCCGAGTGGGCCACCATCCCCCGGGATGTCATCCGTACTCTGGTTGCTTCAATGGGCAGGCGGTGCCAGGCAGTTGTCAACATACGCGGAGGCCACACCCGGTATTGACTCCAGATGACCTTGACCTTGGTGGTGTGTCCTATCACTTACTCACAATGGACTAGAGTGAATTGTGAACACTCCTGCAACATTTGGTAATTATCGGACTCACCGTTCAATAATTAAATCAATTCTCCAAATGTTACGACAATGTGGTTTTGCGTTTCTTCTTTTGAAGAGTATATATCAATCAAAGCGGTGTCATTAAACATCAAACTTTAAGTATTGAATGTCTGTATGCTACAGGTAGAGGAAATGGCATGCTGGTGTCTGCTACAGAGGACCCAATGGAGGGCGAGGATGACGGAACAACGGTTGAGACGGACGAAGTGACGGAAACAACTGAACCTGATGTCCCAGAGACTGAGGCAGAACCTGACACTGCTGTTACTGAAAAGGTAAGATAATGGTTGATCTTGTCCTCTGTCTTCGACAAGTAGTTTCAACACCCATTTCAGTTTCATGTAAAATGGGTATAAGATATCTTTAACACAATTTCACTTCATATTTCGTAAGTGGTGCAGGGTTTAAGTTAAAAAACCCAACTCCAGATGCATTAGTAATTTTCAAACAAACTTTAAAACTAATTTTGCATCATCTGTTTTCAAAACGTTTTAAAGAGTGGAAGCATCATGTACTCTGTTTATGATTATTGCATAGTGCATTCCAGTGTTCTCGCTGGGTGAAAGTCAAAGGAGGGCGGCCGCACGGTACCACACCCTTCAAAAAAAAAAAGGAAAGCTTGGTTACCATACATCGTTGTGTGTTGGTCGACTTTGTGGAAAGACATACTAATTATTTTGCCTCTCAGTATTTGGTACAAAAACGTTCATACGAAATACAACTAGACTCGTCTTTTAATTGAACCGAAGTTGTTGTCGGCCTGATATTCTCGGTCAGTTTCAATTTTGCTGAACCGATCAAAATTTTAATATTATTCTTTTACTAAAGATTTCAAGATATATAAAAAAATATTTTTAAAGTGATCCCCTAATGTGGGATAAAATAAAAATATATTTTAATTTTATTTCCATCTTCATCAAATGAATCAATCGCTTTGATATCCGGCAGGTGATAAAATGTTTTGTTTTTGTAAAGGCGGTGTATATATTAGTGACAACCAAGGTAAATGATTTTAATGATAAACACTACCACTTCCATTGTTTTTATAAGCAGTGATATCTTCTCTCTCTCTCTCCCCCCCCCCCCCCCCCCCCCCCAAAGATATGTTTATAATATTTTATAAAGAATTGCTGAATAAACAGAATGACTGAAAGTAAAAATCATCGGTTTCAACCAATTAAATCTGCAATTGAGGAAAAAATACCAGACAATAATTAGTGGGGGAAAATGACAGAATGACCATTCTGATCAAGTGACAAATTTGGCATCTAATAAGTAGTTTTTCTGTCTGAGATTGCCAAATCCATGAAATCAAAATGTTTTCATTGCTCAAATAAAATATAACTTGTATTGTGTGTATCAAACATACAAGTGGCTAAAATAGAGGCTGTTAAAAAATACTGTAACATTACACTACGTTAACTGTTGTAAGCTACTGAAGTTTTTCGTCAGTTGCTTTTTCGTAAAGACAATGCGGCTCGTTTCCTTTGATGTCCAGTGTGCAGATCAATTGATTTTTTGTGTGTGGGGGGGGAAAAAGTGTGTATTTCTAAAATAGCAGGCGGGCCTAATTTGTTAGTGCTCGGAAAAATAGTATTTTCAGGATCTTGCTCAGTGGTAGAACATGATGTGCCTAAAGTATGATGGTTTGCAAGACAGCCCTCTACGTTAACTTTCCAATCTGGGATCCAGATGGTGCCTACTTGTATCTTTATATAGATCGGATGAAATGTTTTACTCGCCAGATGAAAGAAATTGTCACATATGCAAGATCAGTTCCTCTTAGTAGACCCATTGGGTTATTTGCTAAAGCTATGGAATGTGCTATTCTGCCTCAAAAGGACATATTAAAAAAAGGGTTGTCTATTGTGTCATTCCGTGTCAAATCACCTAAAAAAAAAAAAAAAGGAAATTTAAACCCTACCCTCGCCAATTTCAATGAAATTTGGTATATAGTTATTGTGGCAAAAAATTGGACCAACGGTTTCCGAGTTATTGCCTTTTTTTTCCCTCTTTTTTTTTTTGTCAAAAAAGGGCGTGGCCACCCTTTTTTAAATTGGCATAACTCAGCAACCAATGGTCCAATTTTGACAAATGAGGTATAATTGGAAAGGGTGAATTGCAAGGAATCCAAATCCAAATACTTTTGGGCTGATGACCTTTTGACCTTGAAATTGACCTTGTGGGACATGTGACCTTGAGATGATCTTTGATTAAAATTATAGCCCAACATGTTATCTACAACATATAAAAAAATTGGAGGTGGAAAGTTTTTCATTAGTCAGCAATTTCAAATTGAAATATGTTTACCTGCTGCTGTTCTATGCTGTGTATAGACTGCACATGTATTTAAGCACTATTAAATGTACCCCTGCACGTGCTGTAACCTCACCTGGTGCAGGAGTGTAACATTCTCTTTGAGAATGGCCAATACAGCACAAATTAAAATTTAGAGTAAAAGTCGGTATCTATCTGTGATATTTGTATTTTTGCATAGTTCTTTACACTGTGGTTTTATTTAAATCTTGAATTTTTACATTGATGTTGATCATCACTTTATTTGTTTGCATTACCATAATTTGACACCCAATAGCCGATGTATGTTTCATGCTGGGGTGTCGTTAAACATTCATTCATTATTAAATGTACATGCATCAACACTGTAAATGTCATGATGAATGTTCTAACAATATAGTCCAGCATCCAACATATTTAAGATTAATTTTTTGAAATATTGCCTAATTATCAAAAACATTTTGTGCCAACATCTCATATTGTTTAGAACAGGCTAAACTATATTACCATGGGGACTACATTGAAAGGAAGTTATGACCCTTTGAATGGACTTTGGACCCCAATTCAGGGCATGCTGCATGAATATCTAAAATCGAAGAAATTTATGTTTATCCATTAAATCTCGGATTTCCCTCCATTTCCAAGATCCATTAAGATGTAAGTATCAGAAAATCTCCAGTAGGTAACTGACAAACAGAAGAACTAATTGATCCTTATTACTTATATATGTAATTAGTATTGATAATTATTTTTAAGATTAATTACTACCGTATTTGACCGGAAATAAGCCCAGGGGGCCAAGACAACTCATTGTGAGCTTAGCATGGGGTGGGCTTATTCCCAGACAAGGGGCCAGTTTTGTTGAATTTTTTTTTAATAATAATTAAAATAAATAACTATACTTAAATGAACTAGGAAGAAAACAAAAAACGTTCTGTAGCTCATCTATTAATTAGTGTTCCATTTGTTATTAATAAATAATAATTGTTTATTAATTAAATTGTGGGGTTTTTTTTACTAGTATCTAATTATCAGAAACACACCTTCTATGTTACAATTACTTGCCAGTGCTGTTTATTTACATCCAAAATTTAATGCTGAGAAGACTTGAAACAACAGCAATTAACAACAAACTCAATAACGTATACACATGTTTCTGACACAGGCAGCCAGCTTACACTACAAAGAATTATCAATCTACGGTCATTTTTCTTAGCCAATCAGAATAAGGTATTTGCTTAATTAGCATTAACTGCGGACCCAGTGTGGTGGTAAAAATAGACATTGGTTTTTAGTTCATACTTGGGCTTGGATACTTCAGAGAAATACTGCAGGCATGAAATTGAAAACAATGTTACACACTATTATTGTTAGACTGCTAAATCTCACTGGTGGTAAAATATTGTGTACATTTGTGTTTAATTATCTGCAGGAGGTATGACCTTTTAAATGAACTTTGAGCAAACTTGCAATTTCATGTTATTTATAAGGTGGCGAAGTTGGGGGTGGGCTTATTTACGAATGAGGGCCTAATTTCTTAAATGCTATCAAAACGGAGGGGGGCTTATTCAAAGACATGGGCTTATTTCCGGTCAAATACGGTATCTGTGGTCTGTAGGCCTACTGGCACACTTATGTGTGTACATTTACATCCTTATTGATGAAGTGAAGAATGTTTGTACTTTAAAATTTTGAGTTTACATCATGTCATTGAGCAAGTCATTATGGTAAGATTGCTAAATAATAATTTGTTTATTCACCATAGGTACTGCATCACAATTTGACACTTATTTTCTAAGGTTTCAAGCATAGGCCTGTACCGTACGCAGCATAAAATCCAACTGAAAAAAGTTACTTATAGCACTTAGTGATAGGCCTACAATGTAGTACATGTATAAATAATGAAAAGTAAAACTAATTTTTTAATGGATAAAGAATTTTTAAAAATGGAATTGTCACAATTCAGCAATAAATGGCAGAAAAATAGTCATATATATGGAACTTTTTTAAAATGCCAAACAAATGCTATTTCATTGTACATAGTTAAATAGAGGGCAGGGGCGGTAGCCCTGTGGTAAAGCACTTGCTTGGTGCGCTGACAGTCTGGGAATGATCCCTGTCAGTGAGCTATTTTTTGCTCCATCCAGTGCACTACAACTGGTATATCAAAGGCCATGGTATGTGCTATCCTGTCTCTGGGATGGTGCATATAAAAGATCAATTGCTACTAATTGAAAAACGTAACGGGTTTCCTCTCTAAGACTGTCAAAATTACAAAATGTTTGACGTCCAATAGCCAATAATTAATAAATCAATGAGCTCTAGTGGTGTCGTTAAACAAAACCCTGCAGTACCATCGTTTTGTCCCATTATCAGTCTACAATGCAGGTTTTCAAACTTAGTTTATAGTCCAATCCACCCGAATTGGTACAAATTCAAGCTACTAGCAATTTTGATGATAGTAATGACGATTCACAAATTCCACCAGAAATAAAGGCGCAGAACTTTGTCTGCAGCCTCTATGATGGTCTTCCTTGGATTGGTTTGGTGGATGAAGTTTCAGAGGCATTTGGAGACTATAACGTCAAGTTCATGCACCCTCATGGACCTTCAAGGCAGTTTCACTGGCCGTCAAAAGCAGACAGGTGTTGGGATTCCAGAAAGGGATATACTTTGCGTTATAAACACACCATCCTTGACATCATCTTCATCCAGGATTTACAGTATCTGATAAAATGATCTCGTCAGAATTTCCAACGTCTGTTCAACATGGATAGTTAAAGACTAGAAAGCTTGTGACTTCAATCAAGTAGTCAGACTCCTCAAATAAACAGAAATACAATAATATATAAAATTAACAAAAGATGAAGGAAACTACCAGTAGTGATTTATAGATTCTTCTTTTTTTAATCAATTGGTTGCCACACTATATTGTATCATTAACATTCATGACATTTACAGTGTTGACGCATATACATTTAATAGTGAAATGCATGCAGTCTATACAGAGAGCATAGAACAACAGCAGGTAAACATATTTCAATCTGAAATTGCTGACTAATGAAACATTTTCCACCTCCAATTTTTTTTATATGTTGTAGATAACATGTTGGGCTATAATTTTAATCATAGGTCATCTCAAAGTCACGTGTCCCACAAGGTCAATTTCAAGGTCAAAATATAGGTCAAAATGTCATCAGCCCAAAAGTAACCCAAATGTCAGGATTTGGATTCCTTGTAATTCCCCCTTTCCAATGATATCTCATTTGTCAAAATTGGACCATTGGTTGCTGAGTTATGGCAATTTAAAAAAGGGCGGCCACGCCCTTTTTGGACAAAATTTAAAAAACCCGAAAAGGCCATAACTCGGAAACTGTTGGTCCGATTAAGCTGAAACTTAGAATTTCAGGTTTTTTGGACAAAATAACCGTATATACCAAATTTCATTGAAATTGGAGAGGGTAGGGTTTAACCCATTGGGTGATCTGACATGGAATGACCCTATTAGTGTAAAAAAAATGTAACTCTGGTACACATGGTAAACATGGTATTTATTATATTTTGAAACTGGGTGGCTTGAAAAAATTAGGCTGCTATATCCACTGGAACACAGTATGCATTAAAAATGGGCTGCCTATTTATGAAAATATTGTAAACAAATGTAGGTTTAACATACCTTTTTTTTCTTATTATTTTTTGGTAGGAAGGAGAGGAGGAAGAGCCACTGAAACCTTCTCCTGATGCCGACACCACTCTCTTGTTCATCAATCACAACACCCTTTCTGGGGAAAAGAAGGGTATGTATGAAAACTGGGCATTTGGTAGTCACCTTACCGGTCCAACCATCGAGTCTGGAGGTTTTGTCAGTCTGTCCCACATATAGTTTTCCGAACTGATATGGATTTGGGGGGTGTTTTTTAATGCCCTACAAGCCCTAATCTATTCAGCAGAATGAACGTTTTCTTTGCCGAAAATCAGTTGAAGTCCCCAAATTATTAGCCGTAATGAGCAGTAGAAGTCACTGTAATATGTTGGACCTAATCAGATTTCAAAAACAAAATCACATAACAAACGTCAAGATCTCGACTTGTTCAGTGTCATAGTTCACTTGGCACCTTGTCAGTCTGTTTTTTTCTTTGGAGACGACACTACATAAGGACATAATAAAATCTGCCATAGGGTAAAATGGGTATGATGCCATACCCAAACTTTTTTTATATAGATTTTATTTTATTTTATTTGCCTTTTGACAAAATTAATTACTCTTGTTACTGTATAATTTTCTTAACCCTAACCCTAAACGTAACCAATTTTCTTTCTTGGGGAGTATATCTTGCAATGTAGTCTTCTGTTAAAAAAAAATTATGAATTTTCTTTACAGAAATTACATCGGGAAAACTTGTGCGATTGCTTGTTGGATTCACCAACAAAGGGGAGAAAGACTTCATTGTCCAAAGTTTGGATGCATCATTCAGATACCCACAGGATTTCTCATTCTATGTGCAAAATGTAAGGGCGTTATTCATCTAGCTTTAATTTGGCAATGGCTTTTACTTGAATGAAATTTGATTGGTCAATGGCTTTTATTGTTACAGGCATATTGTCGCAGATCACTGACCTATTTAATGGTCTAACAAAGTAGTACCGGGAAAAAAAAAAATTGATTTGTTCCTAAATGTACTTTTTTAACCACCTTCATAACCACCATACTCCATTTATTAATGATATTTTGTAAAAGTAATTGAATTATGGCAATGGTCCATAATTCAAAAGCTAAAATTGCCGAGAAGGGTTGACGTGGATTTCACTCCCATCATGGTTCAGTTATGGTGATGCGATAGCTAGATTTGGTTTGCAACAATTAAATTAAGTTTTATTTATTATCCATTTTTTTTTTTTTAGATAAATAAGGTCCTTAAATCCGTGACAGTATGCCTTTAACTGTTAATTAGAAACTACTTATTGAGGTTGCTGAACTGTTTACGGGTATTGTATGATAGAACTAATAAACGACTTAACTATTCCAAAAGACATTCTTCCATTTCTATTTATGAAAACGTAAAGTGGATGATTTTTACTGTTTTAGTTTGTGTGAAATTTCATTTTTAACAGTAAGTAAGTGTCCACTTATTGTCAAACGATAATTGTAGGTTTTGTCAAAATTCTCTGATCTGAATTAACTTTCTGACTACTTCGAGATATCTCGCCTGATGTCACGCTAGTCGACAACTCTGTTTCCTGTATCTTTCTTGTTTTGTTCCAAATATATATAGCAATCAATCATAACGTACATCAGTTCTTTGTGGGTTCCATAGTACCAGTTACTGAATTAATTTTTGACAAATACCATGTTGAGTCTTGGTACAAGTAAAGTTTATAACTTTACTCACATATTTTCACGTAAATGTTTATAAATACATAAAATAAAGTTCATATTTGAATCAGTATTATTTTTGTGGGTTTTCTAATTTTACAAACATTTGTGGGTGGATGTCCATTATTCCCAACAACAGTTTTTCTGACCAGAATATTTGTAAAAAAAAAAACTAACTACAATTTATATCCCAATATTTTGTGATTTTCGTCAGTAAAATTATAAAATTTATTATTAAATTGGCTGTCACAATCAGCTATCGATTCATCAAATTGACTGCAATGTTCCGCTGTTGTTCTCTTGCAGAAAACCACGTTTTTAACTCAAAATTCCCAGGTATTTTCTATTGAAAAACAAAACTAAAGGTGTCATGTACAAAATGGCAGGAAATATGAATTGGGGAATGCACTAAATACAGTGTACAGTATGTCAACTGGTGTGATGTCGGGATTAGTAAATAGTCCAAAACAATGTGTTTGTCTGTTTTGAGTATGAAATACAAATTGTATGTTAAAAAGAAACAACAAAGCATAGAAACAAATCTGTAAAAATTGGAATTCCATGATTCTGTTAATTTTTTCTTTGTCACAGAAAGTTCTCTTAAAGATTGCTCATGTTGGTCATAGCATTCAGATATTTTTGTTGAGGCTTTTCGGGTTGATAATATTTTGTATCATCTTTCTTTACAGTTCTCTACAGTGGAGCTGTCTCAGACGATTGAACCGAAAAAGCAAGCCACATTTGAATACGTGTTCAGTGTTAACGAAGCATTCAATGCCCGGCCATTTGGACTGATCATCAACCTCTACTACAAAGATTCTGTGAGTGTTTGTTAGACTGTGCTCACAGAACATTCTAAACTGTCAATTGCAGTACATCAAGTATATATTCCACCTAATAGCAGGTGGAACATTGTTGGGCTAAGCACATTGTTCCTGTTTTTGTGAGCCCATTGGGTAACTTTTCGTACCAACCTGTGCTTCACAACTGGTGTAACAGGTTGTGGTATATACTATCCTGTCTTTTAAATAGTGCATATCTATCTCATGGTCCATTCCTTGACGTGAGGTAGCTTGCATGTCTTAATGACAGATCTATGCCAGCTGGACATCAGCTCCTGGTAGGGTCACCCAAGTTGGACTGGTCAAAGGGTAGAGACTAGACTAATATATGGACCAGACAGACAGAGGACGTGAGTCAAGAAAGACAACCTTTAGAAGCAAACTCCGAAATCAAAACACGGCTGGAAAGGCTGTGAATCCTAGTAAGGAAACTACTAGGACACGGAAAACTCCAAATTCAAACCAAATTCATTGAAATCAAGAGTACAGAAGCTATGTATCAGCATTAGTGTGGAAACAGAAAGGCAATGTCTGTACATGCACCAAGCTCTGATCATGAATAGTGCATATAAATGATCCCATGCTGCGAATTATTGTTCTAATACTAGACGGGCTGTAGCGGGTTTCCTCTTATCTTTGTGGTCCTTAAACACGTCTGACAATATACGATGCATCATCAAAGAAAGCAATTCTTTCTTTCCTTTTTGTTAGTACACGCACAAATATGATAAATGCATCAAGCGACTGTCAATCTCTTCTGCGGAATAAGCTTAACAACCATCTCAAAAGAGAGACTGCAGTAATATGTTTTAAAATTTGACAAAGAGCTACAAATTAATTGATCCCACTCAATAATCTGCTTAATTGACCAAATATTATCAACAGTGTAGTGGACAGCAGCTTGGTGTGAAAGGAATACTTGGTTAAAATGGAAAGTGAAGTGTAAAATGTGTTGTGTAACCAGCTAGTAGCAGTCAGTTTGTCCAATGATTATGGGTGCAAATCATGATCACTGACATTCTTTCATTTCAACCTCTGTAGATTTTTCAGTTAAAACAAGATCCACTTCTAACTAAAATTTACTTAATATTTTTAGTGTCATTCAGTCCAAGGTTCAATATGTATATGTCAAAACAAGAATTGATTAATGCTTTTGGCAAATACATTTCATTGTGTAACTTTGATAAAGACTTCCAATTTTTAAGGATTTTTTGTAAATAGTTTATTTTTGTTTGTTTTGAAGGATAGTACGATTTTCCAGACTGCCGTGTACAATGAGACTGTCATGGTTGTAGAACCTGATGAAGGTTTGGATGGCGAAACGTGAGTATATCTGTGGTAGTGTACCATTTTACATATCCTCTCCAGATTTATCATAGATTGTAGTTGGTGCTTTTCTTTGAATAGGTATATACCTCACCATTTAAGGGTTACCGTCACTCCCCATCACTGACCTGAGTTCAAGGAGAGTAATTTTTAGTGCCACTTTGCTTGTGAATATGTGTGGTATCAATATGGTAATATCATAAATAGGTGGCCCCTTTCCTCCCCCCTCCCTCCCTCCCTCCCTCCCTCCCTCCCTCCCTCTCTCTCTCTCTCTCCCTCTCTCTCCCTCTCTCTCCCTCTCCCTCTCTCCTCTCCCTCCCCCTCCCTCCCCCCCCCCCCCCCCCCCCCCCCCCCCCCCCCCCCCCCCCCCCCCAATCATCATCTAAGTTAGGGGAGCACTTAATCACTATTCATTCTTTTTATACACCCGTCTATGATGGGTATGGCGTTGTCCGTACGTCAGTCTGTTAACTTTTTTTGTCCGTACCTTATCTTACATACGGATGCATACAGGATCTAATCATCAAACCTCAGCTGTAGGGACAACTTGGGATGGCAGTGTGTGTATTACTATTACTAGGTCATTGTGCCTACTTTTCACCGTCTACTGCTCGTAATAGGAAATCCTTGTCTGGATATATCTTGCATACAGATGCATACAGGACCATCCCAACCTTGTATGTAGGAACAACTTGGGATGGTGGTGTGTCAAATACAAGTACTATTATACAAATAACCGGTGTATCGTGTACCTCACCGGTACTTTTGTTGTTTTAAGTGGTTTGTTAGTGATGTGTAATTACAATTCTAAAGTGTTTCAATAAGCTCACAAGTAAAATTTTTACTCGGTATGGAGTATCTTGCTGCACTCGTTCGATCATTTTAAATTGATATTTGTAGTGTGGTTGTTTGTCATGAATGTTAAGTATGTAAAATCTGAAGCAGCTACCAGCAAACTGCGATCTTGATAGTGAATGTAGTTTTCCTGTAGTCTGCAATAGAAATTAGAGCTTGTTTGAGCACTGCTGTTCAAAATGGACTTGAGTGTATGGAAGTTTTCTAACAGGTATTTAATGTGAATATGAGATTTTATTGATGAATACTCACTCAGTACATGCTTGTATGTGCTATTTCAGTTGCATAATGGCAGCTTCCTGCCAAAGTTATATATTAATTTTTGCTTTGAAATGTAGATATTGTACCTTAAACTATATGCCCATTAAAAAAAAAAAATTCAACTAAATAATTTACTAGTGGTTAAAAATAAACTTCTATGATAAACACTCTTTTAATGTTGTACCAGATGAATATTGCCTCAGTATTCTGTCTTTGTGCAACATATCGGGGCGGGAAGTAGCCCACTGGTAAAGCTCGCTTGATGCACGGTCAGTTTGGGATCGATCCCCGTCGGTGGGCCCATTGGGCTATTTCTCGTTCCAGTCCGTGAACCACGACTGGTATATCAAAGGCTGTGGTATGCGCTACCCTGTCTGTGTGATAGTGTATATAAAAGATGCATACAGGACCATCCCAACCTTGTATGTAGGAACAACTTGGGATGGTGGTGTGTCAAATACAAGTACTATTATACAAATAACCGGTGTATCGTGTACCTCACCGGTACTTTTGTTGTTTTAAGTGGTTTGTTAGTGATGTGTAATTACAATTCTAAAGTGTTTCAATAAGCTCACAAGTAAAATTTTTACTCGGTATGGAGTATCTTGCTGCACTCGTTCGATCATTTTAAATTGATATTTGTAGTGTGGTTGTTTGTCATGAATGTTAAGTATGTAAAATCTGAAGCAGCTACCAGCAAACTGCGATCTTGATAGTGAATGTAGTTTTCCTGTAGTCTGCAATAGAAATTAGAGCTTGTTTGAGCACTGCTGTTCAAAATGGACTTGAGTGTATGGAAGTTTTCTAACAGGTATTTAATGTGAATATGAGATTTTATTGATGAATACTCACTCAGTACATGCTTGTATGTGCTATTTCAGTTGCATAATGGCAGCTTCCTGCCAAAGTTATATATTAATTTTTGCTTTGAAATGTAGATATTGTACCTTAAACTATATGCCCATTAAAAAAAAAAAATTCAACTAAATAATTTACTAGTGGTTAAAAATAAACTTCTATGATAAACACTCTTTTAATGTTGTACCAGATGAATATTGCCTCAGTATTCTGTCTTTGTGCAACATATCGGGGCGGGAAGTAGCCCACTGGTAAAGCTCGCTTGATGCACAGTCAGTTTGGGATCGATCCCCGTCGGTGGGCCCATTGGGCTATTTCTCGTTCCAGTCCTTGAACCACGACTGGTATATCAAAGGCTGTGGTATGCGCTACCCTGTCTGTGTGATAGTGTATATAAAAGATGCATACAGGACCATCCCAACCTTGTATGTAGGAACAACTTGGGATGGTGGTGTGTCAAATACAAGTACTATTATACAAATAACCGGTGTATCGTGTACCTCACCGGTACTTTTGTTGTTTTAAGTGGTTTGTTAGTGATGTGTAATTACAATTCTAAAGTGTTTCAATAAGCTCACAAGTAAAATTTTTACTCGGTATGGAGTATCTTGCTGCACTCGTTCGATCATTTTAAATTGATATTTGTAGTGTGGTTGTTTGTCATGAATGTTAAGTATGTAAAATCTGAAGCAGCTACCAGCAAACTGCGATCTTGATAGTGAATGTAGTTTTCCTGTAGTCTGCAATAGAAATTAGAGCTTGTTTGAGCACTGCTGTTCAAAATGGACTTGAGTGTATGGAAGTTTTCTAACAGGTATTTAATGTGAATATGAGATTTTATTGATGAATACTCACTCAGTACATGCTTGTATGTGCTATTTCAGTTGCATAATGGCAGCTTCCTGCCAAAGTTATATATTAATTTTTGCTTTGAAATGTAGATATTGTACCTTAAACTATATGCCCATTAAAAAAAAAAAATTCAACTAAATAATTTACTAGTGGTTAAAAATAAACTTCTATGATAAACACTCTTTTAATGTTGTACCAGATGAATATTGCCTCAGTATTCTGTCTTTGTGCAACATATCGGGGCGGGAAGTAGCCCACTGGTAAAGCTCGCTTGATGCACAGTCAGTTTGGGATCGATCCCCGTCGGTGGGCCCATTGGGCTATTTCTCGTTCCAGTCCTTGAACCACGACTGGTATATCAAAGGCTGTGGTATGCGCTACCCTGTCTGTGTGATAGTGTATATAAAAGATGCATACAGGACCATCCCAACCTTGTATGTAGGAACAACTTGGGATGGTGGTGTGTCAAATACAAGTACTATTATACAAATAACCGGTGTATCGTGTACCTCACCGGTACTTTTGTTGTTTTAAGTGGTTTGTTAGTGATGTGTAATTACAATTCTAAAGTGTTTCAATAAGCTCACAAGTAAAATTTTTACTCGGTATGGAGTATCTTGCTGCACTCGTTCGATCATTTTAAATTGATATTTGTAGTGTGGTTGTTTGTCATGAATGTTAAGTATGTAAAATCTGAAGCAGCTACCAGCAAACTGCGATCTTGATAGTGAATGTAGTTTTCCTGTAGTCTGCAATAGAAATTAGAGCTTGTTTGAGCACTGCTGTTCAAAATGGACTTGAGTGTATGGAAGTTTTCTAACAGGTATTTAATGTGAATATGAGATTTTATTGATGAATATTCACTCAGTACATGCTTGTATGTGCTATTTCAGTTGCATAATGGCAGCTTCCTGCCAAAGTTATATATTAATTTTTGCTTTGAAATGTAGATATTGTACCTTAAACTATATGCCCATTAAAAAAAAAAAATTCAACTAAATAATTTACTAGTGGTTAAAAATAAACTTCTATGATAAACACTCTTTTAATGTTGTACCAGATGAATATTGCCTCAGTATTCTGTCTTTGTGCAACATATCGGGGTGGGAAGTAGCCCACTGGTAAAGCTCGCTTGATGCACAGTCAGATTGGGATCGATCCCCGTCGGTGGGCCCATTGGGCTATTTCTCGTTCCAGTCCGTGAACCACGACTGGTATATCAAAGGCTGTGGTATGCGCTACCCTGTCTGTGTGATAGTGTATATAAAAGATCCCTGCTACTAATGGGAAAATGTAGCAGGTGTATTTTCTTAACACCTTGTCAAAATCACCAAATGTTTGACATCCAATAGCCGGTGATTAATAAATCAATGTGCTCTAGTGGTGTCGTTAAACAAAGCAAACTTTCTTTGTGTAACATATCAGATTCTGTCTCTGACCTCTCTTGGTCATCATCAGTTGGCTTGTCAGATTTTGTGGATTTGCCAATTTCAAACAAGACTGGAATCTAGTCGTACTAAATATGACCGTTAACACTAATTAATTTATTTATGCAAACATAATGTGATGCATCAATTAATTCGTACTTATATAAATGTGAAAACGACCAAATATTGTAGTTTCAAACTTGATGTGGCACCATTAATGTTTAGAATTGCAATTCATAGTTAATCGTTCACTTTATAGTGTTAAGAGTATTAGATTGATAGCAGCTACCAGCAAACTGCGATCTTTACTGTGACTGTAGTTTTCCTGTAGTCTGCAATAGAAATTAAGAGACCGTTTGAGCATTGTTGTTCACAATGGACATCATTGTTTAGGAGTTCTCTAACAGGTCTTCTGTTCGAAGGGTTTTAAGTTGACACAGGAATAAACAGTATTTATATGTGTGATAGTTGATGCAAGTTATTCTCAAATATACAATGGATTAATATATACTCTTCAAAAAAAGAAACGCAAAAGGGTACAAATGGGTTATAACTCCGATTTTATTTTTCCTACCGGTTCATGCTTTGTGAATATAAGGTCATTGCATGTCCCGAACACATTCCCACGGTTACATTCGATAAAACGCAGCTACTGTACAATAAAGTTCCAAAATGTGAATATTCGCAAAAACGCAGCCACGTGCAAACCATGTCACCACTGCACGTGCGTTGTCTGCACGTGCAACATGAACACCGACAGTATAAAAGTGCAGGGTGTTCGCTTGCCTGGCCTCTGTATCTGGCCGACAGTTGACAATCCAGGACATGCCACGTCTCAGTGAACCACAGAGAAACAATGCCATCGGCCGACTAGACGCAGGCGAATCCAGAACGGCCGTTGCCAGGGCATTCCATGTGTCCCCAAGCACCATCTCCAGACTGTGGGACCATTACCAGCAACATGGATCAACACGTGACCTTCCTAGATCCGGTCGACCACGGGTCACTACCCCCGGGCAGGACCGCTACATCCGGGTACGCCACCTTCGGGAACGATTGACTACTGCCACCTCCACAGCCGCAGCAATACCAGGTTTGCGCAGGATATCCGACCAGACCGTACGGAACCGCCTACGTGAGGTAGGAATTCGTGCCAGACGTCCAGTTCGAGGTGTCATCTTAACACCACAACACCGTCGACTCCGACTGCAGTGGTGCCAGATTCATCGACAATGGCCTCAACTGCGATGGAGACAGGTGTGGTTCAGTGACGAGTCCCGATTTCTGCTCCGACGTCATGATGGAAGATGTCGCGTGTATAGGCGTCGTGGTGAACGTTATGCGGCAAACTGCGTGCAGGAAGTGGACAGATTCGGCGGGGGTAGTGTCATGGTGTGGGCAGCCATCTCACACACTGGCAGAACTGACCTGGTCCACGTGCAGGGCAACCTGAATGCACAGGGCTACATTGACCAGATCCTCCGGCCACACATCGTTCCAGTTATGGCCAACGCCAACGCAGTGTTCCAACATGACAACGCCAGGCCTCACACAGCACGTCTCACAACGGCTTTCCTACAGAACAACAACATTAATGTCCTTCCTTGGCCATCGATATCACCGGATTTGAACCCAATTGAGCATATATGGGACGAGTTGGACCGACGCCTCCGACAGCGACAACCACAGCCCCAGACCCTGCCCGAGCTGGCAGCAGCCTTGCAGGCCGAGTGGGCCACCATCCCCCGGGACGTCATCCGTACTCTGGTTGCTTCAATGGGCAGGCGGTGCCAGGCAGTTGTCACCACACGCGGAGGCCACACCCGGTATTGACTCCAGATGACCTTGACCTTGGTGGTGTGTCCTATCACTTACTCACAATGGACTAGAGTGAATTGTGAACAATCCTGCAACATTTGGTAATTATCGGACTCACCATTCAATAATTAAATCAATTCTCCAAATGTTACGACAATGTGGTTTTGCGTTTCTTCTTTTGAAGAGTATATAACGTGTGTTCTTATTCAATTTCAATATTTTGCATTGTCAATTTTTTTCCAGATTCTTCCTGTACCTGTTTATGGCAGCAGTCGGTGTCCTTTTATTGTTTGGAGCCCATCAGATGGTCACGGTTTTAGGGGTATGATTACAAAAAAATTATGCAATATTTTCAACAGTATTATGCTGGGATTAATAACTAGGTGTCTTGGGGGTGGGGGGGAAGGGTGTGTCTGAATGCAGTTTGTCTTTGTCGAATATAATGCAATACAATAAAATATACTAATTTGTCCTGCATGTGTCGGTCAACTTTTCCAATGAAGTGGGTTTTGTCTTCAGAGTTTTGATTAGATTGTTCTGAAATTTGGTGCAGTGATCCTCTGGAACAGTGGCCACAGATATTTTGGAAATTTTGAATTCATGAATTTGTTTTTACATTTAAATTGAAAATTTGAAAGTTTCTCCTAGAATTCTGAAACTTGGTGATATTGTTCTCTGCGGCAGTCTCCACAATCTAATAATGAGATTTTTGGAACTTTAAAACAAAACAAAAATAAGTTTTATTTTAAGATTTAAAGTAGAAATTTAACATTGAAAATTTGAAAGTAAAAGGTTTTGATTGTATATTTGTGAAACTCTGTAGATTCCGTAATACAGACATGTGATTCTTCTGCTAATTGGCTAATTGTTATACTTGTTCATGTTCAGTTCTGTCATTTTTTTAATGTACATTTAACAAGTTAGGGTAGTAATAATTTATTGTTAGGCCACATAAAAAAAGAAGTTGGTTAGCGTCCTTTTTGGTTTTTTAAAGTTTGGGGAGGGAGGGAGGTTTTTTTTTGGTTTATTTTAATACTTTCCATTGAGTTTTATTCATGAAATAAAGACTGCTTTCTCCTCAAAATTATTTAATTTCTTCACTCTTCTCACAGATTTACAAACATTGCCCAATTCACTATGAAACAGGGTTTGAGTGATGTTTACAGTGCATTCAATTTAGTAAATCATTGCTTTAATACCTGGTCCCAGGTGCGTCACCTGTAGTAGATATCCTGCTAAGTGACCCACTTCTAGTCTACCTGGGACCAGGTTAGACATGATTTACTAAGTTGGATGCACTGTATTATGTCCTAGCTCGTCAGTGAAGTTCGCATAGAAGTCCGAGATTGTAACATCCAACTTGATATTGCACGCAAACCAGTCCTTTACAGTCTTGATAGAGCCCTCGCAGACTATTACTGCGATCACAATAGGCATTTCAGGCCGATTTTTATATCACAATCGACATAAGTTCCCCGACATACTACTCTTGAAATGATGACGTCAAACACAAAAACACTGAGGACGTTTACGTAATACGTCTTGCAGAACGGCGCCAAATTTCGATCATGAAAAGATCGTTTTTTATGATTTTTTTCAAATTAAAAAATAAAAGTTTCGGGTCGGGTGCGTTTCGTAGGGGCGGGCGGGGACGCTAACCAACTTTATTTTTTTATGTGGCCTTATATGCACTGGCGATAAAACCTGACGGACTTTCATGTAACATGAGTCTTTATCTTAGATTAAATTTTTTCTGTGCTTTTAAAAAAAAATTATAGTAAAAATTCCTATCGTTAAATATATGTTCAATTTATTGTATTCTTCTTTTTCAGAAAAAAAAGCGTCTGCTAAAGCCAAAAAAAGTTGTCGAGATGGGCACTCAGAATTCACATGTAGACTACGAGTGGATCCCAAAGGAAACACTCCAGGGGATCAGTAAGTTTTATTTTGTATATTATCATGTTATTTCTGTTTTCTTCAACAATGCAAACCTGAAGATTGGTGTTAGATTTCAATGCTTGGGATATGGCAGGATGTAATTCAATGATAGAACGCTCATCTGACATGCGATCAGTTGCAGGATCGACCATCTTCAACAGACTAAGGGGTTTAAGAATTCCTTGCTGCTTATTCATTACAAGTAGCAGATGTGGTGGAAGCAGGTGTCATCTATTTCTTGACCAAGTATATTGGACACAACTGGACAACGGCCGTGGTATGTGCTTTCCTGTCTGTGGGAAAGTGCATATAAAAGATCCCTTGCTTCATTAGGAAAAAATGTAGTGGGTTTCCTCTGATGACTCAGAATTACCAAATGTTTGAAATCCAATAGCCGATGATTATTTAATGTGCTCTAGTGGTGGTGTTAAACAAAACAAATTTTAACAAACTTTGAATGCATGTCTCATATTTGTTTATTGTTTCTATCTATTTCTCTCTATTATGATATAACATTTGTATGTTAATTTTCTTGAACAAAACAATTCTTGTATGCATGCAGGACTATCAAACAACACATGCAGGAATAACTTGAGATAGGGTTGTCACATACCATTTCTAGGTCACTGTGACTTACTTTTCATAGTGAATCCTTGTCTTGGGCATGTATTTTTATCAATTCATATGGAATCGTCAAAGCAAGAGTGCAAGTTTAGAATGGGTTGGTGGTATGTCTGTGTGACCTACTTTTTCACCATGGTACCCATGCTACAAAGCTTTTCTTGCTACTAAAAAAAAAACAACCAATAACTTACTAATCGGACAGCACCTTCTATTGGGTGCAGTGTCATTAGTAATTAATCCAAAACAAACTGTCGCTTAATCTTATTGCACAAATTTTACATAATTGTAATTCAGTAATACACATAAACACTTTCATTGACATGTGCCGTTCTGTCAGACAACTGTAAGCATGTACCTCACCAGTACTGTTGCTTATATCCATTGTTTTCTTCTTGTAGATCGGTCCCCAAGACGTACCCCAAAGCAGTCACCTCGGCAAAGAAGAAACAAAAGATCATCGGGCTCTGGCGAAGAGTGACCGATTGGCACAAGGAGTTTGCTGTCAAACTTCTGTCAACAGTTACAATTAAATATTTTATTTCTCCTCAACTTATAACAATTTTTCATAATAAAATATACACACCACGCAAAAAACGACGCTGGATCTTGGAATAATGTTTTAAATAATATTATTTTTAAATTGAACAGCTATCTGTGAAGTTTTTGAGATCTTAAAGTTAGCATGTGTGATTATGGTACAAATACATTGTGCTGCTTCTGATGATTTTAAAAGGTGGTAAAATTGTCATAACACATGGCCTGGGTTTGAAATGTGATCATAAATTTATTCTCATGCAAAACTGATATAGTGACTTTAAGTAATCACAAATAAGCAAGGTGAATTTCTTTTAAGAGTTTTAAGTTTAGTCTGATACAAAGTATATATAAATGTATTACTGGCTAATAAAACGCACCAGCAAAAAATGTTGACAAGCATTTGCAAGTTTGTCATTGAACACCATTTTATAGCCTATGCAAAAATGTGAACTTAAATGACTGATAAATGTTATTCTCAAAAACTGAATATGCATGCGGAATATACTGAATGTCGGAACATTAACAACAAATAACTGAATTTTATTTTTGACAATTCTGTTGCAAGTGGAAGTCCGGTTGAATAAACTCTTCGATAAACAATTATCATTCCAGTGTGTTGAGTAATTCTTACAATTGTTGTTTGATGTTAGATTGTCAGCTTTGTTTTTTAGTTGGCAATTTCAGATTTAAACTTATCCAATTCACTTGTTTATCTGAGCCTGTGCTTATAAAACTTAAATGTTAAGACTTACAAAATGTATGCTGTTTGTAGAATTTGAACCGTTACAAGAATGGAGTATAACAAAGTTTTTTTCGGTAAAATAAAACATCGCTGGTCACAATTTAATGGTTTCTGTTGGTGGTGATGGTACATGTACCATTTCATTATTTAATTATTAAAGCCAATAAGCTAAATTATTTAAATTTTAAATCAAATGACAAACCAATTTCAGTTTTGTTTTTTGACATGGTTTATGTATGGATTTATACATATATAGTTGTTTGACAAAATTAGTCTGAAAACTTTTGGAGTTGTGTTGGTGTGAAGTGTTTCCCATAAAAGTGTCCTGTTTCAATATTTTTGGATGTCAACATTAAAGCATTTAACTTTTTCATACTAGGAAAAGTATATTTTACTAAAGAGAAAACATTCCAAGTTTTCGTTTGAGTGTTTGTAGTAGTTTCAGTAATTTTTGCAAATTTTAAATATTGATAGAAAACAAGCATGTGCATTGTTAGATCTTGAAGACTTGATTGCATATTCAAAATCCATCATCCAATAATATCTATATATTTTATTGGCCTTTTTTTTTTTCTTTTTTTTTTTAGTTGTTAGGGTGGCAGGTTATACTCGGTTCTGTACTTATACTATTAAAGGGACACGCCCTAGTTACGGCGTTGTTTTTCGCTATTAAACCCATTTTTTCACAAATAAAATTGCACTTTACTTACATTTTATTATTTAGAATACACATTTCCATTCACCTGAAGTGCTTTTTGGTAATCCTAGTAATCCTGATGTTTGTAAAACCACAACATGCATTTTTTGTATTTCTTAAAAATCCACGTGCACTCGAGAAAAAACTGTTACGCAAGCGAGGTCCAATCTATTTTTTTAGAGGGAATCTTCCTGTGTAAACATCAGACGTTGGAATACCACGTGACCGTTATCATTTTGGTTCGGTTTGTTTTCTCGTGCACGGTTCGCGCAATCAACATCCGATTTGTTGTTTGCTTGTTCATTTGTGAGATTTTTCTTCACAGTTCGTGAACATTTTCAGTAACAATAAAGTTCAGACAAGTAAGTATATCAATACAAAACGTTAAAAACCCTTAAAACCAATAATTTTGCTAAGTCTCTCAATATCTGGAGAGGGGATACAACCAGGACAGAACAGTTGGAACATGTCCAGGAGAGGATAAAGGAACGCACCCCAAGTCTCTGCACACAGTGAAATTTGTCGTGACGTAGGCATTTTTGTGCTTCGAGCGACATCTACCGGTGACATCAGAATACTAACTTTCAAAATTATTTCAAGCAACTGGGACATGGGGATTTCCATGGTATTTATCGATATAAAACCTGCTTTTTCACTCCATTTGATAAAAACGTGATCTAAGTGTTACAGGTTTGTAGATTAACCAAATTATAATTTATTTTCGTTGGATGGAACTAGGGCGTGTGGCTTTAAATAAGATTATATGACAAAAACATTTTTTAATTTAAAAAGATGTCAACCAAGTTAAAACCGGTATATGTATGTTACTGTCAAACCTTGTGGCAAACTATATTCGTATGCAAATAATCAAAAACATAACTTTTTTTTTTTTTTTCTTCTTTTTTTTTTTGGATCATTTGAAAAATTATCTTTTCCATTGCAACATTTTAATGTTCTCTGACCCATTAAATCCTTAATGCAGTTATTATTGATTAGGAGAGAAAAAAGTATGGTGATAATTTCTGTCTCGGACCAGATTTATAATTTTGGTTGTGGTTACCTGGTTATTGGTCTCAAAATGAATAATGGCGAAAATAAGAAATTAATGTCATTGTTTAAGTAATTTGCACTTGATTGGAACAAATTTACTTTATTTTTTTTATTTTTTTTTGTATTGAGGTAATAATTCAAAGCCAATTTGATTAATTTTAAGGGATATAGAATGAAAGACTTTCAGACATTTTTGTGGTTGTGTGGCTTGATTTTGTTAACATTGTTATTTCTGTAAAACGGCTATCATTCTTAGTACTTGACTAGAAATTTGGTATGCTTAAAGTATATACAATTTTATAGCATAAATGGAAAGCTGTGCAGTGGTTTAGATATTAACTTCCCTAAAAGAATCTACTGTTGCTCTTTAGACATTTAAAAAAAAAAAATTCATACAAAATACAAGTCATTGCTCAACGATTGCTGTGTGAATCATGTATGTTTTGCCGATTTCTCAGTGATGTCTTAGGTTGTATAAAGTACACGTGTTTGTGTGGAATTAAGTTACATCTGTTGCACAGACTGAAAGTTGTTTCGTGGTATGTCCATATTTGGTTATGGGATATGGTTGTATTTGTGTGTTTGCAATAATGGCATTTAGAAAGAAAAAAAAATTACTCCGTTGAAAATTGTAATGGTTAAGCAAACCATTACAATTTTCAACTGAGTAAGATTTAAAAAATTTTTGGTGCTAAACTAATGTAGTCATTACAAATGTCCTTCCGAATATTGTTAAAGATGCTATAGTGTGCTAAAATTAAGGTAAAGTAAGAGCGACAAAAACATAGTTAATTTTATTAATTGATTAAATTTTGTAATTCTGTTACAGGATGGGTGTGTATATATGACAAGAAATAAAGATTGTTTTCTTCTGTGGAAATCGTACAAGCATATTGAAAAGATTTAAAGTTTATGAACTTAATACTGGAATAACAAATTTAGTTTGATGTGGATGTTGTTCAGTGAACAGCTATATAGTTTGTATGTTGAAATCATATGGCATGTTAGCATAATGTTTGCAACAAGTTTGCAAAAACACTCCATCTTTAATAAACTTATTGATGTCATCACCTGTACTTTTTATTAGAAATACAAATGAAACAAGACATTGAGAAACTAATGTACTTAGCAGTATACTGATTTAATGTATTTTTAAAATAAATAAAAATTGAAAAGTTTTTAATACTTTAGAACTTTTGACAGCTACAAGTATATGATGAAGATACATAAAACTGCAACACTAATGTGACCAATTTATTGCTATTGGTTTAATTACTAAGAATCTCCCTTTTTTCTGTTTCAAATGTTACTCCTTTTTTTTCGATTCACCAAAAAGGGACCTTAAAATTTGTCCAGATTATAGCCTGGCATTGGTCCTTTAAATGCGTAAATAAAACATTGACCTCTGTAAGAACAGTAACCTAAAATAAAGAAATGTACCTTCTGTTAAATATCTGATGATCATAATGAATGTCACTACATTATTAATATCGGTTATCCCATGTCGAGATTGATGGTTTTGTGAAGTTGACACATTTTGTTTAAAGTACATAAAGATATTTTAAAGTAAAGTAATAACACTTGCTCAAGGCTAGTCTTTAACTTCTCACTGGATGTAAAACTGTGGCAGTTGATTTTGTTTATTGTACATGAGTACAATGTGGAAACAAATAATTGTATATATACTTTTAAATAAAATAATTATGTATATTTATCTCTTGTTTTGTTCTTTGTTCATAATGGTGGTAGATTTTTTAATGAGGGTTGGAAATCTTACTTTTATTTTAAATTCTGTATGTGTATCACTTCTGTTCTAAATCAGTTTAGAAAATATTGAGTGGTTTATCGCACATTGACAGTAATGTCAAGACTGTTTCCTTGGTCTTGTCTAGTGCAGGGATGGGACATAGCCCAGCGTTAGCTTGATGCACAGTCTCATATTAAAGGAATTATAATTTGCACTTTTTATTCATTTTAAAAATGCTTGACTTGCTAATCTTGAATCTTCCCAATGCTTGTGATTAGTAATGTGTCAGAAAATAGATTCTACTTTTTTGTTTTGAGATTATTCTATTTTGTATTGTGAATCCTCTTGAAGGAAGAGTACGATTTGGTCAATCCCATTTTTAAAAAGGGGGTATGTAGTCCAAAGAATAGATCTCTATTGGTAGGACTATTTGGCTTTTTCTCATCCCAGCCAGTGCTCCACATAACTGTCTTATTTAGTGTGTTGGTTAATATTGGGATACAGAGATCTTTTGCTGCTAATTGAAACTAGTATCCCATGAGTGACAACTGGTTTGCTTTGTAACCATGTCTACCGGCCTCGGTGGCGGCATGGTAGGCCATCGGTCTACAGGCTGGTAGGTACTAGGTTCGGATCCCAGTCGAGGCATGGGATTTTTAATCCAGATACAGACTCCAAACCCTGAGTGAGTGCTCCGCAAGGCTCAATGGGTAGGTGTAAACCACTTGCACCGACCAGTGATTCATAACTGGTTCAACAAAGGCCATGGTTTGTGCTATCCTGCCTGTGGGAAGCGCAAATAAAAGATCCCTTGCTGCTAATCGGAAGAGTAGCCCATGTAGTGGCGACAGCGGGTTTTCTCTGAAAATCTGTGTGGTCCTTAACTATATGTCTGACGCCATATAACCGTAAATAAAATGTGTTGAGTGTCGTTTAATAAAACATTTTTCTGTAACCATGTAACTAAATAAAGTGTCGAGTGTTAATGTTTGGGTTTTTCCCATCCCATCCAGTGTGCCCTAGTAGTGTCATTAAACAAATATCCAAAGTTGGTCTCCACTTCCATAACATTGTTTTCTTGTACAAAAAAAAACCCCAAAACGTGACTTTTTACTGTTTGTAACAAACATCAAAATTCTACCTGTAAATTAAATAAAAAATGTTTTTGCGTCCAGGGGTGCAGTTAATTTTTTAAAATGTGTAGGTTTACACTTGTCTGTGTATCTCTCTATCTGTCTGTCTGTCTGTCTGTCTGTCTGTCTGTCTGTCTGTCTGTCTCTCTCTCTCTCTCTCTCTCTCTCTCTCTCTCTCTCCTCTCCTCTCCTCTCCTCTCCTCTCCTCTCCTCTCCTCTCCTCTCCTCTCCATGGATACGGTTGCTGAGGTAATTAAAAGTATGAAACCGATAACATCCACAGTTTCACAACTGATAACTGCAAGTATGGACAGTAACATTGCCTTGCAGCTGTTGTTTGTCACATACCACGCATACACCCTGCAACCTAGTTCCGTTTCGATTGGCCAGCAGTGATGTAATATACAGCTGACAGCAGCGGCTGGGGCTTGTTGTTGCTTGGTTACGGACAGAGTTCCACTTTCAAGATATTACTAATGCATAATCACCCTTTGACCTTTGGGTCTTATTTTTTGATTGGCTGGTATTAAAGTCACGGCCCGCCTAGATATTTATTGATTGGTCAAAAATGACGTTATGGGAATATTATATCTATTCCTCGTTCTGACGTCACTCAACATTTACAAACAAACAAGATGGCAGAGAGTGCGGATGAAAACAGACCAAGTATGTGCGACAAAAATGAAGAAAAGGAAAATTTGATGGCATTTGAGCCTCCAAAAAAGAAAATTAAGACTTCAGATTCCTTCTGTAGATTTGGACCAGAACTAGAAGACCGCCTAAGTGGCATATTGTGTTGTGCAGTTTGTCTCGACTTGCCACGGACTTGTTATCAGGTGGGTTGGGTAAAATTTCTGATCAATGTTCTAAAACATCTTTATAAAAAAATTTAAATAGTGAAAAAAGTCGTTTGTAGAAGAATTCAAACACAATGGGCCGTCTTTATTTTTGTGTTTATCAAGCGTTAATTTAAATAGCAGAAGTAAAATGTTTAATAGGGTCACCAATGTAAATGTCAGATCAACGAAACTTCAAACCTTGGCAGCTGACCAAGCCAGGGCCCAGATGTCATCAGCTGACCAAGTATATATGCTTATTGCAATGTCTATATAATATATTGCCTAGAATTCATTGTAAATTACATGCATTTGTTAACGCACAACGCATGATGCAATATTATTTTTATTTGCAACTGGGTCGTGCAGTGTACTTTATAAATATTGTGCAGGTGGTACACTTTTGGGAAATCCTGCTCGGTTAGCTCAGATCACGTGATTAGGACGTGTCAGCCGCTGCGACCTATTTTGATTAGTTTTATATTGCAAGGCAATAAATGATAATCATTTTGCACTACCGAAGAATGACATGCTGAAACTTGTTTTCTCAAATGCTTGAGTTGTAATTATGAATTTCAAAGCAAATAAAGTTGGTTCTCATTTAATGACTTAAAATTGTTAGACACTCTTTTTAAAGGTGAAGCTAATAAATAAAAAAAATGACTGTTTTGAAGTTAACTCGACCATAGCATGATAGCTCGAGTCACCTCCAGCTGTCCCTTTATTGATATTGATGTCAATAAGGGGAGGGCTGGACGTGACTGGAGATAACTCAACCACAACGCCACAGCTTCACAAGGACTTGCATATAAAAATAAAATAGTACAATACAGGCAGCGTTTGCATTTCTTTTCTTTTCTTTTTCTTCTTTTTTTAAATTTTAAAAGTTTTTTTATTATTATTATTCTTCAAAGCTGACAGATACATTGAAAAAAAAGAAGAAAAAAAAAAAGAAAGAAATTATAGCATTTTAATTAGAGGTGCATGTGTGTGCAAGGGGGTTTTCAGGGGTTGAAACTTCCCTGCTCTAGAATTTGTTTTGTTTTAGTACATCTTCAGGGAGAGTATGACTCAAACACACACACACACACACACACACACACACACACACACACACATAACCCTGGTAAAATGCCAGCACATGCACCTGAGAGTAGATTTACCTTTGTGTGACACCCAATAGCCAATATATGTTTGTGCTGGAGTGTCGTTAAACATTCATTCTGAGAGTAGAATCATATTTAAAAGCAACAATGTTTACTCTGATATTGACAAAATGTATTTTGTTATACTTGCAGTGTACAAATGGACATTTAATGTGTGCCGGTTGCTTCAATCATCTTCTAGCCGATGCTAGACTGAAAGATGAAATGGCAACATGTCCAAACTGTCGCTGTGAGATCTCCAAGAGCCTGTGCACCCGCAACCTCGCTGTCGAGAAAGCTGCGTCGGAGCTGCCCACGGACTGTCAATTCTGCGGCCAGAAGCTTCCACGCAACATGGTCAGCGGGCACGAGAGAGAACTGTGTCAGGAGAGGTAAGAGGCGAATCCCAAGCTGGGATAGCCTGACTAATTAAGCTAGACAAAACTAATCAACTCTTTTTCCGTCCACAGGTTATCATTTTTTAACGGCAAGTAACTGCATGTGTTTTGGGGCAAACACATACAGTTCCTTGTGACTTGCGCTAGGTATTCTTGACATGTTTAATGAGAAACACGTTCCTTTCTTTCTATCGTTTCTACATAGGAATGGAGTATAGCGTGATGCTGTCTTAGGGAGAAGAATCGGCGCCTAGTATGGGAGTTCTATAACAGTTGATATGGTGGCAACTGTTGAATGAATAGGCGGCAAGTATTTTCTGTATTTCTCATGCTTAAAAGGCATGCAGAGGTCATATGTGTATGTTGTGGTCAAAACATTATTTAAATGTTTTTTTGTTTTTTTTTCCGTACAGTATTACATGTGTGCCTATACGGTGTAATTGTTAAAAAGTTTTAATTTTTTTTTTTTAAATCTTTTTTACGGAGCTTCTTGAAGAAAAAAAACGAAAAATCAAACCAATTTTTTATAACTTGTTTAAAATGTTTCCATTAAATTTTTTTGAAGAGTTCCGTAAATTTGAATTAAAATATATTTGGATAATTTTCTGTTTTGGGTGTAGATAAGAAATTCTCTAATGGAGAATACCGGTAGTTGTTTTTATAAGGACAGAGACAGACTACGACCCTTGCTGTACAGTGCTATGTGTTAAAAGGCAATGTCAGCATGAATTTAGTCTGTCTTTCCATTAAGTAGTTGAAACATTAATGCCAACCAGAGCTCTTTGCACACCTAAAACTTTGCACCTAGTTTTAGTTAGAAAATGTTTTATTAAAATTTCTCATTCACGAATGGTGTAATCATTTGGCTTAAGGGCTCAGATAGTTTGCCCTTAACAGTATTTTAATTAAGACTACATCAATGTACAATTCTATTATCCTTGGCAAACTACTGTTTTGGATCAATAGATTATAGAATTTTTAAGAAAGTGCTATTACCACTGCCTTTGATTGTGTACATTTCAATTGAATTTAAAAAATATATATTTGCAATAAAATTAAAGTAATTTTCATTCATACATTTCAAAGGCAATAGTTTATTTTGGTTTGACGCTAAAATTGTTCTCCATTTATTTTAGTAAACTAATCCATGACTATAAATGTTTTTATTTTTGAGGTTAATATTTTTTCTTTTTTGAAGTTGCTTTTGTAAGTTTTCTTTTATAAATTTCTGCATTTCAACATTTCAAAACATAGCTTTACAGACAATGCTTTACAGAATATGCCGAGAGGTCACAGGTTAACTGGCGCGAGCTGTCTATTGTGAACTGTGAGTATCGCGGACATGTCGACAACACACACACACACATACACAAAATTTGCAGGCATTTCTTCTGACAGACACCACACCTCCTCCTCCCACAACAGACAGACATCACAGAATGCTTTAACAAAGTTGGAGATGGCGTGCTTATTATCTCCGTTTTCCTGCAGGCCAACCACGTGCAAGTACTCACGGATTGGCTGCCCGTGGCGTGGCCCCTTCCACGAGGTGGCCGCACACGAATCGAACTGCATCCACCCGCAGAAGGCCGGACTGGATATTATTGAGACACTGCGTGAGTTGGATGAGAAGAAACTCGAAGAACAACAGATCTACAGCACTGTGTATTCACTGCTGTCGTTTGAAAAGATCACATTTAACGGTAATTTTTTTATTGGCCTGTGTATTTACTGCTGTCTTTTGAAAAGATCATGTTTAATGGTAATTTTTATTGGCCCGTGTGTTCACTGCTGTCTTTTGAAAAGATCATGTTTAATGGTAATTTTTATTGGCCCGTGTGTTCACTGCTGTCTTGAAAATATCATGTTTAATAGTAATTTTTATTGGCTCGTGTATTCATTGCTGTTGTTTGAAAAGATCATATTTAATGGTAATTTTTATTGGTCAGATATTTTTTTAATGTAGTGTTCATGCTAAAAGGACGTTTTTGTGTTGGCCAGTTTGTTTCAGAAAATGACTGTGATGTCAGCAAATCATAAATATTGTAAATGGCAGATTTTAACTAATATTAAGTCCTCTAAATTGCAGTAAGTTGTTTTGCCTATATTACTTTCATATTTGGTATACACTTGTCTTCTTAAATTGATAGTCAAATGATACACTACTTTCTTATTTGACATAGTTCTTTAGTTATAATGATGTTTTTTTATACATTACATCCAAAATGTTGCAAAATATTTGTAAACAAACAGTCCTTAACTTTATTATAGCCATTCAAAACCTTGGTATCAACTTTTAAAATACTGCACATCTATAGCATGGAAGGATTTGAAGACTAAAAAAGAAAAGTTTCACTGAAATTGGCTTAATTTCAGTATTACGTTTCACATCTGTGTTTCGCCCCTGCATTTCAGATCTCCAGCTAAAGCCCTACCGGACGGACGATTTCATCACCAAGCTGTTTTATGAGACCAGTCGATTCTCGGCGTTCAACTACCAGTGGGTGATCAAAGCTCGCGTCAACAGCGACATGAAGAACCCAGCGCACACCATCAGTCGCAGTCTGTCGTACCAGCTGGTCCTCAAGAGCCGAATCAGTGCGCCAATCCGCTTGCATTTTCTCGCCTTGAAGGGTCCATATGGAGAGATGAAAGTAAAGCCAGCCATATTTGAGCACGAGTTCACTACCGACAGCACAGAGTCGGAGCTTAAAGATCTTCCCATTGTGGATTCACTCGAGTGTAATAAGCTACTGGCTACCAAGACCATAAATTTCCGCATTATATTATTCCAAGTTGTATAAATACTGAATTGGTCAATTCTGTAATGGCATTCACACGCACCTTTTTGTTTTTCATTGGGGTTTTTTAATTTTTTAAATTCAGTATTCACATTGCATCAATGTTGTATATTTTTTATGATTAGCTTCACAGTTTAAATTATTTTTGTCAGCATAATGCATTTATTTAGGTCTTAGTTTTTTGTTTTTGGGGGTTTTTTTTATTATTATAGTTTCTACTGTATCCTCTAAAATTAGTTGAAAAACGAAATGATGATAAAAAAAATGTAAAACATATTTCTTAAAAAAATATAATAAAAATAACATTTGAGAAATAACTGTACTTTCTCTTCATAATATAGAGGGGAAAAAAACGCCCCAAAAAAACTCTAAATTGTAACTTGTAGATTTATTTTTGTATTTAAACATTTTTGTATATATAGCACAAAAAAAATTAAACCCGTAGCTATATTAATTAAAAATGACAACAACAAAAAAAAAGGTAAAAAAGAATAACATACATGCCTAACTTGAAGGATTCTTCCTCGGCATGCATATGAATAAACAAAGTATAAAAGTTTTTAGAGAGTGGATTGTCTCACGTCTGCACTAGTCTTTTATTTTAAATATTATTTTAAAGGTAGCTGTGAAGTCTACACAGATTTTGTGTTTTTTAATCGAGAGTAAAATTCCTATTAATTATGTTTTAATTTTGAAGAATTTTCATTTTAATCAGACTTTTATTATTAGTCTCAGTTTAGCTGTTCATTTTCAGTATTTTAAATACTGATCCTGTCTTTTTAACATTGATAATTTTAATACCAAAACTGTTATTTTTGCAATTCCTATTTTTTTTTTTTTTTTCTATCTCACACATTAATCATGTTGAATACATTATAGCTAATACTAATTATGATATGTAATAGGTCAGGGTATGTTTACACAACATAAAAGTGATATTACATTAGTCTGGGTGTTGTAACAATGTTGTGGAATGGAGTTTTAGTGTATACTCTACATATGAGCTGTACATGTAAGGATTATTACATATTACAGATATACATATGTTTCTCATCCTGTGGGTGAGTAAGAGGATATTTTGTTGAAGGATGTACAATATTCAAGTTATGGTGCTGGAATAGAAGACATTTTTGCCATTTGTGTATGCGGTTTTCTTGGAATACCATAGTATATTGAATAGTTAAAATAAAAAGCCTTTATAATCTGCATTTTTATCCACTGTATGTACCAGCTTCTATCTTTAATTATGTGTTGATGTACATAAAATTGTAAAACTGATGTCTATAGAGATGCATTTCAAGCAGATTTAAAAGGTTAAATTTTGTTGGCTCAGTCTGTTCAAACGTTTTGACCTTTACATGAACCACTGTCCTGTAGCCAGATGTCATTGTTTTTGACAAGTGTTTCTTAAAAGTAAAATAAGTGTTAATGTATATAATGCAATCTATTTTTATTGAACATATTGGTAATAAAATTATTCACAAACCCTCGTAGAAATAACTAATAGTTTAATAAAAAAAATATTGTATCTCTTTCAAAATTTGTTACATTTATTTTCAAGTCAAACCTACATGAAAGAATGATCTTGTATTCGATGCTAGATAAAGATAAATACTGATATTGATGTAGTTGAATTTTCATTACATATTTGTATATAAGAGCTCAAGGTTAAGCTGTGATCTTTAATGTCGTCTTTTTGTAATAATAGTTTACAAACTGTTCTTCTGTAGTTAGTTTTTGAACATTTTTGTCTAATGTTTAATATTTTATTCACTTGTTGGGCATGGTATGGCAGTAGGTGGTAAACCGGCTAGTTGTCTAGAATTTTAGATTTTACAGTTAAGTGGGTTGGACTGGATTAGCTGTGAAATGTTTTTAATATAACGGAAATTTAAATATGATGGAATATGAAATGTTAAAGTCTGTAGGTTATTTTAATAGTTCTGGGTTTAAAAAATAATGATAATAACATATAGCATCCAATATGACTTATATCGAAACCTGTAGCCTGTAGTTGTTCAGAATACAACTTAACCACAATTCTCATTGAAATATGCTGTTATCTGAATTACTAATATATTTTCTTTTCGGATATTTATGAACATTTGGATAATGGACGCCTCGATGTAACTAGTTGGTATAACTCACCACTGCTGTGTGCATGCGGTTTTATGCAGAGTAATGTCATTTGTGTAAAGAAAGTCTGTAGATGAAAGATATTATTTTGATGGAGAATACATAGTAATGTATTGGTTTTCTTTAGTAGATTTTTTAAATTAGAAGAATCTTCTTATCTTTTCTTTCTTTTGAATTTGTAACATTCATTGCTGTATCTTGTTGTACATTGTTGAATATACTGATGTGTAATTTAATGAATAGGAAGATAACCGGTTATTGTAGGTGTCATGTTTTGAACCACAAGTTTTTATCAAGCATATTTTTTGGATATTTTATCAAGCATATTTTTTATGTTATTGTTAAGGATTTTTTTTTTTTTTTTTTTTGTCTTAATATTTATTGAAACAGTCACTGTTTGATTTTATATTAAGACCATTTTTAATGTAATCTAGTCTTATATCCCAGTTTTCAAGAAAATTCGACACTACACAGAAATTCAAAGATAGTCATTCATTATATTTAGTTTTCATAATGTATTAAAATTAGTTTTTCCCCAACTGTTAGGTACACTGTTACCTTTAATTGTTCAAGTAGTTAAAAGCATTACAATTTTCAGGTGTAAATATTCTGACCATTTTAATTTTTGGTCAGGTAGTTTCTTTTGGTGTAAAAACCGAAAGTAGTTCTTACAATGTAAGGGTGTACATAAATAAGATATGCTGTCTTGACTGTTCATTGTTCATCTCTTACCATCTCTTACTCTGATATAATCTGTAATTACAGCACTCCGTTTAGTTAAGTTACTACCATTCACTGTAAACATGTACAAATAATACAAGAATTACTGGCATTTTTATTCAGTTGTATATTTATTTATTTATTTACTTATTTATAAAAAAAATTGCAGGCCTTGCTATATTTTTATATGATTACAGAACATGTAAATTCAACCCATATAATAGTACTCTTTCTTCTGGACAATATTTGCCACTATGGCAGATTTTAATTACCTGTAGTTCAAGCATCAGCTTGCAAAAAGTATGTCAGAGTGACCTTCATTTTAATAACTTATTACCTGTTACTTAAATATGAGTTAGCTTTCAGGTGGAGCTAGTTAAAGTCTAATATCTTTTCAAAAGGTATGTGCTTAGTAGAGCAGTGTGATCTACTTTACCCATCGTCAGTCAAGTTTGGGGCTTTAGGGTGAAGCACATCTTACTAAAATCATTTGAACCTCTGATGTGTCAATTTTGAAGACTAATGCTTTTTTTTTTTTTTAATTTGCCTAATGATTGTCTGTGTTAAGATTCAACATTACAGCTGTTAATAAGCCAAATTATTGTTAAACCTATAACTGGTAGGTTGATGGTTGTTTTAACACAGACACCCAACCCCCCCCCCCCCCCCCCAAAAAATAATAATAAAAAAAAAAAAAAAACCAACAAACAAAAACACAACAGTGGCTTAAAATTAAAATAGTTAATATGATTTTCATTGTTAATAATATGTTAGTAAAAGGTAATAATGCTTTAATGGTATTATGTTTTGTAATAAGTACACAGAGATGTTCTTTGCCAAGAGGTGTACAAAACTAAATCCAGCACTAGGCCAGTGTTGTTGGGTAGGGTTGGGGTTTTTTGGTGGGGAGGGGTTTAAATAAGTAGGTATTTGTCTGCAAATAGTAGCACACATACACATTGCTTGCAATGGGATGTACAAGTCTGTTGTTAAAGAACAGAAAGCAGTTATTATGTACTTTATAAAAAAAAAGTGTGTAATAATTTTTTTTTAAAGTTTATGCCATCACATTTTGCAGAATTAAACAGCATTGTTTATGATGTGTTTCACATTTTTGGTTAACATAATTCAGTTTTACAGCACTGAATACAATGTGATGTACATTTTGTTATCACATTTTGCAGTTATACAGCATTATATGGAATACGATATACATGTTAAATAGAAAGATCAATCACCAATTTTTATAGGGTTGGGTTTTTTGGGGGGTTTTCTTTATTCTTGGCAGGATTTCTAATAACTAGAAATGTGCAATTTGTGGTATATCCATTTATAGGTTAGAGTATTTCTTTCGGCATTACTTGTTTTCTCTAGAAATAGGCTACCTTCAGGCTTCATAAACTACCAGTGGCACATATTTATAAACCAATAAAACAATTTTTGAAACAAGGTTTTGACTACTGTAAAAAAAATTACTGTACATTTTTTTATTATTTACAAATTACTAATTATGTCAAAATAGTATTCTTTTCAAAGTAATTTTTACAGATTAAAAATGAAAGCATCAACAAATGTGGCGTAAGAAGTTATTATGTAAATCAGATGTTTTGTTCAAGCTAGGATGTCTTTTAAATATTCAGTTGAGTTATTTTTATTGAATTTTTAAATAACGCAATGGATTTCAAACCGTTCCGATATTCAATAGTATGTCTGCACCTGTATGATCTTAAATTTTACCAGTTACCGTTTAACAAGTAGATACTATAGATTTAAAGCATACATTAAAAATATATACACATGACATCAGAGGAATTGGAATTACGGTTATTTCTGGGGGGTTTTTAACAATAAAAGATATATTTTCAGTATTAGAAGCCAAAATGTCGAGTCCAGTGATGTTAAGGTCAATTTGAAAAAAAGTGCACTGTCTGGATTATTGAAGCTTGACTGGTGCCCTGTCAGTCATTACACTTCAGTGAAAATGTCTCCCAACACTCACTCAGGAATGCAGTCTTCAGCTGTACTGTATTAGTATTTGTACATAGTAATTTATGTTTTATAACTTCATACATGCACGTAGTAATATAATATAATATAATCCCTTTATTACCGATCTTCAACACTAACTTTTCTCAGTCTGAAATAAAACCCTTCTTCTTTGATTTTGGGTTTACATTTTTATGACCTTTATTTTTTTACAGAGGGATCATGTGATAATTAGTTCTAAGATAATTGTAAAGTGTGTAATTTTTAGGATTTGTAAAATCTGCTATGTTCAGGGTTTGTAAAATATTTTGCAGGATTTGTAAAATCTGTAACACGAACTGTAAAATCTGTAATGTTCAGGATTTGTAAAATGTGTTACAGGATTTGTAAAATCTCTAACAAGAACTGTAAAATCTCTAACAAGAACTGTAAAATCTGCAACAGGAACTGTAAAATCTGCAAAGGAACTGTGAAATCTGCAACAAGAACTATAAAATGTGCAACAGTAAAGGATCTTCGTTAACTCACAGTTTTGTCTTTTCATTAGTCAGGATCAGCTGGGCTATTTATTTACTGCTCTCGGTAATAAATAATTAAATGCTTACATGACTTTTATTATTATTATTAAACATGCATCTATGGGAAATAACAGGCAGTAACTTCATTGAGTTAAAGTTAATATTAGGCATTGGAGTTTTTGTGCTTGGGCACGTTTTTTTCCAGTGTGGGACATTCTGTTTATAAGAAAGAGCATATACAATTTTAAAAAAACTGCTAATGCTATAAATCAGGAAATGTTAGCGAGCATAAAATGTTTTGAGGACATACAAGACTAATATTTCAGGAGGCTAAATTTAAAGAGATGAACAATAGACCGCTCCAACAAACTTACGAGATTGTTTTGTCAGTGATTAATTGAACACACAACAATGATAACATTGCTATTGATTAAACCAAAAGGATAGCAAATAACAATTGTTACTTAGCATGCACATTACTGCAATTTTCTTCATAACATCAAAATAGATCATCAGCTGCGTAACGTCAAAATATATCAAAAGTATTATTTCACCGGATGCTACAACTGATAATGCCGACATCAGCAAAGTTTTGTGTCACTATTAGGTCACACCAGTAGGGCTCAACCGTGGCGGTAGATCAGGTTGTTTCCACTACCAATTTCTCACTTGGACTACCAGTTGTCTAACCCGAGTAGTCTGCCGGGCTACCAAATATTTTGGCATGTCCAGTCACTCCACAATCAACAAGACGTTTAATTCATCGGTGTCTGAAATTCCACCTTTCACATGCGTGCTCTCTGCTGCCAGGAGACCAGGTGACCACAGACAGACAACAGGTGGCATTCCTTAGTCGATGGCCTATGTTCCCAGCGAGCATATAGGCATAAGAAGAAGAATGCCACTTATTTGGATTCTGCTAAAAATTTAACATTGCTAGCCTAATATTTTATAATTTACAGTAAATGAAGAAAATGTGTTACTTAACAATGCTCTCAACACATTTTAATTATGGTTATATAGCGTCGGATATATGGTTATGGACCATTACAGTAAATGGAATTTAAAAAAATGGGGGGAAGTTTTTTGCCTTGGGGTTGCCATATGTTGAAGAAAAGGAATGTATGTTTACGGACTCGTCAGGTATACAGTATTATACCACTTCATTTGAGACAAGTTTTAGTGCAAATTGAAATCCTTCTCATTCCAACCTGTGTCCCACAACTGAAATATCAAAGGTTGCAGTATATGAAGTCCTCGCAGTGCAATGCTAAAAGACTTGTAAAGAGGATGCTTTGTTGTCTAGCAGAGCCTACAAAAGCTTTGTGAATTAGGCCTCTGATGTGCATATAAATTTAAAAATAGCCCTTGCTGCCAGTGGACAAATGTAGCAGGTTTCCTCCGAAGACTGCCTATCATAATTACCAAACTTCTGACATCCAATAGCTGATAAACTTATAATTTAAATTCTGGCTATAACCAGCAATTTGGGTCTCCATGAGCACTCCGGCAATGGCCAGTTTCTAAATGCAATACAATGGCATGATTTGGCATCCATGTTTAGCGCTGGGATTAAGATGCATAATGCTATTTTACTTTATTCCTTAGTCTCATTATCATCTAGTGTAAATGTCGGGTACTCCGGTCCAGGTCGAGTTTGGCCCTCGAGTACCCAAATCAAAAATGTTGGACCAGCAATATAGGAAACCAGTAAAACAGAGTAAAAACCATCTAGTCATCCACCTACATGTAGATCTAGTTGATTTTATCAATGAGGTCTAGTTAATGTTATTGTCTGTACAGGGGCGGGATGTAGCCCAGTGGTAAAGCACTCGCTTGATGTGTGGTCAGTCTTGAATCGATCCCCATCAGTGGACCCTTTAGGCTATTTCTCATTCCAGCCAGTGGACCATGACAAATATCAAAGGCTGTGATATGTGCTATCCTGTTTGAGGGATGATACATATGAAAGATCCCTTGCTACTAACGAAAAACATTGTGGGTTTTCTCTCTAAGACTATATATATATGTCAAAATTACCAAATGTTTGACATCCAATAGCTGATGATTCATAAATCAATGTGCTCTAGTGATGTCTTTAAACAAAACAAACTTTGTTTAATGTTTAAAGGTAGTGTTTTCAGGGGTCCCTTAATCAAGATGGAATCAAATTCCAGCTTGTTACAGTATGTCCATTAATCCAGCATTAAAATAGGACTAAACATCTGTATTGTAATGAAATAATATACAACGTGGGGCAGGGCGTAGCCCAGTGGTAAAGCACCCACATGATGCATGGTCGGTCTGGGATCAATCCCCGTCGGGGGGCCCATTGGGCTATTTCTCGTCACAGCCAGTGCACCACGACTGGTATATCAAAGGCTGTGGTATGTGTTATCCTGTCTGTGGGATAAAAGATCCCTTGCTACTAATGAAAAAATGTAACAGGCTTCCTCTCTATGACTGTGTCAAAATGACCGTATGTTTGACATCTAATCCGATGATTAATAAATCAATGTGATCTAGTGGTGTCGTTAAACAAAACAAACATTCTTTTTTTATATACACCGTAACATACAATTTACAAGTACAATAAGATGTTTAAGGTATAACTTTTATTATGTCAATATTTAAACATAAGCATAACCATAAAAAGGAAATATATATTCATATTAAACATCAGATGTATACATGTACATATATTGATATATATCCAAAAATGGCATATAATTAAACCACATATAATCAAACCTGTGTTAAGCAGCCACCATAGTGAATACCAAAAGTGTCCTTTTAAAACAGGTGGATGCTTAATACAGGTCAGTTTAAGAAAAATTAAAATACGACTTCACATTTCTAATGAAATAACATTATACATCGTACATACAAACTACAAGTACAACATGTATAAGATATAACCATACAAAGGAAATATATTCATATTAAACATCAGATATACACATATATTGATATATGCAAGAATGGCATATAATTAAACCATATATAGTCAAATTGTATTAAGCAGCCATAAAAGGGAGTATAAAAATCGGCCATTGAAGACAGGTGGCTGTTTAATACAGGTCAGTTTACAGTACATTGTAATTTGTATATATATTAGATTTAGGAGAATAAAAATGGTGCCTATTAACACAGGTGGATGCTTCATACAGGTCAGATTATATAGGTGGCCACTAGAGAAGATGGAATATCTTTCCAAAAGATATTTTGTATTTGAGCAAACTGGGTTTTTTTTTTCAATCTAATTAAAATTAGCTCCACTGGTTAATTACTATTACCTGTGGATCTAACAGCACCCCGTTGAAGCTCATGTCCAGTTGACCTTTCATTCGACCAATTAAAACCTTACTTGCAAAATCATGCCAGTGATTTGAAAAGAATTTCAAAACATTCGGGATTATGCTGAGTGCATACGAAATGATTTGGGTGAATTACGAAGTATGCCGGAAACTAATTTCAATATAAAATTTTATATAAAATTTGTTTCAAAGACTAAAAAAAAACCTCTGTGATGGTATAGCCATAAAATCTGTTTATACTAGTATACAATCCAGAGTTTATTATTGCACTTTTCCCCGTTTTTTTTAATGTTGAAATAGACCAACAAGTTCACCTATTGCATAAATATTCTCGCGCAATATTTTTAGAATTTGTATGCTCCTGAATAACGCTATAAAAGGTGATTTGCCAAAGTGTAATTGGTTGATATTTAAATTGTTATTTATAGATGAAATGTCACCTGGACATGGGAGACCACACAATGCTGTTAGATCTACTGAAAGACCAGTAGAGCTAATTTTTATCAGACTGGGGGGTTTTTGACAATATATTTTGGATTAAATTCATACCACTGTATTTTAAGCTTATTAATATCACTTAATATCAATATCTACTTGGAATACGTACAAAAAAATCTGTATACATAGAAATAACTTTTATATTGAAGCAATTTTTTGATGCCATAATAAATGCTTTAACATCTGGAATATATTTACAAGTATATATTTACATTGCACATCAGGAATAATGTGTATATATAACTATAAGTATTACATAAAGTACAAAGCCAAACCAAATTTCTATTTTAAAAATATTTTGGAATTGCATGCACTTCTCAAACATTAAGGAATGTGTGTTATGGATCACAAATTAATTATTTCAGTTAGTCGTTACTTAATATTAATTTACAGTTTTCCATAAACCAAGGGTGGAATTTAGTTCAGTGGTTAAAGCACTTGCTTCATGCACAGTCGGTCTAGAATTGATCCAGTCAGTGGACCCATTAGGTTATTTCTCGTCCCAACCACAACTGGTATATCAAAGGCTGTGATATGTGCAATCCTACCTGTGGGATGGTTAATATAAAAGATCCCTTGCTACTAATGAAAAAAATTAGTCGGTTTTCTCTCTAAGACAATATATAAAAATTATCAAATATTTGACACCCAATAGTGGATGATTAATAAATCGATGTGCTCTAGTGGTGTCATTACACAAAACAGACTTTAACTTTTTCATAAATAAAATCATATTTATTTTGGTTCAACAGTGAGTAAATTATGCAAAACTGAATCTCATATACAAAATGTACTGTGAATGCTACCCAAACTGACATCAGTGAAATCCAGATTTCTGTGAAAACCTGTCTTGTTTAACGACACTACTAGAGCACATTGATTTATTCATCATTGGCTATTGGGTGTCATACATTAAAACTTTTCTGACATAAGACTTAGAGGACACCATCAACATTTTTCCATTAGCACCAAGGGATCTTTTAAATGCACTTTCCCCACATACAGGACATCACATACCACAGCCTTTGATATACCAGTGATGGGGAACAGGTTGGGACTGTCAAAGAATGGGTCCATGAAGGGGTATAATCCTGTGACCAAAGCACCCCAGGCGAGCACTCTATCGACTGAACCAAATCTGCCCTTTTTGAAAAACCAGCACAATCTCAGTCCTGTCCAGTGACAATAGCTTGGGTGAAATCTGCCTAAAAGGACATTCTGTACAAACCGATCCTGGAAATATTTTGATCAGTATACAATTCATTATGCACGTTTCAGAGATTGCAACACACAATTCTAAACATTAACTACTGCTAATCCTAGTTCAATCAATTAACTACTATTAGTACTACATGTATAGCTAAAGAAAATTTTGAAAAAAAAACATTTCCCATGGTCTATTCTGTAAGTCCCCTTGAATCTGGCTTAAACAAAAGTTCACTGTTCTCATACCTTAGTTCTAATAAAAACAAAAAGACTAAGACAACATTCATTATTGCTCAGCCTACAGTACCTGACTCAACAATAAAATCAACTGGCCATCCATAGTTGTTGTTTTATTAAAGTAAGTAATTACCCCCAACTGAAAACACCACTATGAGATCAGTGTAGTGGTAATCACCAAGCAACTCCTAGGACCCTCTTTGGCATATACCAACTCCTTTTACACTTGATTCTTGCCACACTAGCAATGCAAGCAATCAGTCTGTGGGAAATTGTATATAAAAGATTGCTTCCTGCTAATGGAACAAAGAGTACTGGTGAGGTACATGATTTAGTTATGGTACATTGTATGCAACACATTGATAACGAAAATATGACCTGGCAAGGATTTCCTTTAATGTGCAGTAATGCGTAAAAAGTAGGGCATGGTGACCTAGTTATGGTACATGAAACATCGCCATCCTAAGGATGTACTTGCATGCAAGGTTTGATGATCCTATATGAATTGATAAGAAAGATATGCTCCGCAAATAAAAAGTTGACGGATGGTCAACACCATACCATAATTTGACAAAAACAGGCATAAAAAATATATTGAATGTATTCTAGTGGTGTCATTAAACAAAAGAAACTTTAACTTTTGTTACCATGAGAACAGTTTTAGAACCTGTACAAGGCCTTGAAAAACAACAAATTAGCAGCAACTAAGACATAATGAAAAGCATCCAATCTTGGAATGTTGTATCTACCAATGTGGATATTGCCATCAAGTCCGGTAATCGGGGCAGCAACGACATACAACGCCGCCGCTACAAACCCGTAAACATTGGCAGAATAGAAGCAGGACAGAAGAATGGTCAACATGGCGAAACCACTGACGGCTTGCTTGCTCAGTTTCTGCATGTTGGTATCCATGGCGCCATTCATCAGGATCAGTCCCATGGAGGCCATGAAGTTGAAGTTCATCATGTATGGCAAGACGTATTTACAGAACGCCACGGCGATCAGCGGCATACCTGCAACTGCCGCAAACCATGACGAGTAGTCGTGCCACCTCACGACAGTGTTGCTGGGACGATCAGATGCAAATCTCAAAACACCGACTGTGGCAGCTACAGCTTGTATTGCAAATCCCAGGCCTGCGTAGATACTTGGTATCATCAGGTACAAGACCAGTCGATAGCAGGTTAATGCTAGGACACCATCAGATATGGCAGTAGTGAGTTGTCTGCCCATCGTTAATCCTTCAGATCTTTATCTAAAAATATATCATAATTGATCACTGGTATTTATCACACAAAAATATATTGTAATTTATATTGAAAATAATTACATTTACATGCATAACATATTTCATTTGCCCCAGTAACAATTTAATCATTTGAAGAATAGGCTACATACTTTAAGAATCTAGCTGATCTGTTGGTCCCTTTCAGCATATCATTGAAAAAAAAAAAAAGTTTTATTTAACAATGCACTCAACATATTGTATTTACGGTTATATGGCATCAGACATGATATGGTTAAGGACTACACAGATATTGTGAGGAAGGAAATCCTTTTATTTAACGACGCCCTCAACATATTTTATTTACGATTATATGGTGTCAGACATATGGTTTATGACCACATAGATATTGAGATTGGCAACAAGGGTTCTTTTATATGCATCATCCCACAGGCAGGGTAGTACATACCACGGCCTTTGACATGTACCAGTCATGGTGCACTGGCTGGAACGAGAAATAGCCCAAAAAACGGGGATCGATCCCAGAATTACTGTGCATGAGCAAGCCGCTTACCACTGGGCTACATCCCGCCCCTTCAGCAGATCAGTGCAAACAAAAACAAAAAAGTTAAAACTTCCACCAAAATCATCTTTACACCGGACATAATATTATTGGGGAATGGGGTGAACTGACAAATAGTCGGCAAAAGTTCCCCAGCGTAAAATAAAACCACTGACCTATAACCGGGTGGGGTTTTTTTCGATTTCACTGTGTCACTGTCGCTGTAGTTGTCGAACTTGGAACTGGTTCCCAGTACGTAGCTTTGTCAGTTTGTGTGTACATCGAAACAAATTACAGGAAACTGGTTTAGTCAAGTACGAAACCGGTTTCATATATAGATATAGGTTCCAGTGTACCAAGTCAATTCCTATTGCCAATAATGTTAACGTTTACCAATAACACTGATAAAAGTATCGTATCAACACACCCAAGCCATACCAGCATCGGTGTTGTAGTGGTTAATCCACCGGACTTAAGACTGGTAAGTAATGGGTTCGCATCCCAGTATCGTCTCCCACCCAGAACGAGCTTAACATCTAAATGTGTAGATGTAAAGCCACTTCACCGACTTAGCTCTCACTAACCACAAACAACTAACCACTGATAGCTGAAGTGTGTACCCAGGACAGCATACTTGAACCTTAATTCAGATCTGTCAACCTGTGACAATTTTTAGGCGTGAGAAAATTAGAAATCAGGGTCCAGGGACTGCAGGCTCTTGGTAGGGTTCAGGGCGAAGTTTTTTGTTGTTGTTTGTTTAAGTCCAAAATGTAAATCAAAAAAAAAAAATAAAAAAAAAAAAATCGAGCGAGTGCAAGTTTTACTAATTAATACGGTTAATGTTAAAGCATACAAGTCGGTTATCGGTAGCACCCGCGAGTGATTGTTGGTACTGAACCGAGGATAGGTTCAATATGCTGTATTATCATTAATAGGTAACGAATTCAGAGACCTGCATAATGAGCATATAATTCCATTCAGCTCTAAAATATAAACCACGATTATAAAATATTTTTATTTTTAGAAAAAGTGTGAGATTATAGTTACGTTGTGTGAGAGCGTGATGTTTATTACAAATGCGTGAGGATCACGCCAAATGCGTGAGAGTTGACAGGTATGTTAATTGTATATAAGCATAAAAACAAGGATAAACTACCAAACCGACCTCGGTGGTGTCGTGGTTAAGCCATTTGACATAAGGCTAGTAGGTACAGGGTTCGCAGCCCGGTACCGGCTCCCACCCAGAGTGAGTTTTAACGACTCATTGGGTAGGTGTAAGACCACTACACCCTCTTCTCTCTCATTAACCACTAACAACTAACCCACTGTCCTAGGCAGACAACCCAGATAGCTGAAGCGTGTGGCTAGGACAGTGTGCTTGAACCTAGCACGAAATAAAATAAAATAATAAACAACCAAACCCAGGCCATTCCTAGGCTAGAGTGGCTAGACGTTTACGTTTGTTTCGCCTGTGCACATTGCACTTGCTTTCGTTTGCTCAACTTGGGAATCCTCCATTTTCATTCTTGTTTTTGTTAACTAATTAATGGAGTATTTTACTGGGATGTATGCGGCAATTGAAACTTATTTTTGTTTCGACAGCTTGCACATCAGGGTGGGGTTTGGGTTTTTTTGTTTGGTTTTGGGGTGGGTTTTTTGTTGTTGTTGTTTTTGGGGGGGTTGGGGGTGGGGGGTGGGGGGGTTGTTGTTGTTGTTTTAAGCAAGATTCCTTGCCTCCACGTTATTTTTTATGCTGACCATAGTCGGCATGTGTTTTTTGTATGACGGTCATTCGGCAGAACGCCACGGTTGTTTCGTTTATTCTCTCCCTGTACCAGCATGTCCTAGCAGCACTGGAAGATTGACCTCCCCACTCTAAGAAGAAATAGGAAAGGGGTTGACCACAGCTATTCTTTTCTAGACGTTTACCTTATTTTATATTGGTACTATCTGTTTTCCTTCGGAGCCGGGTCCATTCGCGCCACTATATACCAACTACCGGCCTCGGTGGCGTCGTGGCAGGCCATCGGTCTACAGGCTGGTAGGTACTGGGTTCGGATCCCAGTCGAGGCATGGGATTTTTAATCCAGATACCGCCTCCAAACCCTGAGTGAGTGCTCCGCAAGGCTCAATGGGTAGGTGTAAACCACTTGCACCGACCAGTGATCCATAACTGGTTCAACAAAGGCCATGGTTTGTGCTATCCTGCCTGTGGGAAGCGCAAATAAAAGATCCCTTGCTGCCAATCGGAAGAGTAGCCCATGTAATGGCGACAGCGGGTTTCCTCTCAAAATCTGTGTGGTCCTTAACCATATGTCTGACGCCATATAACCGTAAATAAAATGTGTTGAGTGCGTCGTTAAATAAAACATTTCTTTCTTTCTATATACCAACTATGACGCCTGAACCTCTAATACTCTCTTGTTCAGCACAGGACTACACCTTCCAAGTGGCGGATCCAGAAAATCCATTTAGGGGTAGGGGTCACAAACGTTCCTGAAGGGATTTCTGTAACGTAAACACTTAAAAATAATTGGTTCAAAAGTGTTTAGAGATGTTAAAGGGACATTCCTGAGTTTGCTGCATTGTAAGTTGTTTCCGACTAATAAAATATTTCTACGATTAAACTTACATATTAAATATATTTTCTTGTTTACAGTATCATTGTCTGTATATTCAATGTTTCTGGTCATGTTAATGTTTGTAAGAAGCCCAAACTGGATTTTGTCTTCAAATAATTTCGTACGTACGAAAAACAAATATTTTAGGAAATAAATTGAAATTTAACCTAGTACAAATATTAGAACGATCAGAAACACGTTTAATATACAGCCACTAATATTTTATGCAGAAAAATATATTTGATATGTAACTACAATTGTTAAAAAGTATCTGTTAGTCGATAACATCTTAAAAATTACAGCAAACTCAGGAATGTCGTCTTTGCTGGTTATAAATTGACATTCAAAGAAATAATGAGTGCTTTCAAAGTAATGTCCACAATTACACGACGGTTTCAAAGTAAGACCACAACAATATATATATCTGCATTTAAAGTACTTTTTGATTTCCGCACAAATGGAATGAGGGTACTTTGTTAACATCCAGTGCTACTACTTTTTTGAAAGATGAAATTCGTTCATAATTTTGTATTTCCGCTTTAAGACTATTCCAAAGATCAATTGCTGAATAACATTTCTAACACATTTGTCGCACTATTTCGGAGGGGGGGGGGGGGGCAGGCCCCTGAGCCCCCTTAGATCCGACACTGCTTCAAATGTCACTCTAGGTGGGGGGTTTTTGTACGGGATGCAACCCACCTCGTCTGTCCCTACAAGATGTGCTCCTTAACGGCCTTAACGAGGCCACACACGTGGTAATACAGATGAAACTTCAAAAACTTTTAAACCTTCGTTCAAAATTTAATATCAAAATTACTTCTTCTTATTTTTCTATATTATTAAAGGGACATTCTTGAGTTTGCTGTAATTTTTAAGATGTTATCGACTGACAGAGACTTTTTAACGATTGCAATTACATATCAAATATATTTTTCTGCATAAAATATTAGTGGTTATATATTAAACGTGTTTCTGATCGTTCTAATATTTATACTAGGTTAAATTTCATTTTATTTCCTAAAAAATGTTTTTTCGTACGTACGAATTTATTTGAAGACAAAATCCAGTTTGGGCTTCTTACAAATATTAAGACGACCAGAAACATATTGAATAGACAGACATTGATATTCTAAACAAGAAAATATATTTAATATGTAAGTTTACTCGTAGAAATAATTTATTAGTCAAAAACATCGTACAATGCAGCAGACTCAGGAATGTCCCTTTAATTAGTCCGATCCTCTCTTCTTTCACTCGTTTAGTTAACTTTTATTATCATTTTTATTATTTTAATTCTATTAGCTTTTTCACTAATAATTGCTATTACAAATGCTGTCCATTTCTAACTCTATCCCCGTCCCCTCCTTTATTCTGTACCGGACAAAAAAACTAAAAGTCTGAGGTTGCAGCTAGGCTATTGTAGGACGTTTCTGACTAGCAGAGCCTTTTTGGCCATTATAATTACATATTAAATACATTTTCTTGTTTACAATACCAATGTCTGTATATCCAATTTGAGGTCGTGTGCTATTAATATTTTCAGCAATTCATGATTTTTCGTTTTACTTCGTAATATAATATATAGAGAATAATACATGAGTGGCCGTTAGATACCATTTATCTCACAACGAGTTGTTTTAAAATGTATCTGGTCATCATCTAGGAGCAGTCAGTCGTATGTCTTGAAATTGATAACACACGTACGTGTGTACACAACTATGTGTTATCAAAAATAACACACGGTGTTCTCACCAACGGGTGTGTAAAAAAATTACATATTAAATACATTGTCTTGTTTACAATACCAATGTCTGTATATCCAGTTTGTTTGAGGTCGTGTGCTATTAATAGTTCCAGAAATTTTTCATTTTACTTCGTATTATAATATAACAGTTTAAGTTACATTATCTGGTTACCATATTATAACATCATGTACAAATGTGAAATACAAGCTCAAATGCACTTTTAAAAAAGTCGTATGTGTTCGCTATGAACGGATATCGTCAAACGTATACGTTTGATTCGTCGCCTGTGCCGCCATAGCTCGGCAAAGCACAAACAACAGCCTGTTGTCAGTTTTAGTTAACACGTGCGTTTGCCGAGTTCAAATTGTAGGGTTCGTCTGAAAAAATTAAAAGAGAAATCTTGCGCTGTACGAAGAACATTCGATTGAGGATACGGTACTAGAGTCTTTAGTTAAAACCGGTTTGATCTTGACAACGTACCTTCCTATTTTAGAATTGATATTTTATAAAGTGTTAGTAGAACTTTCAAAGTTTAGTTTGTATACTAGTAACACATTAATCATGTATATATTATTAAAATAAAATATACTAAAGTAGACAAAGAACGTTTTCACTTCTTAATTTTACGTGTTAAAATCGACAAATTCAAATAAATATTATTTCGTTTGGAAAGGGTAAAGTGTGGGGGTGGGGGGGGGGGGGTGTTTAACGACATCAAAGATAAAGCATATTGATTTAATAATAATCCGACTCCATACAATCGTATGTTTTGAGTGCGTCGTTAAATAAAACATATCCTATCCTTCCTTCCATCTGCTGTTGGGTGTCTAACATTTGGTAATTTTGACATATAATCTTAGAGAGGAATCGGGTGCATGAGCAGGGGGAGGTTATTGGAGGTCGAAACCCTTACTTGCCCAAGCTTAAAAAAAATTGAAATGTATTTTTTGGGGGAGCATGGCCCCATATAAACTTCGCTTAACACAGTCTATAACCCCAACCCCGCTGAAATCCCTGCACACGCGCCTTGAAAACCCGCTACATTTTTTTTTTAGCAAGGGATCGTTTATATGTACCATCCTACAGACAGGATATCACATACCATGGTCTTTTTGTATACCCGCCGATGGGGATCGATCCTAGACTGACCGCACATTTCCAAAAAATACCCTTTTAGGTCTAAGTAATGAATAAAAATAATATATAGTCTTGAAAAATGTAACGTAAATCGAACACAGTACCCTCTTCCTCTACCCCTAGAGCGTTACGTAATTACATGTAACGCGTATGCCAACAGCTGGCCACTGTCAAAATTTCAAGGCAAATCCCCCACTCACCGACCCCTGGAAAGGTGTTGTACCATACCTCTATGGATATAAATATGTTTTGGAGATATGAGACGACCCCTCAATCAAGACAGTTAAATTTGTTCAAAAAGTGGAAATCTCACGTGATCTCTTGTTGGGGAATTCTATACTTGTGATAAGCCAATGAAAACCGAGATCGGTACGAGCCCGTCAAAAGTGTCCCACTTTCAAAATACTGGCTTTGTTTTTGACCTGGATAAGCCAGCGTAGTGAAACCAATGCGGAGTGCGGCGTCATATATGCACCAAACGTAATTGGATTTTCTGTTCTATATGCTTAAATAATAAAAATATTCCAGGGAATGTAGTTTTAACACCTTTAATATATAAGTTCAGTCATCAAAAAGGCTCCGTGCGTAGGCCTATGTTGTAAACATGTTACAATGGCAGAAAACTCGGAATAATTTCTTTAAAATTGCAAGGAATTAATATTTAAAACACTAAACCCAAACAGGGAAGGCCATACACCGGCGTAGGAAGGTACCAAAAAGTTTGCGTGTCGGGGGGGGGGGGGGGGGGGGGGGGGGGGGGGGGGGGGGGGGGGGTGTATATATAAATACATGTAGAAATATATATATATAAACATCGCTGCTGCTACAAAGTGGGGTGGGGGCAGGGGCACTCCCCGCTGCTTCCTACGTTAGTGCCATATATACATTTTGTTGTTTTGTTGTCCTTTATATGTCGATATTTTGTTGAATCATGTTCTTTTACACTGTAGGCCGTAGTGGTTAAAAAAAAAATATATATTAATTCAGTGATATTTGAAAACAAAGATTACTCTTCCGAGTATAACCTGTAGACGAACATAATCTTGTCAAAGCGATTCAACGTATAAATTATGCATAAATGTTTTATAGGCCTAGATGTTAATTTTCCAGTTATTTTTTTAATTATTTGTAAAAATAAACACTTGAAAAGTTTGATTTGTTTAAAAATAATAATATGTATATTAAATTATAATATAATCCATCTTTAAATCTGAACGACAAATAATACATAATACGTGATCAAGGCCGTATCTCTGAACAATGCAGAGACGAATGGGTCGGTAATAATTATAATGATTGATTCCATGAATCTCTTTCTAATCACTCTGGGCAGAGGAGATCCTTTACTAGAGATTGTATCCGTACACATACACAAAGGGGGACTGCCACTCCCAGAATAGTTTACTAAATCAAAACCAGCACAAGGACAGAGCTCATTGGAATAAATACAGTCGTGATGACATGTACACACGAATCACTGTCATAGCAGTAGCCAGGATTTTATATATTGGAGGGGGCGTAGCCAGAATATATTGAGGGACACCCACATTGGGAGGGACCAGCCACACTGTCTATTAATGTTATGAGGCGTCAAGAAATTATATATTACATGACTGGGGAAAATGCAGTGTGATGGCCCTCTCTGGCTACCCCAATGCCTTTAAAGTGAAACATTAATTGGTATCAAACACAAAAATCACTAGTTCATGTTTGTGTACACTGAATCCGGTTTCGGTTAAGAAACGTCTCGCATGGTGGCGCTGTAATACAGAAGAAGCTGACAGGTTGTGCTGACTTTCCCTGCACTTTAGGATGCGATGTTTTAATAAGCAACAACTAATTACTTCAGCAAGTTTACAGCGGAGGACGCTTTTGTGTTTCTGTTTCTTTACATTCGTGGAATCGTTCCTGTTTTACGATTATTCGTGTCACGATCTGTAGCGAACGTAAATCTGTTGTACTCCTTTGACGTTTCGAATAGGCGGGTTCCAAAAATTGTTCAGACTGGGTCTACAGACTCGGTCTGCGACAGCTGTGGGTAGCGAACAATGACGCTGGATGTTTGATCAATATCTTGTTTGTGGTGCGATGGACAAAGCGCCAAGGGTTATTCAATTGACGAAGAAACACCTTTTATTTTGGAGGGAAATGCCAAAATTAATATAACTGCTTTATATTTTTAGTTTTAAAAGTGTCTACAGATGTGTAAAATGAGTATTATTACACCCACCGTGGATAAGCTAGATATCCACTTGCAGCTCAAACTTTAGTAGTGTCACAGTTTGCAGATAATCCGAAGAGTGGAATATTATCCGGATATTATACTAAAGGATAAAGTACATTCTGCAGTATGTCTACCAAGGTCACAAGGCTTGTGTGTTATTTGTTGTTCAGATTTTTACTTCCCATCACATTATTGGCTGGTGAGTTGTACAGTTTTACTAATTCATAGCATCATTCTTGTACTATAATACTAACATGCATGATGCCATATGTCTGAAACTTAGTACTAAAACATAAAACCAGTCGGACCTAGATTTTATAATCTGTAACCCTATAAATACACGTTAAAAGGTTTTGGGATCTTAATATTTATTGTTGGTTATTTTTATAAATTCTAACATTTTTGTATAATTCGGTAATTAAAAACCCCCGGAAAGACTTCCAAACTTTCCAGCATACTAACCCTAAACCTAAGCCTGAATGAACTGAATGCTGGAATGTTCGGAAGTCTTGCCAAAAAGGCTAACAATGTTTGAATTATTTTGGCATGATACTCATACTGTTTAAATTATACCTGTTCAAATACATGTAGTCTTTCTAGGTGATGCATGGGATAATTAAGTGATTAAAACATTATTTTGTTTCCAATTATGTATTTGGGTAGATTGTTCTATATGTCCATATTTGGAAAATTAAAATTAAAATATATTATTTTATTTTTCAGCTGCCATATTCCGCTTCAGTGGTCTGTCTTTTCTGTACACAGCATTCCTGCTAATCAGTCCATTGCTCAGTGTACCATGTGCCATCTCATTTAAAGGTGAGTAATCAGGAAAGAGTTCGACCCGTACCCCTCTATATCAAAGGCTCTAAAGACTAACCCTATCCTAAAACTACCTTAACCATTGAAGGGGGTACAGGTCGAACTCATGCCAGTAATCATTCATTTCAACTTATTTTCGTGCTTATATCCAATTAAGGTTCAAGCATGCTATCCTGGGCACTCACCTCAGCTATTTGGGCTGTCTGTCTAGGACAGTGGGTTAGTGGTTAGAGAGAGAAAAGAGGGTGTAGTGGTCTTACATCTACCCACTGAGTCGTTAAAACTCGCTCTGAGTGAGAGCTGGTACCGGGCTGCGAACCCTGTACCTCCCAGCCTAATGTCCGATAGCTTAACCATGACCCCACTGAGGCCGGTAAAAAAAGGTCAATAGCCTTTGTAACCACTAGCTGGCACAGATAATGGTTACGGTAAGTAAGCCATCATTCTTACAATTAAAGGTGCCTTCTCAAAAATGCAAGTGCCATATTTTTCTATTCTTATGGGCGATTCCATACTTAAGTTGTGAATGGGACATTCAGACTTGAACCCGTGATATATTTATATTAGTATTTATAGTAGAAACCTGCACACACATGGGTTCTGCAATGAGTAGAAAAAATAATGTTAATATTACTTTGTCACTACTATAGTTTAATGAAACAATTTGCAAAATATTTTTATATTGATTTTAAAAAAACAAAAACAAAAAAACTGATTAAGTTACAGCCAGTTTTGCCGTGGTCAAGTTGGTGCTCCTTTAACTTTCCATGGAGCCATAATTTGTGTTATTAAAAAAAGAAAAAAGAACACACAGCGCCCCCCAAAATAAAATTCAGTCCCTGCTAGAGTCTTTTTGTGATTGTAGAAAATGACCCCCTCCGCCCGTAATTAGGAAGAATGTCCAGATTTTAATTTTTAAAATTTACATTTTTATTTTAGCAAAGTACCAGAGCTTTACATATCACTAATTGGGATGCAACAGTTTTTTTGTCAGTTCTGAGCATATCATGTTTTTAGTGCAATAATGTTACAAGCAGCTGTTGAAGAATTGTGAATATTCACAAATGCATTTCAAGTTCTTTTAATCTAATTAAAACTTAGCACTTCAGCGCTTTTAAGGTAAAATATTTTAATGTCAGCATATTTGTACTTATTTTGGTCGGGATTTGTTTTGGCATACATAAGTTTTGGCACATTTATCGCCTTGACTTCGATGCAATCTGGTGGACGGAATGTAGCCCAGTGGTACAGCGTTCGCTCGATGCGCGGTCAGTGTGAGATTGTTCCCCATCAGTGGGCCCATTGGGCTATTTCTCGTTCCAGCCAGTGCACCACGACTGGTATATCAAAGGCTGTGGTATGTACTACCCTGTCTGTGGGATGGTGCATATAAAAGATCCCTTGCTGCTAATCGAAAAAGAGTCACCCATGAAGTGGCGACAGCGGGTTTCCTCTCTCAATATATGTGTAGTCCTTAACCATATGTTTGACGCCATATAACCCGTAAATAAAATGTGTTGAGTGTGTCGTTAAATAAAATAATTCTTTCTTTCTTTCGATGCAATCTAAAGCCCTGGGTACATTATAACTTATAAGTTTAAAAGTTTGAAATTCCTATAGAAATTTCCAAATTTATGCCAAATGGCAGTATTAAATTTCCCAATCTAGGAGCCAACATTTGGAGATAAAGCAGTGTCAGTGTGTTATTTCATATTCACACTCTCTCAACATCTGGAAGTAATGAAGAGCTACAAGTAGCTGTCTGGAATTTCACATAAATCCTGGAGACACTTCTTTTATGGCAGCTAATGGCTTCAACAGACTGGGGATATTACTGATTCAAAGCAGATATCCTTTTCTTTTATGTATCTGGCACTTAAAATGAATCTAAAAAATATGCTTTTGTTGAGACAATAAAAGTGATAATTGATAAACACAAAAGTGGATACATGTTTTTTCCACAAAATATTTTATTGTCTTCAGAAACATGTAGGTAATGCACTGGCATAGCCAGTATTTTATATATTGGATACGGGTGAGTGTAGGGGCATTGACACATAAAAAAGTGTATAATCCTTTTCACAAGGAACACCTTTTTTCATTCTGTGGAATTTACTACAATTCTCAACTGAATGTTTTCTAAATTGAACACAAAAATAGTGTTGTTTTTTTTCTCAAAAAAAACTTTTTTTGTTACGTCAAATCAAACTGAAATTATTTACATAAAACATTTTTGTACAAGGATGGGACAGACTATATATAGGTTATTACATTTGACAGATTAATATTTATTTTAACTAAACTGGAAAGAAAACACAATTTCTTCCATACCCCTACAGATGTGAAACTTCCTGTATACATTACGATTGTTATTGCGCAAACTACAAAAACACATAAAAGTTGTGCTTAATGACAAAAACACATTGTTGTATACTTAAAAAAAAGATCTAATCTTGTGGAAGTGGGTTGCTATGTGTTTTGTTTGACATCTGGAGTCTTCTTTATACCAGAAACTGGACAGAAAGGTTAAGTGTACCACGACAGGTATTCCTTTGATGGATCTCAGAGGTCAGAGGTCACTCAAACATGCACTGCTCTTACAAACGTCAAATAATGTTGACAGACCAGGGAACCGTGA